>NW_024582378.1:739939-898105 GCF_018398535.1 Haplochromis burtoni
ACCCACATTAAGAGTTCACAAGCTTGTGATCCCCCTAGAACACCAGTATACCTGCTGCACTGGTGTGCATTGATGTAACGTCACTATTGTTATACAGTACCATTTGCCAAGGTGAAACGGCGAGCATAATGGCTTCACATTCCCAGAGATCTATCATGTCCCGTCTCCCTCACCTCACCCTCAACCTCTCACAGCAGATGGCTGCCCCTGCCTAAGACTAGTTCATCCTGTTAAAAGGGAGTTTTTCCTTCCCACTGTCACCAAGTCCTTGCTCATCCAGGGTTGTTTAATTGTTGGAGTTTTCTCTCTGTTCTTGCATAGTCTTTACAATGTAAACCATTTTGAGGCAATTTGGCGCTTAATAAATAAAACTGAGGGAAATGTGTTAACCACTACATGGACTGCTGTTGCCGTTTAACAGTTTGAAAAACTGCAAAGAAGTTTGAAAGAGAAAGATTAAACCAGTAGGTTCTCAGTCATCCAGGTCAGAGTAGACGTAGGAGCTTGTAAATAAAAAAAAGACGACAGGACTTCTTTAAGTTTGTGAAGACCTTTTATCTCTCAATTTAGAAAAGTCCCGTTACCTTCATTTTCAAGCTCTTAAGAATTACGTGTTCGGCATCCGTCAACTGATCTCTCTTGATCTCGTTGCTCTCTGTGTATGCAGATATGTGCCTAGATCATCACATCTCATATCAGTCTGTGCCTCACGATTACCACTATATGGGGGTTCATACTGCTACATTAATTGAGTCCAACGTTAGGCTGTTCATGGGCCCTCGGGAGCCAGTAAAGCTGCCGGCGTTAACGACTTTCCTGGCAGGGACACTAAAGCTGCTCACCAGTTTGTGAATTACACAGCTGGAAAGTTAATAAACAATGACCCAATTATTTACTTTCTCATTGTGTGGCTATCGTACTGCGTGTAATACCAGCCAAAATATCAATATCAGAATTGTTTACTCCCTGAAAATAACATTAATTATTTAGAAATATTCAGTGTGATTCCCAAAAGGCCCCATTTCCTGTTTACATATGGATGTTAAGGAAAAATAAAATGATTCGACTTCATTTCGACGGCCAAACTTTTTGCACAGTATCGTCCGTGTGCAGGCACAGAGGGGGTGACACAACATCCCTGTTCTGAGAAGTTTGCTGAAACTTTGTTCAGCATTGTTAATGATTGCCTACAGTGTGGCATCTGCTCTTTGTTGCACACACACACACACACACACACACACACACACACACACAGGCAGACACACACACACACACACACACACAGACACACACACACACACACACACACACACACACACACACACAGGCAGACTTTGTATTCAAGGGCCCTTTGCTGCTGATGCCCTGCCCAGGAATGTACAGCTGAACCTGCTCTCACATACAGTCCAGCTGATCCAACAGACACATATGTGCACACACACACACACACACATAGTATAAACAATTGAGCATGCCCAGCTATGCCTCTGATGAAGACTCTGAGCAATGCTATCACTTTAACCATGATGGGAGGAAATTGATTTCCTCTCCCACGCTTCAAACACAGCTAACTGGGTCAGAGGTAAAAGCAAAAACAGAAAGCAAGGTGAAGGGGGGCTTTGAAAATGAAAGAACTTGAGAAAACCGATGAGACAACACAACAACAACAACAACAACAACAAAATGCTCATCTATTACAGTTCTCCTAAAAGGGAAAGTTCAAAAGAAAGTGCAGCACTAGGTAAGTTTACAGCTCAGGATGGGGCTGGGGGGATGCCACTAATGTTTACATCCTGTCACACTGTCACGAGCACAAGTTCCTCATCGGGGACACATGCACACTACTTTCTGTGCAATGACACACTTGCTGGTGGTAATTCGATGAAAATAAAACAGTTCCCACATGAAAGCGCTCACAATAAAGTCTGCTGATATTTTTTTTCATGTCTTTGCATAACCAGGTCATGACTTCTGGAGAAAGAATCTGTGCATCACCTCTACAGCTGATATCTCCGAAACTGGGCAATTCGCACCAAAGAAATCAAACTGGAACAACAATACTTCAGGCCATATTTTATTTTCTGAATCACATTTTATCCTTTCACCATAATCAGCCAGTTTCATTTTAACTCCTAATGTGCAAGTCAGTGACGAAGCACCACATAAGCTGAAATGATAACTTTTAACAGTGTAAACAAATGTCTGCTTTGTGATTAATTTCACAATCAACTGCATTAAACTCCTTTAGCTACAGTTCCAAAGAGAGGTACATCTTTGAGATTTCACCGCCACAGAGGAAGGCATGAATTTTATTTTCTGGGTTTGTTTGGAGCAAGCAGAAAAAAAATGTGACAGTTTGCACCAACTGTGAAAAACTTGAAACTGCAAAGAGACTAAAAGGCGAGGCTTGGTGAGGCGAGGCATAGACTCGGGTCTACAAGACCTCTCCACTACAGTTCCAACCGCATAAGTACAGTGCAGAGAAAACCACAGCAACAGGGTACATGAAGGTATGTGAACTTCTCAGCAAACTGACTTTGACCTCAAAAGATCACCTGCCAGTTGCACTGCTGCTTGCAACTTACAAAAAAAAGAAGAAAAAGGAAGAACTATACCTTTTTTGGTAGGTGGGGTACCCTAACAGAGAGACTTCTACTGCTCTGATGTTTGGTTTTAAACATGGTAGCATGTGGCATCTGTAAATACAGGTAGATGCTAATGAAAAACGGTAATTAAAGTACAAACCCTTCAAAAGCATTGCCGTTCCAGTTCCACACTGGCTGCAAAAGTCCTGCAGATTTACTGGATTTGGCAGAAAAAGTGCGTGAGAGCCAAGCTGTTGTACATGTGCTTTTAAAAGAGTCATCGAAACGTGGCACAAGTCATAAAAGTCATTCTCTGTTTAATGGATTCACTCGAGGCTAATTATAATCAGGCAAAGGAGCGGCCGTGACAACACCTCGCTCGGTTTCTTGCAGGCTGAAAGGATCTAATAACTGTTAAAAATGCAGAGATTACACAGAGTCTGAGTTTTGTTTTTAAAAACTGGTCTTTTCAGTCACAAGGCTTCAGACAGATCTATTGGTCTCCACTTTCAGGTAAAAGCAAATCAGTCAAGCTGTTTCCCCTGGAGACAAAAGCACTTTTGACCGTTCATACAATTTTTGTTGTTTTTTTTTATTTAAACAAAGCTGGTCGTGCAGGAATTTATAGTGAAGCTCCATCACGCAAAAGACGGGAAGAGGTGATGCTATAAAATCAAATGTTCTTGCTGTTCACTAAAGAAATGCTGAACTTTAAAAACAGGCAAGAACAAGCCTGTAAAGTTAGATAGAGGCCTCAAACATCCTTCCCATTTAAGGGTATAGTCAACCGGCTAGAAACACTGAGATCATTTCAACTTCCACATCAGCTCCACCGCTCAGAGAAATGTTTGTATAACTACACTTCCCCCTAGCTGCCTTACTCACCCTTCATTTGGCATAAACAGCAGTTATTCTCATTTTTAGAGTCTGCTGATCATTCTAAGAATAAGAGGAAATGCATGCATTGTATGCATATGAGAGATGCAGAGTTTTTTGTGTAGGGGAGGGTATTTGCATAGTAAATACAGTACGTGCTCTATTATCATGAATGCTAGATGCATCGCAGGCCTCACAGAGAAGCACTAGGTGCATAGGTAAGGTTGGCCATTACCTATAGCTGTTAAAGGACTGTAGAAAAAAGATAGCTTTAAACTAACTCATACATGTGTACAGGGTCTCTTACGCTGCAGAACTTCCGTATGTTCTCTCTATGCCTGTTTGGGTTCTGTCCGGCTACTCCGGCTTCCTCCCACAATCCAAATCAAAGTGTATGTTTGATGAATGGAGTGTGAATGGTTGTCTGCCTCTCTGTGTGTGACCTGCCCAGCCCTTACCCTGCCTCTAGCCCCATGGCAGCACCGCTCCTCGATTTGGATAAGCAGAAGAAATTGGATTCTACATCAAACAATCCACTACGCTCTCGTCCATCACATAACGAAACGTTTGCATGTGCTTTGGTGGAAAACTTTGTAGGTGTCTAAGACTGACATCTCTTGATGGCCAATATTGCCACTGTCAACAAATCAAAGCCTGAATCAGGAGGTTGGAGGATGGAGTTCCATCAGCACCAAGACTGGGGTTCACATCCCATTTGGCACTTCTTCTGTTTTTCAATTTTCCATAGGGGACTTTGACATATTCAAATATTCCCTCCATCCAGCTTCTGTTTATTCAATTCAACACATAGAGACAGACAACCATTCACACCTATGGGCAATCATCACAAGAATCCCCAGTTAACCTGACCTAACATTCTACTACAAATGATCGGAAACGCACTAAGAAGCTGTTTGTCAGCTACCATTAAACACAAAGGAGAACACTACTCACTGCTGGGTGTTGGACCTGTAAACTGAGTGCGCCCCAGCTCCTATTACAAAAACTGCAGAAATATGCAAAGTGAATGGATTAACTGTGCAAACACCACAATGTAAAGGTAGCATCGCGCAGTCAATTTAAAGCAGATCTGATGGGTGGCAACATCTGGAGAATAGCCAAATACTTCCAAGTAAAGGAGGATTTTCAGGCTAAAATATGTATCCCTTCTCTTCACTTTTGCTTTCACCCTGTAGTTAAGCTTAAGCACAGAAATTGAATATTAACCCTGCAGACTTCACCCCAAAAGTGGATTTAGTTTTTTGTTTTGTTTGTTTTTTAGATTGCAGTGTTTTATGAAACGAAGTGAAATACAGTCCACTTTAGGTGCATGCCTAAGCCAAAAAAAAGGGGGCGACACAACTGGCTTCATGCCTTTGTGTGTGCACATAAGCTAAAAAGTGTCTACTTCACAACTTCCTATTACATAGTAAATAATCTGTTCCAGATTGGTTGCCAGCCTTCATAATAACTGTCATTTAATCAATGAACCAATCATCTCCTGGATGACTTCTTCTGGTTTCCAGCATTGCAAATTCAACATCGTCCAGCACTGAAAAACAACAGCTGTATTTCACACAGTCCTCCACCTGCCACCCCCACCCTCTCCACGCTAACACGGGATGTGATGTCATAGGCGTTTCACTACACATAAGCTGAAATTGAATTGATGAACTGATGCCAGTGTGTGATCTGGCATCTGCTGCACTGTACGCTGCATGTCACCATTGGTCGGTCATGCAGATCCACAGATCAAAGTTCACTGCTTTATCAGGAAACCTGAAAGTGCTGCACCAAACTGTGGCTGGGGCTTCATCACCTATCTACCCAGCCAGCCATCAAACAAACAAACAAACAAACAAACAGATCTGAAGCTGCAGTGATGATATACTCCACACGCCAAGTTTCATTTAGTTTCGACCAGCACCGCCATCCTGACTGACACTCAAAACGAACGCCGCTGAAGCGCAGAGGGTAACATCTCGGCAGCAGGAGTCCGGTGCAGAGTTAAGCTGGAGGCAGTGCACCTGGCTGCTTTCCCAGAGTTGTGTTTGAAAAGAGGCTGCTGGCCCTTTAAAAGCTAAGATGGTGTCCTGCAAGCTGCATTTGCTGCCTTCCGTTTCCTTCCTGCCTTTCAGAGATCACAGAGCATTCAAAATTGAACCTGAACTAACCTGGCGCACAGAGGGAAAGCCAGATACACAGGACACACACAAACACACACACAAGGAGGATTTTGTTTTCCTTTTTCTGCATTAGAATTAGAGGACTCTCGGAATGATGTTATTGCAATGCAATGAGGTCGCTGTTACAAAACTCTTCCACTAATTTGCAAAATAAACTGCCTGCAAGGACACACTTGTGACTGTTATAGAAGCACAGGCTATATTCGCTCACTGACAGTCATATTTTTGGCTCATGTTGGGTTGACAATGTCAACTCTGCTTGTGTACAGGCAGATCACCCACACAGGTAGATGTTTCTTCTTCTTTTTCTTCTTCTTATTTTTATTTTTTTTAATTCCTCCACTGACCAGGGCAAAGCCAATAACGTGCACTTACTTTCTTGTTACGGGTCTCCGTGTGCATCTCGGTTGCCGGAGCGGTGCAGCGGCGGAGGGGTGGAGCAGCAGGAGCAGGAGGGGGTCGGTCGGGGCTTTGGGTGTAGCTCTATCTGAATCAGAACTGTCAGGGAGAGAGAGGAGGGCTTTTTTGGGGGTGCTAGTTTTCCACCTTTACAGTCAAATATTTCGGGATATAGGAACACGATCCCTGCCTCTTCCAGTGTTTCTTTTCAGTTCATATCCGCGGCGTCGAAGGCTCCCTGTGCTTTTACCCCCCCAAAAAACAAAAAAAAAAACAGCCAGTCTCTCTGTGTCTCTCCCTCTCTCTCTCTGTCGGCGTGTTGTTGCCGTGTATTCAAGGGCTGGGCTCTCTCTCTCTGCCTTTTCCTCCTCCGCCTCTCCCTGCTTGTGACCCCACCCTGCGTCCCCACCCCTCATCTCTCTGTCAGTCAGGAGCTGCGCAGCCCTGCAGCCCTGCAGAGGAGCGGGGCCGCTCTGCCGGCGACCCGACACCGGCAGCGGGCGGGCGGGCAGTGCAAGAGGAGCTGCTGCAGAAGCACCAGCGCACAAATGCAAAGAGAGAGGCGTGGAGGTGTGGGGGGCTTTAATTGCATCTACCAGCACTGCTCTCCACATTACCTCCTCTCCCATGCACCAATGCTGTGCTGCAGCAGCTTATTGCCCACGGATGATGATGAAGAGAAACACCCATGTCACCTTACTGACGTCACCCAGCAAGCTAATTGAGGACACTTAAGCTGGGCGGGGAGGGTGGGGGCGTTAGGAAATGTATCGAGGCTTTGCAGCATTCGGTTTAATAAATGTGACACCGTGCACAGCCAAGATGGAAGGAGGAGAGGCACAGCCAGTTCGGGTGAAAGATGTAGTCATAACCACACCCTCGGTAATAGAGAGGGGTGTGGCAAGTGCGAGGGCGTTATTATTTTTTTATTTTCTTTTTCTTCAATAGGGATTTTGCACAAAGGAAAAAATGTAGTCTGCATGTCAAGACTGATGAGGATTTGCATATTGAGCGCAAAACGGAGCCAAATAATGCAGAGGAGATGTGCAGTGTGTAATGTGCAGTCTAAGAACCTCAGGCTTTTTAGTAATCCCGGTTTTGCATTAAAAATGTTCTTGCTGGGGGGGTTCTCCGCAAATACCCATAATTTGGGGTTAGGTTAATATCACACATAGGTGCGATACGCTGTCTTTATTAATTCCCACAACTGTAAACATGAAAACAGTGCTAACAGTTTAGTTTCTGTTGGACTACATTTCCCATGATTCCACACCGGAACTGACAATTCTGCCAGGAAACATGAGGAGGTAAACAAAACTTTCAGTTATCCTTGTTGTATATTACTCATTTCAAACATTTGTGCCACTTGAATCAAACACGTTGGGTTTTAGACCCCGGTCAACGACGCTGTAAGGAAAAAAATAACAATGTAAATCCGTTACGTACCTTTTACGTCTACCTCAGGATGTTGTCATGGAGATAGCAGCTAAACTCATGTAGCGTTAGCTCATCTGTCAGGCTAGCAGCTTTACAAACTACTTTTACATGTTTATTCAGCACTTCTGTAGATTACTGTTAAGCACGGACCGTCTCCCGTCTCGTGGGAGAGTCTTCCGTTACCTTCGATCTGGATAATGTTAAAAGAAATTTTTAAAAAATAACAGAAATACGTTAGCGTCATCTCCTGCACACCAAAAGCAAGGTGAGGTTGTATTTTGGCTTCCTCTGTAGGTGGGATAGCATTGGGCTTTTTCAGAGCAACCACTCATGTTGTATTCATACAAATGCACCGTGAACAAAAGCACAAATAAAGTATGATTATGTACCTTATAAATTCAAAAACTGATAAATATCTAAATAAAAATAAGCAGAATTCTTTGCACTGGAGAAGCATGCCCTACAGAGTTTACTAGTTAACGTGGGCTAATTTACCTGGGGCTGAAATCACGCTGTACAACAGTGCGGGGAAAAAGGTGTGCAACTGCTCCGAGGTCTGTTTTCTGTCGTTTGGTGGGTGTGTCAGGAGGGCTACCCAATGAGGAGTAACCAGGACGGACAGGATTAGGAATGCGTGTGTCACAGAGACAGGTCAGGTTGAGCAGCTTGGAGACATGGCATAGTCTGGACGTGAGCAGAGGAGGGATAGTGGATATAATGGACAAAGGATGATGAAGATGGAGCTTCCTGGCAGGGGGAAAATAAGATGACTGCAGAAAGGATTTATGGATGTAGTGAAGGAGGACATGCAGAGGGCCGACGTGACGGAGGAGGAATAGGATTAATAGATGAGATGGAGGCTGTGGTGAAAGTGTTCAAATATTCCAAAAACCTACCTTCTGGTTCTTTTCCCATTCACATTACCTTACCCTGAACGTGTGTGCGTGTATTCTTCAGGTAATGTGATAGACATAGAGATGTTCACAAGTAGCAGATTTGTGTTGCATCAGGGTCGTTCCGTCTCAAATCATCAGATTTTTAGATCATTTTCTGCTCGACCAGCTCCAATTAATTTGACATATATGTTGAGTTCTGTGAAATTTTAGCTTCAGTATTAAATACCTTCATAGATATTTATTTTTAAAGAGGCCTATCCATCCACTTCTTTTTGCACTTTTGCATTTGAGCGTGAATATCTCAAAAACTAAAGCCTGAAATTTTTTCTGGCCTTTCTTACTTAATACAGGATCTGCTTTATGGTGGATCGAAAATACAGTAAGGAGAGGTAACAGGAGCAGCAGTATATCAGATCATTTAAATGTGTGCAGGAGATGCAGAAGAGAGTGGAAAAACACAAACACCATAGTTTCCATTTAAATAAACATGTATAAATCCATGTTCACCGGGTGCAACATCCAAGCTAACGCGTATGTAAGTCTATACGTTTAATAGATGTGAAAAGGTCACTGTACAAGTAGACTTTGATGTTTCTTCACATCCAGCTGTTGTCTAAGGAGGTTGTAAAGAGAATGGCTGGACTTCTTTAAGTTTTGTGAAAACGTTTCACCTCTAATACAAGAGGCTTCTTCAAACTGTGGAGAGTCCCAGGTATATGAATCCTAGAGAGGGTTGTCCGTCAAGAGGGTTGTTGACCCACTATTAATCATGTGCCTCATCACATGAGCCAAGGTGATACCACTGTAAAACTTTGCCTCACCCTATTATGTCACTTATTGAGGTCACCAGACGCAACATGTGAGTGGGGGTTGAGATGCCTGGGAAGGAATCTCAAGACTACATCGTAAGTTGTGGAACTGAAGTAGACATCTTCCCAAAACGTAAAGAAGTCCAGTCGCTTTCTTTCCAGGCTCCTTAGACTCCCATGACTTAGAGGAATGAGACATACACCCAGGTGTTGTTGAGATTCTGGCATCTAGAGATAAGGCATTTGTGGGAAGTAGGCAGAGCTGTTTGACAAACTGTAGGCTGTAGTGGGTGTTTTAGGCTACCTGGCTAAGGACGCTTAGTTTTGGGTGAAATAGACATTATAAATGATAGACACAATGAAGTCAACTCAGACGTGCCTTAAACCTTTATTCTGTTTAATGCGCAACAGAACAAAAGACTTCCAGTCCTGTAGAAGTTAAGAGAAAACTGGCTTGTGCTCTCGTTCTCTTTGACCTCAGTGAACACTTTCCTGATGACCTGATGATTGGCTGAGTCACTAGTTTTGATCAATGTTTAATAGAATAATAAGATCTTTTTGTGAATTTTGGTCTTTTTAAGAGTCAGAAAGGATGAATGTCCAGTATGTGTTCGTAATTTAGTGAGGATGCAGTTTTTCCAAACGCACCCTCAATCCTCACGCGTGGTCTCAAAACACCAAGACGTCGACAGCAAAAACACGCACCTCAAGGCTTCTGAACGAGACTTCACTAACCAATGGGTGATTTCATGTTTGCAACATAAATTGCATGTGGCTCATGCAAGCTATCTCCAGTCTATATTTAAGTCATAATTTTTGCCTGAAACTTCTTGAAGATGTTTTTTTGAGAAAAGAGTCTTATGTGTTATCCAATAATCCAGTACTACATCTTTAAAACAAATTTTATAGAATGAAATCTAATAATGATGCACCAGTGCTCAAATGAGCATTGATGGTAAGGAATATGTGTGCCCATGTTTGTCTCCTAGCTAAAAAAATCAAGAAGATGATATGCCAGAGAATTGAACTGGCACGTTTACTCAAAGCAAAACAGTACTTTTTCATTCAAAATTGTAAGATTATTTCTTTAACCTTAAAACAAGTCCCACAGTCCTTCAGTGCTGCAGACAACCCCAGAGTCTGGGACAAGCAGTAGATATGACAGTGTGACCTCCTGCAGGGCATCTACATACATATATCAGTGCATATTGCAAAAACCTACTGCAAGCTTGCGTAATATTCTGTGTTTTGTGAAGATTTATAATTCCAAACGAATTCTGGCACTTGATAAAAGCATTTATAATGTAGGGATAGGCACTCCAAGACAGTATTTACTTTACAATAATTTACCAAGTAAATTGTTTAATTATTTGCTGAAAAAAGCAGGTATTTATTGGTAATAGAGGTAGGGATTTTTCAAAAACACAATGACAAAAAAACATATATGCGTCTGCTGTCGGCCAGATTCTCAATTTAATAGAAAAATACCAATCAGCATCAGCAGTCTCTAATGTCCATATAATACAGCCATGTTTATTGAATTCACAAATCTGCAATGGCCTGGTATAATTGCTCATATTAAATCATTTAGATCATTTTTCTAGCAAAAATACCCATTATCGCTAATGTGAGGACTTTCTCTGATTCTCTGTGTTTGTATCTTCCTTCAGTACTGTGGGGTTTTCATCTCTTAGCAGTTGTAAATAGAGCAGGGCGATATGACCAAAAATATTTATCACGACATACATTTGAAAATTTGCGATAACGATATAACTGACGATATAATTGACACTAGACAAATTTATATTTATATTATATTATAAGGGGCACGGTCGATTTTCAGAAAAATCAAAGGATCGATTTTAAGTGTGCCGTATTTTCCAAAAAACACGGTAATAACGACGGCCCGCTAGCATGCTCTACCAAAGATAGTGCTTTGTTGTGTATGACGGATGAAAGCTAAACCAGTTCCACACCACTGAAGTTTTTGCATTTTTACAAACCAATTCTGGTTCATCCGTTTCATTTAACAATCCGCTTTCGCCCTGCTCATTCTCCGTCGCCGCCATGCTTTTTCCGCCATGTGTGTATGAAAACAAAGGCACTGCGCATGCGCGTTTTACCCATATTCTATCGCGATATTTCATTTTCTTATCGTTGCCCAACATTATACCGGTATTACTGTCAACTATGGCCCAGCACCAGTTGTAAGCAGGTGATCTGAGGTCATTTTTCACAATGTTGTTAATTTTATTTTGAGAATTCCGGGAAGCTAAAATAAATACAGATGTTATTACTGTTGTTTGCATCAGATGTGGTTTAGTGATTTCAGGCACTTTTTCTAGAAAGCCGTACTACTTGACACCTCCAACTTGATTCAGTCTTGTGAACTTAGTTGTGGCCTTTTTAGCCAGTTTTAAAAGGTATATCTCTTTTATATCAGCATCCAGTGAGTCTCTGAACTGCTGTGTGTCTGTGTTAAATTTGTCAGAGTGACCCGGCGACCCTGTGAGGATGGCCCGCTGCTGGAAGAGCAGGAGACCGAGGGCCAGCGGCAGCTGCATGGCCTCTTGCTGCAGCAGCTCCACACTGACGTCGACATTGAACGGTCAGAACAGGAGAAAGCATTATACATGATGTCTGCATAACGTTGAGGCACAGTGCAAAATTTAGAGTCCAGTATGGTGAAATATCACATCATGTACACAAACTTCAATGTTTGTCCCTAATGTCATGTAGATTTTCTTTCAGTTCTGCAGATATTCAGTGAACTGAGGACAAGTAGTAGATATGACACCTCATCTACATCTACCACACTGTGACCTCCTGCAGTGCATTAGCATCTACAAAAATGCTGTATAGCAATATATTCTGCAAAAACAGACACTATGCACTCACTGAAAGGTACCCTCCAAAAATTAAAAAAATAAAGATAAATACAACAACAATAACAATAATAATAATAATAAATGCATAAGATAAATATACATATTCAGACTTTCAAACACATGATCAGATATTCATTCCTGCATACACACGTTAGAAGAACAAGAGCCAAAAATAATCTTTCACCCTTTCAAACCTACAGAAATAAGTTTTTAGGCATAAAAAATCAAAGATCAAAAGATTCAGTAGACCTGATGAGCTGTGGAAGTCTGTTTCAAAATTTAGGAGATACAACTTGAAAAGTTTGATCACCTCTTGATTTAAATGGCAAGAAGTTTAAATGCAGTAGTTTAGTGCTTTGTATATGTGTTCCCCACTTTTCAACCTTTGCAATGTTGGAATTGCACTCAGTTTCATTGTATGTGTTAGATGTTACAGTGAATTAAAGATATTCTATTCTAAAGTAATATTGACATAAAATCCATAAATTGTCTTTTAATTCAGCTCAGTTTTAAATCTAATACTGATATCATTTATTGGTCAAACTGAAGTCAGATCTGCTTGATATATATTTAGTTTTGGCGAGCTTGTGGTTTACCTCTCGCTGGATAAAATTCATGTCACACAGTTATAATATATAAACATTAAAGCGAGAGAATCAGACCTGTTTTTGTGTTACTCAGTGGGAGGACAAAGCCATGCCGTTTCAATTGTACTGAACGCTCTGTGCTTTATAAAAGAAAAATCCCACACTCTTCTTACTGTGAGGTGCTTCGAACAAAAGCGTCAGATGCTGTGTCATGTTATCCTCACTGTCCCACAGAGCAGCACAGCCCTCGGGGCTACAGAAACACACACAGTCTTTTCTCTTTCTAAAACATCTGAAGCCGCCATGTGACCTTTAAACCAGAGTCTCAGATAAGGCTACAGCTGCTTTTCCAGAGCTTAGTTTTGATCTCGTTCTGAAATCATTTTTGTCTAACAGATGTGTAGCCAAGAGGCAGTGCTTCGCCCCAGCGGCGCTTTATCGGCCGTTTGGGGAGCAGGCAGCAGGAGTGAAGAGCCTCTCCCAGTTCCAGGCCCTGCAGGATGGGGAGAAGGAACTGGCCAGCCTGCGGGAGCTGGGCCTGAATGACACCGAGATCCAGCTGTGGCAGAGCAGAGATGCACCAGAGACAGCAGAGAAGGTAAAACATCCCCGGAGGACAGAGAGGCGGCTCCAAACAGCAGAGGCTGGGTTTGTCTTGTGGTGTGGAGTGTTTCCACACCACAAGACATGTTGTGAGTCCATTATACAACTGTGTCAAAGACTTTTCGGAAAAAGTGTCCAAAACCTTTTTTTTTTTGGGAAACCTGGGTAAACGAGATAGTAGAGTTTCTCCAACATGATCATGTATTTAAGTTTTTACTGGTTAATGCGTAACTTAAATCTCAGAGACTTTGAGGTTTTTCCTTATGAATTTGTGGGGATCTTTTCACTAATTTCATCTCAGAGTATGCACAATTTTTTTTATTGCATCAATGTAAGAGTTTCTCGAAAGTTTTGAGGGATTATTTTTAGAGAAAAACACTCAAGCAAGGCTAATGCACATGTCCTTTACATGAATGCCTTTCTTCCCACACAGTCCCACGGTGTGTGTGCAGCTCCAGGTGCAAAGGAAGAGCGCCTGCAGGCAATTAAAGACAAAATCGCCGCCCGGATGGAGCTTCTGTCCCGCCCACAACGTTTTGCGTCCAGCCGGCCGCTGTCACGCCGGGAGATGGAGATTGAACAAGCCCTGTTTCATGGGAATGACCGCCTGGGTTTCCTCACAGCGCTCTATCATCGAGGTACAGAGTTGTTGGTGAAAAAGAAGTCAAAACTCAAATATTACACTTTAGAGTCTTGATCGAGAGCATTACAGCAGTTTGAAAGAGTTGCCGGATTAGGGATTGTATGATTTTGACCTTATGGGCCATAAATGATACCTTTAACACAGCTTCAGTTCTGTTTTAGAAGTGACTAGTTGTGGTTTCTTTGCGGAACTGATAGTAAGGAAGCTCCAGTGTTGACCTCTCATCTGAGAGGCTACAGCTGCTTTCACTTTGAAAATTATTAAATTATATTTAATAATTTAATTTAATTTAATATTTAATAATTATATTAATTAATAAACTGGAACGGTACGGGTTCAGGGGGGTTGTACTGCAATGGGTGAAAAATTATTTAAGTGACAGGAAACAATTTGTGAAGCTGGGTGCCCATTCTTCATCATGCTTGGACATTGCTTGTGGTGTTCCACAAGGCTCTGTACTGGGTCCAAAATTATTTATTATTTATATAAATGATATTTGTAAGGCATCTGATATATTAAAATTAGTATTATTTGCAGATGACACAAATATTTTTTGTTCTGGGGGGAATCTAAAGGAGCTGCTGGATACAATTACTTCAGAAATGTGCAAAATTAAAAAATGGTTTAACAGGAACAAACTATCGCTAAATCTAAGTAAAACTAAAATTATCTTATTTGGGAATTCCCTTAGAAATGCACAAGTGCAGATTCATGTAGATGGTGTGGAAATTGAAAGAGTACTTGAACATAAGTTTCTTGGTGTGATTATAGATGATAAATTAAACTGGAAGTCTCATATAAATCATATACATAACAAAATTTCAAGAAGTGTCTCAATCTTGAGTAAAGTAAAACACATTCTGGACCACAAAGCACTCCACATTCTCTATTGTTCCCTGATTGCACCGTATTTGAATTACTGTGCAGAGGTTTGGGGCAATACTTACAAATGTTCGCTATCATCAATCTTTATATTACAAAAAAGGGCCATAAGGATAATCCATAAAACTGGTTACAGAGATCATACAAATCCACTATTCTTAAAATCAAAAATTCTAAAATTCACAGAGCTGGTTCATTTTCTCACAGCACAAATTATATATAAAGCAATAAATAACCTGCTTCCTGACAATATTCTAAAAATGTTTTCTAAAAGGCAACGGGGATACAATTTGAGGGGGGAATTAAATTTAAAACATCCTCGTATCCGTACAACATTAAAAAGTTTTTGCATCTCTGTGTGTGGAGTGAAGCTGTGGAACAGACTAAGTAAAGATATGAAGCAATGTCCAAGCATGGCGCAGTTTAAAAAGCGGTTTAAGGATATGGTTTTTACAGGGTACAGGGAAAAGGTAGAGATTTGATAGGGTGTTCTTGTCCAATATTTTCATGATGTGTATATGTGCGTATGTGTGTATATATGTATGTACGGATAGATAGAAACATATATGTATATATATATATAAAAAAAAAATTACACATAACATATAATGTAATTGCAAGGAGGTATTTCTGTAGTCTATTGATACTAGATAGTGGAAAAGGGGTGGGATTAAATAAGCTTATGCTTCTTCCTGCTCCTTTTTGAACATGAACGCTATTTGGAGTTGTGGTTGCTCGTTTTCCTTTTGTTTTGCTTTGTTCATTTGTCTCTTTTAATTCTATTTTGTTGTACTTTTTCAACATGTTCAAAATAAAGATTCAATCAATCAATCAATCAATCAATCAATATTTAAAAAGTGAACCCTTCCTTATTTTGAGCCATAAATATACTTTTACAGCAATGAGGTCATTGTTTGTACAAGCTGAAACTTCAGGCGGCTCTAAAGATGTCACTTCAGGCAGTTTTTTTCTACTATTAGGTCTATATCATGTAAAAAAAAAAAAAGCAGATATCCCCAATCTAAACATTTGAAGCACACAAGCCCCGCCCACATGCCGTTCAAAGGGCAGCCATTCAGGAGAAGAAAGTTTGAAGTAACCATCAAAATTAACCGCTATTGACTTACAAGTGTGTACTCTTAGCAGAGAAAAATTGATGAGCATTATCAGCCTTGCTGGCTCTGATTCCTGCTCTGCCATATGGGGTCCCACAAGGCTCAATTTTAGGGCCACTGCTTTTTGCACTTCTTCTTTTTGGATTCATTCTTAGAAAGCATGGGATCTATTTTCACTGCTATGCTGATGATACTCAGATCTATGTACTGTTAAAGTGGAAGGATGGCTTTTCAATTAAAATACATCTTGTAGGTCTTGATGACATGAAGTCTGGCTTTTTTGAGGTAAGGAGCTTGGCAAAGATAAAACCTATCCATTCTAGGCAGCATTTGGAGACAGTAACCATTTGACATCTCGACTGGATTACTTTGGACAAAGCCAGTCTTCCCTCTTATGTCTTCGCTTAGTTAAAAAAGCTGCATCGTGCCTTTTGCTTTACATGTAAATAAAGGTACATAGCACCTGTTCTGGCCTCACACCATTGGTTGTCTGTGCTCTTTAGAGTTAGTTTCAGAGTTCTCGTATTTGTCTTTAAATCCTTAAATGGTCTTTTCTGAGCTGCTTTACCTCTACACTCCTGTCCAAGCTCTCAGGTCATATGACCCGTTGCTCCTACATGTACAGAAGTCTAAGCAGGAGTTCAGAGGGGACAGTTACCTAAGTTGTCCATTTTGAAACACATTTATCTTCCCCATCCTTTGACCCAGCATGAGACAATAATTGTACTTGTTTTTACCGTAGTACGGTATGGTATTTCAAAATGTAAAAGAAATCTGCAGTCATCTGTCATAATTGTGTCATGTCAGGAAAGTGTAACCTGTGTTGTTTCCATCACAGATGAAGATAAGAAGGAGAACCAACAGGGGGCGTCATCCTCTGACCCACTGGACTCTGTCTATAGAGAAGTTCTCAGGGAGCAGGAGGTGAAACAAGCTTCACAACACAAATCTGAGGGAGAACCGACAGGAGCACCACACACAGCTGAATCTGACCAATCACAAAACCAACAGACAGACAGAAATCAATCGAGAGACGCTTCTGACAGTCCGTCAGACCTGCAGGCTGGAAACAGTCGCTCATCCGTCCAGACAGACTCATTTTCAGACACCTCAGATCAGCAGCATGTTGAAAACAGACCAGAGCATCTGCGACTGGCTCCTCCGAGACAGATTAATATAAGCCAGCCAATCAGCAGCTTGTGCGGAACAGCAAAGGTGGGGCCAAGCAGACCACTGACTGTGACAGGGGAGATTGAGACAATCACAGATGAAGAAATCCTAAAGAACCGGGAATCAGAAGAAGGGATCCGGAGCATTCCAAGGTTCCGAAACTACCAGCCGGGGAAACCCTCCAAGGTCTCAGCAGCTACCTTTGTAAACCTCACACTTTCACGATGATCCTGAAAGATCAGTTCCTTTATCTTTAGGGCAGCCGTGGCACCAAATGATTATTTCCACAGTTTCTGCTCTCAGCACTTCCCAGATTGTTGTTTCTATCTAACATAAAGGCATTACATCATCTGAAAGTGTGCACATCCACCTCTGCGTGTGGTGTATTTATTCCCTTTTCCCCATAAGGATAACATTAAAGGCACAGTGAAGCTGTATGTTGGCTGCACAGTAGCGCTGCTAAAATGACACATTAAAATGGAACAAATCATCTCACAGCAATTAACAACCTTTAAGATGTGCAGGTTGAGAGGCACTCACTTGTAAATTGAGCTTGATGATAATTGTTGTATACTGTAATTATAGTTTCCTGCGAGCACATCCAAGCTGCAGCTGGAAACAGAGGGCCACATCCTGGTATCATCAGATATACTTTCAACACGACACCAGCTGACCAGCTTCACTGTGCTTTCTCTCTCTTTGTGTAGGTCCTGTGTGTGAAGAACCTGAGCCCACAGGCGTCAGTGGCCCAGCTGGTGGCGCTGTTCTCCAGATTTGAGAGGACGGACAGGCCCCCGGTGCTTTACCGGGTGCTGACTGGGAGGATGAAGGGTCAGGCTTTCATCACTCTGCCAGGTGAGAAAGATAAGAGGGTGAGAGTCGGGTGGTCTGAGGGCACAATTATCTGCAATACAGCTAGGTGTGCAGCAGGGGGCGTTCAAGGAGATAGCACTCAATGAACGGGACTGCTAAAGTAATTCTTTACACTAGTTTCTACACAAAAAAACTACATGTTGTTTCAGTTTTTGCAAGTGTAGCATCGCAAATGAGTCTGCGCCCAAAATGCTGACATTCTGCTAAAGCATGATTGGTCCAGCTGGTTTTTACCAAAAAATCCAATTTGTTGATGGGACCACCTCAATGGCTGAAAGAGGGGCATGTTAAACAGCATGTTAACAAGTATGCTTACAGCCTATGGATGGACTTTCTCCGCTCCACTGAAGGGGAATGGGGGTTTTTATGACTCGTCCACCTGGATATTAGAGTTAGGGGCATGGCTGCTTTGTCTGTGAGGCGTTAGAGTGTGTTATTGTTTGTTGGGCCTCCCCTTATGCTTACTAAAGAAACCTCTTTTATTCTCACTATGGATGGCACCTGGCACAAACAGTAACTAGGCGTTAGAGGCGTAGTTAAACCACAACAGAAACCTCCCTGTGTGTAAAAGAGCAGGTGGTTGTGTAGTGGTTGAAGGGGATTGGTATCAGGAGGCTCCTGCTCCAAATTCTCTGCTGCTACTGGTGGCTTCATTTCTGAAATCAAAATGGCGGAAGCCACGAAAGCAGCTCGTGGTGCTATGGCGTGCCTAGGCTTAACAGAAAAGTCTTTTACTACAATCAACATCAATCCATGCACATTCTGTCTAGAAAAAACAAAAACATGATAAATTGATGAAAATTGGCCACAAGAAAACCTTACAGAGATTCAAAACACATACATTACATTTGTTCTGCAGCTCCACGGGGGTCCTTTCATTCCAGACTCTCCCCTCATGAAACCGGAAATCCAGAGAGTGGGAGTTGTTATTTTCCTTATTTAGTTTTTTGGTTCTTTCCTTGGGGTGTTACTTGGCGTGTTTCTTTTTCTTTGGCAGATGCTGAAACGGCCCAGAATGCCTTGCAGTTAGTCCACAGATACCGGTTGCTTGGGAAACCTTTGGTGGTCGAATTTGGCCGTGAACGACAGGAAGAGGAGAAACAGAAGGAGAAGGAAGGGCAGGAGGAGAAGAAATAAATAAACACAAGAAAAATGTTTTTTATGTAAATTAGACTGTTGTGAATGGCTGAAACTAATGTCACAGTGTACTTATTTTTTGTGGATATAAAGTTGGATTCGTTGGCTTATTATTATTATCAGCAGTGTGTCATTTATTTTGATAATTAACGTATTTAAATGATCCAGAATCTTAAAGCATCCAGTAACACAAATCTGTTTCTCGGGAAAAGCTTTTTGTTTTTCGAGTCAGCTCAAGCATCTGATTCATGTCACACGAAGAGACTTCACATGAACTTGTTTCATATATAAAAACGCCCTTCATCATTTCACATCATTACTGTATCTACTTTAGAGTTTATCAAATGTTCTCTTTCTAGATTATTTAAAGCAATAATTATTTTATGACTTGTAGCAAGATTTTTTTGAAATGTCTTTTTTTGTTGTGAAACTAACTGAGCAAGCAGTCCTAGTCGATGCACACAATCCACAGTTTTCAGCTTGTATACATTTTCTTACAGCTGCTTTATTTTCCACTGCAGTTTAACACGCAGGGCTTCTGTGAAGGTTTCATTAGTGGTTTAGGTGTGAGTTTACTGCTATTCCATATGTGGGCACTAGATGGAGCCATTCGGTCATTAAGGTTAAGAGAAGTTGACTGGATATGAAGTGGCAGCTTTTTGAGAGACTAAAAACTAAAATCAAGGTTGAAAAAAAAACATTTTTTGTTAACTTAAATAAAAGTAAAAACTAGACTTTAGAAATTATTTTATGAAACTAACAAAAATAAAAGAAATAAGCAGGAAACAATAGTTTTACTCTCTGTCACAGCCAGCATGTGGTATGTTTACTTTGGGGTGCTATATTGGACACTTTTTTGCACTCTTCTGAACATCTAAAAGCATTCCCCTGACAGATAATAAAAAAGGAAACTAATTTAAACTAAACATTTTTTGTTTGTTCTTGTTCTCATCTTGTTAGTGTGCAGCAGCTCTAAGCTGCACTTCCTTTGCTGTTAAGCCAAAAGTAAGTTTGCAGGCACTCCTATGGAGTAAAACATTTCACTTTTTAAGACCAAATTACTGTAAGTTCTAATAGTTTGAATTCAATGATATTTTAATTTCATATAAGTACAATAAAATATAAACAACAGAAAGTACATTATGTGGAGGGGTTCTTCATATTAAACTCCAGTTAACCTGATGATTTATGTCACATTACAAATATAAGATTCATTTTTGGTAGCTGAATGAACCCAATCAATCCTTTTTTTGTTTCTCTTAGTAAACCGACACATTATGATTATGTTCTTTCTCATGCTGTATTGGTCGGTCAGCTGGTATCTTCAGTATATTTATTTGGTTACTGTAGAGCACTGTTGAGTAATTCCTTAGTTCTTGGATCATAAAATGTTCTCTGCGTGAGAGTCAATGAGCTCTCGCAGCAGTTAATTGCTCTCTCAGACCCAGCGTTAGTCCAGGTTCATGCTGATAGAACGGTGTATGTATCATCTCCCCTGTGGAAATGTCTACAACCTTTATTTACAGCAGGTGTCTCTGAGTAACAGCAGTAACAGAGACAGACCTCATTCACGAGGTGTTTACATTCCCATAAGAGCTGCGTGCACCTCTGTGACACAGGGGTGCTCAGGAGGGTTCAAAGTGTGTTTTGAGTTTGTGTTTGTCTTTCACACAGCCTTGGTGTGCATGCTCTCTGTCTACTTATCTACGGCGTTCTCTTGCTCAAATATGTTTGGGGTCAGGGGATTGTGGTGTGCAGGATTTTAGGTTAAAACTTGAAATGAACAGAAATCCTCACTGGTGTCCCCCACAGTGTGCATGTCTGTTCAATATCACTTGCACTGTAATGTAGACTTGCAATAATGTATATAGCTTTAAGAGTCCTTGTACATCTAATAATTTTATGCATAAACAGAAGTTACAAATACGCTGATATATGTTGTGTGTAATTAATATTTTGGATTCATTCTAGTTGACATTAAAGCTGACTTTGGCTAAAAGGGCAGAAAGACTAGTTTGAGGCAACTTTTCACGCCTCAGATCTCAGAGCCTTTATCGCATTTTGGTGGATGCAAACTGACCCAGTGAGCGGTCTCACAATGCAGCTATTAGTCAAACTCAAACTGCTTATTGATCGGACTAAAGTGAGGGTTTTGTTTGTTTAGGTCTGTTTGTGTTGGATTTCTGTTTGCCCTCGGTTCAGGGCTGCAATCTTTTTCCCGTTCAGAAAATGGGAAAACAGCAGCCTAAACGCAAACAACACTGGCAGTCTTTAAATATTAACTACTGCAATTTAAAAGGCCATTCAAGTGTCAGATAGTCTGCTTTATTTCTAATGGTTATGTCACACCTATTTGTCAGCTTCAGAGTAATTATTTAAGAAAAGTTACATCTCTAAATGCTTTCTTTAAAGCAGTTCATGGAAGTCACACTGTTTATTCATCAAACACTGGCACAGGCTGACTCACTGCCTTGGACACCTGATGCATCAGAGCCATTATTGATTAACCTGTGCTTTTCCTTTCGGTCAATACGTTTGCTTCTGTCTACAGTCCCTGCAAAACCACTTTGAAAGCACATCAGATCTCAATGGGGGAAAAAATCATGCTGGATATCTTTACTGGTATGGACTGGGTAGTGTGTTTGGAACAAATGGATGCTATGTGGTTGAGTTTATGTTAGGCGAGCACATGGGTCACTCAGTGACCCCGAGACCATCACTGACCCACCACCAAACCAGTCATGCTGGATTATATTACAGGCAGCATAATGTTCTCCACAGCCTTTCCAAACCCTTTCCCGTGTGTCGCACGTCCTCCCAAGTACAGGTTGCCACAATTCCACATTGCCAGGCACAGGGCCCACTAGAGGATGTTGAGCCCTTAGGCCACCCTCACAAAGTTTCTGATTGTTTGGTCAGACATTCACACCAGTGGCCTGCCAGAGGTCATTTTGTAGCTCTCCTAGAGTAACTACCTGTCTCCCAGAATCTCCTCCATGCTCTTGAGACTGCACTGGGAGACACAGCAAACCTGGCAATGAAGCATATTGGTGTGTCATCCTGGAGGAGTTGGACTGCATGTGCAACATCAGTGACACTGACTCTATCCAAATTCAAATCTAGTGAAAAAATGCAGTCCGTAAACATGAGGAAGGGAAAAAATGTCACCGGCCTCCACCTGTTGTCTCATTGTTGCCCCTCTAGTGTACCTGTTGTTAATTTCATTAACACCAAAGCGGCTGAAACTGATTAACACCCAGTCTGCAACTTAAACGACCAGATTAATATCGCAGAGGTTTAAGACTCGATGGTAAACTCGGATTAAAACGTGTTCCTTTAATATTTTTTTAGCAGCGTATACTAGTTTAACCCGTGCTTTTCATTTAGGTCAGTACATTTGCTTCTGTCTTTAGTATCTGCAAAACCATTCTGAGGGAAAAAGCAGTGTAGGAGGAAAGAAAAGCTCTGCAAAAGGCGTGTAGGAAAAGTTTACATTTATTTCCAAATACAAAAGAGTACAATGCAGAAAAGGATGCTTGTGGTCATTTAAAAATGGTGTCATCACAGAGTTTGTCCAGCGAAAAACTCCAACTTCATTGTGTCGTCGTCAATGTACACATAGACTGTATATAAAGGATGAATGCAGCCATCGTGCTGTCACCCATTGGTTTGCAAAGTCCAGTTTTTAAAGCTTTGAGATGATGAATTTCAAAGTGCTGTGAAGACTTCCTAACTTGAAGCGTACACTGATTTATTGCTCTTTTGAATTGTATTCAGTGAGACTCATAAGGTCATCAGTAAAGTCTTTGCTAAGGGAATCATATAGGGGGACTTCTATACAAGCTTAATTTGCCCCTTGTTGGTCGTTACAAAAGATTCAGATTAAAGACGTTAATATCATGATTTTCCCTTTTCAAATTTAACAAATATTCTTTATATTTTGCATGACTGGAAATCTCATTGTGATACACTGAAATTAATGTACAAGGCACTTGTAATTCTTTGAAAATGCATTCAAATTTTCAAATAGGATGGAAATTAATACAATTTATAGTTATAGTTTACATTTTGCAGGCACAGTCCAACATCGGTTTCAGGTAATACAGTACTGTGAGAAGTATTCTTTCTGATTTAGATTAGAAACATCCATTTTGGCTGCTATGTAGAAAACTTTTAGTCAGATTTTTGCACATGCAGCAAAAGCTAGGCATCTATGTAGCTAATGAGAACACGTTCACGTAATGAAAACCATTCATATACTGTTTTTATTGACAATGTCTTCATGTATTTTTCCTACATTTTTGTCTACTTTGTTTATATTTCACAAGGATAGTAAAAGACTGATAATAAAGATAAAAAGTGACAATTTTCTATCAATGCAAACGTGTGAAAACTATAGAGAACAGGTCAAACAAGTACAGAAACACAACTTTAATAGTTCTGCTGTGTAATTTTGTTGAAATTTCACAATTGCTTCTCAAAAAAATCCAGCAAACACTGACAATGTGCATTCATTTAGATACACTATAAGAATACATTTATTAAACTTAAGCTGTGAGGCAGTTACAGTTAAAGGTGTAATGGACAGGTGGACCCCTCAGACATATCCTGTGATGTCATATCCTGCTGCAGTGGGCTTCCTAGCTCGTTGGGCTCCATGCGTACCCGACTCTGAACTGCCACTTGCACTACGAATTAGTGTCTGCCCCCTGCTGGGGGTATTGACACCCCCCACCTGCAGGGTGGGGTTGCGGTAGGTCTGTGAGGTTGTTCGTACACCTGTGCTCGATATGCCGCCTCCTACTGGGTACGGATATCCGCCTCCGTGGCGTCTCCCACGGCCGCCTTCCTGCTCTTCACAACATGACACACATAGCATCCCCCCACCCAGCATGGAAATGAGTGCAGAGGCCAGCCCAGTGTATAGGCACTCCCCGAGTTCATACTTCATGCTTTGAGGTACGTTTGGAAGGTAGAAGGTCTTAACCACCTCGTGTGTGGTCCACGCCACGGGTACGAGAGCCAGAAAGCCTGCAAAGACAAATAACACTCCACCTGCACCGGCGACACGACTCTTAACCCCACCAGAGCTCTCCAAGCAAAGCGTGCACTGCATTCCCAGAGTTGCCATAGCAATTGCAAGGATAGACAACACTATGGAGATGACCATGAGGGCACGAGCAGCCTGCAGGTCCGAAGGCAAAGCCAACATTGAGTTGTAGGTCTCACATTGGAAGGCCCCCGTGCTCTGATAGACGCACTCCATCCACAGGCCCCGCATGTTATCCACAGCTGTGACAATATTGGAACCAACGTGTGCAGAAATCTGCCAGTATGGAAGTACTGTGGCCACCAGGGTCCCCAGCATCCCCAGTAAGCCCAGGAAGAAGCCCATCAGCTCCAGAGCTGCTGATGCCATAGCCGTAACTGTGATCACCCAGAAGAAACCAGAGACGAGCTCCTGCAAAACCCACAGAAATATTTAATTAAATACTATAAATAAATGAATACTAAATAATAATTTTGTCATAACTGCAAAAAACCCAAGGCAACCAGTTAAACTAAATTATATAAAATTCTCATTAATTAGCTGAAGAATATTGGTTAAAGAAATGTAATTGCAATAGCTGTAATTTGGTCACATTACTATACAAAATATAGTAAATATTTTTGTTATATGTGCTTTTTTTAAATGGAGATTTATTGCCTAAAAACATCAGGTTGTAATATTAAAAAAAACAGGCTTTAGTTTTGTTAGCTTGCTAAGTATGCTAATAGAAAAAAGTTATAAAATACTAGATGATATAGCACACATGATGATTTTACAGAGTAAGATTCATATTTTAGATAATACTTTAAAACATTGTTGCTTTTTTTCTTTAGTTTTAGAATTAGTTTTAGCTTTAGCATTGTCAGGTAGCAAGCTAACCAGTTATACTAGCTAATTAAAAGTAGCCTAAATCAAAGAGGGTTTTGTTTTTAGTTCTTCATTTCTCACATTTTGTTAATGTCATTTAGTTCAAGTGTTGTGTGCAGAGTAGCTTGGATTTTCAGTTACAGTTTATTGTAACTTGAATGTTTTAAGTTTAATGCTAACCTTGTAATCACAGGAGAGGAAGCTAAGCAGCATTCAGATGAACATCATTACATTTCATTTCTCATACACTCACCGGCCATGCACACTTATGTACACTTTGTTAGTTCTAGGTTTGATTCAAGGTGCTGGAAACAGTGCTTAGAGATTCTGATCCATGCTAACATTTTAACTTTGTGCTTTTTTACTTTCAGCTGATTGGTTGGCTGCACATCTATGATGCAAATCTTTGATGTGCACCATATCCCAAAAGGTGTTCTAGTGGATTGAGATCTGATGACTGTGGAGGTTCAAGAAGCAGTTTGGGATCATTCAAGCTTTGTGACCTGGTGCGATATCAAGCTGGAAGCAGCCATTAGTAGACTGTGGTCACGAAGGCATGGACACAGTCAGCGATACTCAGGTAAACTGTGGTGTTTCTGCGCTGCTCTGTTGATACTAAGGGGTATAAAATACGGGGAACAGGGGCACATTTACTTCTATACAGTGCCCTGTCTTCTTTTAACAAGTCTGGACTTTCGGGAGAGGGATGTTGTCACTCTGAGGTATGAAAAGCCTTCACTGATACAGGTGTCATCTGAATGGCAACATGTATTGAACTTTGCATAGAACCAAGCTACCAACTCCAGAGGTAGTAAAGCACGTACCATTTTTCCTGTTTAGTCCAGAGGACATGGCATC
Organism: Haplochromis burtoni; assembly: GCF_018398535.1. Classification (NCBI taxonomy): domain Eukaryota; kingdom Metazoa; phylum Chordata; class Actinopteri; order Cichliformes; family Cichlidae; genus Haplochromis; species Haplochromis burtoni. The sequence goes on from NW_024582378.1 coordinate 765,801, forward strand.
CATGTTTTACAAAAAGAACCACAGACCACAGAACAGATTTACAGTTTGCCTCTGTCCTTATTAAATGGGCTCTGACTCAAAGAAATCATCGGCCATTCTGGATCATGTTCACATACAGATTTCTTATTCTGTCCTATTTGGTCCAGTTTGTGTTTAGTGAATGACTAGAAAGGTTCAGTTCAAGTATTATCTGTGTAATCTACCGCTGACACAGTGGCAGGTGACACTGGCTGTTTGAACAATATTCCCACCAGAGAAATCAAAGTAATTTTAGTTCATACAGTTCACACCACTAAAACCAATGCACAGTAACCCACCAAAAAAACAAATCAGCGTTCTTTAAGTGTAAAGAAATTCAAGTATTCATTGAAAACCTTTAAATTTACTGACAAACTTTGCTCTGTTCCCTTATTCGGACAGGGTCACCACAGTGGGTAGCTCCACATGTGAGATTTGACAGATGCCCTTCCCAAAGGCAACTATGTCCTGTAAAAAATAATGTGAAACGGATACTTAAATCCTTAATTGGCATCTAAGCCACATTTATAATAGCTAAATTCTTCATTCACTGTCAAAGTCAATTTTTGTGAGGTGTTACATTGATTCAGTTTTGCAGTCCACACATCCTTCCTCCTGAATAAACAGTGACAACACACACAGCTCACTTCCATGCATTTACCTGAGAGTGCTGCAGGTTATAGAACAGCCAGGCGCTGAACTAGTCGAAGATTTTTTCCTTTGCTGCAGGGTGTGAAGTTGCAGCTGGAGCGGAGGATGAGGAGGTAGAGGATGAAGACAGAGCAGAGCCTGCAGCCTGCACAGATTAGATTCACCACTGGTATTTCTGTTGAACCTGCTCCTGCTTCTCCAGTAGAGAAAATGTTGCCTTTTTCTTGCTGTATCAGACTCTGACTGCTTCCTCAGACCTTGACATAGTCACAGCTGCTGTACTTTTAAAATGCCACTTACTCTGCTGCTGCTTAGATTAGACCGAGGGAGCCAAGAAGGGGAAAAAAATACTTCTTTCAGAAATGAGAGAAGAAGAAATACAGTCCTCTGGACTGCCTGTTGCAGGCTATCCACTTTAAAACAACAACAGAGAAGGATAAGAGACGCCAGTGTTCCTGAACATTGTGTCTCTATCACCGTCTCATCTGTGTCGCGTGTTTGCGTATCTCTGTCCCTCATCCAGACCTTCACCTACTGTCATGTATACACACTGACATCTGTGTGACACACATATCCCGGTTGGTCAGACAGCTTAATCATTCTCTTATCTGTCATTTCTCCAAAACAGACCTTTGGTATGTTGGCGGCAACAGGCTGACCCAAAAACTAAAGGTACTGTGGACCCCTGTGTGTGTGAGAGAGAAACAGTTTCAGGAGTTTCATTAGCTTTTTGTAAGTGAAATTAACGAAACGTGTAATCATCAAAAAAAGCGCCTAAATCAGTCATCCTTTTATGGAACTGGAAAAAACATCCAGCTCACTCTGCAGAAATTTCAAGAAAAAAATGCTTGTGAGCACTTCTTTGCATTTTTAATTAAAATGAGCAATGAAATAAAACACCCTCAGGTGATAAACGTTACAAAAGGACGATGGGGAAAAAAGCATATTTTTTATTAATTTTATTTAATTTCATATTTTGCAAGTGTGGGGTTCCCAGCAGAAATCGTTTTAGTTTCATATTAATCTGCTCAATTTACTCAGGGTTGTTTTTTTTATGCAGAGACATGTTTTGACCTCTTATATTACAGCTACAGGGCAAATGTCCTTCTCAGGAATTCTAATTTTGACTTCGTTTGCCTAAGTTGGGTTCTCTTTCTACTTTTAACACTTGTTGTTTATGTTTTAGAAATATCATGAAGACTTTCCTCATATTTTTTTGACTGAAAGTTTGTTTTGTTTTTTTTACAAAAATGAGACACAAATGATCAGTTTCAAAATTATCTAATGTTTATATTTTTAGTCCAGAGGCTTAAAACAATCATAATATGAAAACCTGATCAAGAAAAAAAAACTACTTCCAGTAAGAGGTAAATCAATGATTATATATCCAGTGTGCTACCCAGTGTTACATGCCAACATGTTATAACTGAGCAATAAACAAAGAAGTAATGCTGGTTGCATACAGTCACAAACCTTTTGCCGTTTTATGTTCAGGCAAGGTAGCCAAAAAGTCAACCAACCAGCTTGTCTCATTAAAGCAACTTATTTCTTTACACTTAAAATAGTTTTGTCCAATTTTATATTAGATATTAGCTGAATTTAGTGGTGCTAATGTTTTGAAATATTGTTGTAATTTATGTGATTTTATTATATAATATGATTATATGTTGCCTAAAGCAACAAGAATGTGTTATACCTAGTTAGCTAGCTATAGCTATGATTAGGGAATACGCTAAGCTAGGCTAAGCTAAGCTAAACTAAGCTAAGATAGCCAAGATATAGCATATAAGAAATAGCTCAACAAGATCAAATGTACACAAAAGAAAAGAATAAAGATAAAATAGATACAAAAAATTTGAAAAATCTAATATAGGAACTCAACAAGTTGAAATAAAAAATATTATAAAATGCTATATTACAAAAAATGCTATGTAAAGTAGTAAGTTTTACACAGAGAAAAAATGATTTATAAATAGAGTAAATTTAATGTAAAACAATTTTGCTAACTAAAGGTAATTTTGTAAATAAATAAATATGTTTTTAGAGGCAACTAATGACTTCCTCCAAGCTGTCATTTTATCTTTAGCTGCCTTTATATTAAATAGGAGGTGTATATAAAACACAGAATTTGTAAAGCATGAACATCAGACACAAAACCAGCAAATTTCCCAAATGAATTAATTCTGCAGTTCTGTCTTAAAGTTCAGGCGTTATCATCTTATACTTTATTTATGTTTAAATGCAAATTTTAATGAATCAGAAAACATTTTCATGGCATCTCCCACCATCCACACTCAAACCTGCCATACAGTGGCATCATTTCCAGGGGGGTCAGGGGGGTTATGATCCCCCCAATAATCAGACACAACCAATATAACCCCCCCCCCCAATAAAATTATGAATTCTCTTGCATAAATAGGCTGTTGATTTTCTTTACTCATTTCAGGTATTACCAGCAAAATAGTTGCATGTTTAATCATCTGGGAATTTACCCAGATTTATTTATTTATTTAGACAGAGATCTCGATCCCCCCCCCCCCCCCCTGGGTGAGGCTGACACCAGACTTGGCCGGCTTCTGCCTATCATCATTTATCAAATGTTTTCAGGCTTGCCAGTCTGAAGGCTGTTGATGCACAGAGGCAGAAAATTACAAAAGCAAATGATACCTACCATGGTTACCATGGAGGTGGATCTACTGCTGATAGACGAGAGGGATGGTCCTTCCTTGTTGGTCAGTGCCGTGTAAGCTGTTGACACGCACCATAAGAGTGTGCATGAGCAGTCATTACAGTCAGCTGGTTTGTCGAAGTTGAGCCCTCAGTTTCTAATCCTTCCAGTCGGCCCTCACATGGCAGCGGCATCATAATGAGATTAGAGCATAATCCAGTCACTTCCCTTCCAAAGCAGGCTGAGGGGGCAATGTCCACACACTCAGAAACACTGAGCCATTATTACAAAGCACAGAAAGGCATTATCTGGGCACGCTGCATATTAATGTGGCAGCTCAGGTCAGCCTGTGACCCTTTGTTATACTCTTGTGACTCTGACTGGTGCATACTTTCTGTGAATTAATGAAAAGAGCCAAAGAATATGAAACTGTTCCTATCACAACTTTATAAATCACTCCATAACAGTATGCAAATGTATGCACAATATGATAGGCCCTCTTTTATTTATTCTGTCTTTAAGAAATAAAATATTCTGCCACTACTGTGCATTTCTGCTCACTTTTATCTACCTGCTACACTCGACAGCACCTACTTAATGAAAAACACTTCCGACTGTCTGGATGATTTAAAATCCTGAATGGATTTCCTTCAACTAAATCATAGCACAGCTGAGGTAACTGTATTTGGTCCCCTTCTACCTCTCTCAATATCTTAAAAAAATGCACTTGGTTAGTGTATTTCTTTCAGCTTAATAACATTTTTAATAAATGTTCTTACTCCTCGTCTATTTGCTGTCATGCTGATGCCTTTTCTATGTTTGGCGGATATCATGATTTGCATTTTTTCATAGTCCTTTGCGGCCTATTCTATTAATATTATTATGTAGATGGCTTGTATACCTCACTGTGCTATATAAATATAATGAACTGACACCACTAATCTGGGAAATGCTTAAGCTTTGACTCGACTATATGAGCAATAGTATGCGGACAGCTACACATCATACCGATAAGTAGCTGCTGAACACGTCATTTGAACTCTCAGTGTTAATCTTCTGTTATAATAACCTAAACAACTCTGGGAAGGTATTTTAGAGCCCGGCTATGGGGATTTGCTCCCATTCTCCTCAGGCACATTAGTGAACCTATTGATGCTGTAATAAGGCTCACAGTTTATCCAAGAAATGTCAGATGGGGTTTAGTGAGTCAGGTCTCAGTGGTTTGAAGTGCTGAAGAACAAATCAAGTCTCGCATCTCAGCAGCACAAGTTTCAGCAGTAAAATTAAGGAAGCCCTTTAGAGCATTATCTCAGTATCTTTGACTCACAGGTTGTTGAAGGGCTTCCCATGATGCAATGAACAATTTCTCTCTTATCTTTCCCCTCAGCCCCCAAACCTGTGGCAGCAGATCGCTAACCCTGTCTGAGTTTGCTTCTGCTGGAGGTTTCTTCCTGTTTGAAGTGAGTTCTTCCTTCCCACAGTCGCCAAGTGCTTAATCACAGTGTTATGGAGTCTTTTCCTCGTATTGAAAAGCAGTTGCTGACGCCGCTTTTGTTGTGAGCTGGTGCTGTGTAAATAAACAGCCTATAAAAACATCTGAGAAGAAATTGAATGAATTTAATCGTTTTTAAAAGGTTTTGTCTTTGCGTGCGGTTTCGTCTCTTATACTGTCTCTGCCTACGATCGTATTTCCATCCATCGATCCATCCATGTAAGCCAAGTCAAGTACCTGATAGTGTGTAAGTTCAGATTTAGGTTAAAAATCTTTGAAAGATGCTCAGTTCAGTTGCCTAACATAGGCTGCTATGCCACATGTAGCTTCAGATACATTTTGAAATACACTTTTGACCCTTTTTTCTAATTGCTTACACCAAGTGCACTCTGTGAGATTTTACGTAATTATAACAACAAACATCATCTCTCTTAATGTTCATTTGGTGTGTATAGTGATAAAAGGTCCACATACTAGTATACAAACTTCCTGTTAACCCCAGAAGAGGGCGCCAAACCTCAGGTTAAACTTGCCATGCTTAATATACTAACTTAACCAAAGAGAGTGGTTAAGATCAAATAAAAAAAATCAAAATGTATTTATAAGCACATTTAAAAACAACACGGGTTGTGCTGTACATAGTAGACATCAAATAGTAAACATACATAGTAATTACTATGAAAGACTAGTCATAATTGAAAGCTAGAGAGTACAAATGAAGGGCCTTTTTTCAGGAAGAAAAGCAGAAAATTCCATCAAAGTTATTTTGAAAAGATATTTTCAAAGCAATACATTTCCTCTTCCTGTATATGAAGGCAGCTGAATTTTAACATTTTAATTGATTAAAACACTTAAGAGGGAATTTCTGAAGCGGAAAACTCTGTTGATGTTGTCTGTGGAAGATGTTACAACTATGACATTGATGAGTAGATGGTGATAACCAACCAATCAGATTCTCAGTTTTAGTTTAGTTTTTAAACGTTTCACCAAGTTGAAAGTGATTATTGCAAAGCACTGCAAGCAGCAGTTGTTGTAATTTGTGTGGGAAGAAAATCATGGTGGCCAGTATCTGCTGGTTGCATCTGCCAATGTTTGCTTTATTTCGTGGGATTTCATGTCCCAGTGCTGCTGATGTCGGTTGTTCTAACTGTGGACTCAGTAATATTGCTATGACGTGCACCTTTTTTTTGGCATCAGTGAAATGTGTGATACTGGCATTGATGAGAAAGTTAACCCTCACCTCAAAGGCTGATCATTGTCTAGTGATTCTGGGAGTTATCTGACACGTCTCATGTCCAGCAGGTGAGTAATAAGTGCATAGGTGCACAACACAACAACAAGTGAAAACAGGAGAAGACAAATCAGGAAACAAAACTGACACAGGACAAAAAAGAAATAACCTTTCAAAGTAAAACAGGAACTAACCAAGGAAACAAAAGGAACCCAGGCTTAAACAGAGGGAGGGTACCTAGAAAACAGAAAGTAAAAGTTAAACCTTAAATTAAAAGAATAGACTCAGAATAACCACAAGTACAAGTAGGATGTAGAATAGGATGAATCTACAGACAAAACAAAATAAACACAGAAATATAAACTTTACAAACAGGACAAATAACTGAACCTAAACAGAAAACGTTGGTATATTAACTCTGAATTCAAAGTATTAAACAAGTGTCAAAACCAGCAATGTGAAATAACTTTTAAAAATTAACCCAATTAATAATTGCCCACTTTTAATGCAATACCCTACCAGTGGTTGCCAAAGTGTGGTCTCCCACAGGTGGAGTACTGAATTCAAGTCACAAAATTTGAGTTTTTAAGGAACACGTTTATTTATTTATTTATGAGGCCCAAACAGTTTCCTTATTCTGAAACATTAATTCACAATGACAGTAATTGAGCACCACCTCAGGCTAAAGTACCTCCTCTGTTCCATATATTCTAATATCAAGGTAGTTTAAGGGTTTACACAGCAGTGGAGTCTCCTGTGTAAACATCCATCTCTACCGGTTATCCTTTTCAGGGTTGCAGGGGGCTGGAGCCTATCCCAGCTGTCTTAAGGGCCAGAGACCAGGTGCACCCTGGACAGGTCACCAGTCTGTCACACACAAATATAGACAACCATTCACACTCACATTCAGGCCTATGGGCAATTTGAAGTTTCCAGTTCACCTATCCCCACTAACTGCATGTCTTTGGACTCTAGGAGGAAGCAGGAGTACCCAGAGGGAACCCACGCAAACACAGGGAGAAGATGCAAACTCCACACAGAAAGACCCCGCCTGATGGTGGAATTGAACTCAGGACCGTCTTGCTGTGAGGCAGCAGTGCTAACACCATGCTACTGTGTAAACAATTGGAAGAAAAACAACAGTGCACAGTATCACTAATTTCTCACTGAGCTTCCAGGATCTCCTGTAGAGCAAAAGGTTTGTTGTGGTGCCCTCAAGTGGTCACTAGAAAAAAATGCAGCAAACAGGTAGACTTTCATTCAAATATATAGCTAGAGGCCTATTTCAGCTGCTACAGGACAAGGGGCAACCCTGTTTGTAACTGATTAACAGTGTTACAGGACCAACACAGAAAGAAAAACAACTACTAACACCTATGGGTAATTTAGAATCACTGATTAACTAAACCCCACCAGGTGCATGTCTTTGCACCATGGGAGGAAGCCAGAGTACCCACGGTTAATCTACACAGATATGCACAGAAATGCCAGATGGTGGATTCAAACCCAAGACCATCTTGCTGTGACCATCTTGTTGCGCTGACCACCAAGTAAATATTAAGCAACCCTCTTTCATTAAGCAAACCAATATATCCTAAACAATTATGAATACAGGGTACAGAAAGCCACTCAGTTAAAACAGTTAAACATAAATGGTTCATGATCATAAATTTAAATTGACCAGCAATTGTAATTGTGCTGTAAAACACTTTTTTTGTTTATGTTTTGTGTCCTGTTGGGCTGTTTTTTCAACACTTTTAAAAGCAATCTTATAAAGCTAACAGGAGTGGCACCTGGTGTGGTCTTCTGCTGCTGTAGCCCATCTGATGTGCTGCATACTTTGATTGTAACAACTTATTATTTAAGTTACTATCAGCTTTAACTCTGGTTATTGGCTGATTAGATATTTGGTTAAATGGTTGAAGTGAAAGTGAAAGAATACATTTATACAAAGACACAAGGCAAAAGGGGAATACTGCTCTAGGGGGTCCAGGGATGTAGGGAATCCACACATCCAGTATTTAAAGGTAATTCTCCCTCAACTCACGGTCAGGCTTACCACACCAGGGAAGAGAATCCAGTGATCTGTGCAGAGGAACCACACAGTCACAATCCAGAAACACCAGGGGCACAGCAAAGCACACAGAGACACAAAAACCAGGATTTTAACTAACTAAGCAGTTTATTTAAAAGTTTTCTAGATGAAATCTAAACGCATCAGGAAGTTTTCAAAAGTCTGTTCTGATAGCACCATTTATGTGTTTTTAACCTCATTAATTTTTCCAGATATTTGATTTCTTCTACAGCTTTAACACTGGTGGTGCAGATGTAAATGTTTGAGTGAGTGTCATTACAAGAGTAAAGTTTTTATCATCAAAATAGCTTAACTAAAAGCACTCATTATGTAGAATAGTTCTTTTTAAACTGTATTGTGTTACTGGGTTATAATTAGGGTCATTAATGTGTAAATCTATTTTTGCACTAGATAAACCAGTAAAGTTTTCAATTGCTTATATGGTAAATGGTAAATGGCCTGTATTTGTATAGCGCTTTACTAGTCCCTGAGGACCCCAAAGGCTTTACACATTCAGTCATTCACCCATTCACACACACATTCACACACTGGTGATGGCAAGCTACATTGTAGCCACAGCTGCCCTGGGGCGCACTGACAGAGGCGCCCCAGGGCGCCCCCTATATGCCGAGGGGGAGCTTTAGCAGTAATAATACAATACAAATAAAAGGAAAAAGAAAAAACAATTTTCAAACAATAGAAACTAAACTGAAAAAAGGTAAACCCAGTCTCAAAAGGGACACGAAATGTAAAATAAATAAATAAATATGAATGGATAAAAAAAAAAAGATAAATAAAAAAATAACCAAAAGTCAGAGCCTCTTATCTTTTTGTGAATCTACACCTCAGTTTATTTATGAAAAAGGGACTACATAATACCTGAGCGGATTAGAACAGTGTGCAATCCAACTTTAGAGGTCTCTTTGGCGGACAGCTGTCAAACGAGGCAGTCCAAAAACAAGCTGACCAATCACAGCCTATTTGGAAAAGTCATTTCACTCCTCAGACCAATCAGGGCGTTCTAAATCCAACCGGAAAACCACGCGCGATCCATATAAAGATTTTTTTTTTGTCTCCGCCCACAATTTCCAAAAATAATAAATTAATAAAAGTGTGTCCTAAGGTTATTCTGACCCTATTATTCTTCCATACACTTTATGTGTTTCAAACGTCTCACGTATACATGCGTGGGCTGTTTATACACCAAGCCGGCCGGTGTTTGGGCTCAGTGACTCAAAACTTACATTAGAGTTTCTACTATTTATGTTTATCAGTGTTGTTTGATTTATTTCAGTGCGCTTTGTGTGAGTTTGGGTATGGATTTGTTGCGATATAAATCGCTTTGCGGTTCGGCATACTACAAAATGTTTATTTTATAGTTTAATTTGTGTAGAAAATAGATTTTTACCAAAATGCTAGGCGATGGATTCACTTCGTGAAAGTCGCTTGAACGCATGAAGCAGCTTCAGAAATTAATATTTTTAGCGCGAAAAAATGTTGTTTTCTGTGTATTATTCATGCCGAATCAAAGAAGTTGCACCAACGACAGGAAACACCTCTGACTCATGCTTTGTGAGTCACCTTTTCAGACTGATAAGGACCGGCCAGCTTAAATCTTCATTATTGTAAGCGGAGTACGTCACGGGGCTGAGCCAGACTGTGGTCTACACTCATCTTTCCCCCAGGAGGCTCTCCTTCCCAGCCCCTTTGTTCAGTCTAGCCGGTGGGTTGAGTCAGTCAGAAGAAGGCTGTGCTAACCCAACAAATCCAAATCACTGTGGGAACACCGACAAGAGAAAGAAGAGGCCGAAAAATACATCCACCGGATGACGTTTTTAGTTAGAGGCACAGCAGAAAGAAAACGGAAAAAGTTGGTTTTGAGTGTTGCTGATGCTGCGTTTAATGCCGGGAACCGTCTGGACCTGCGTGGAAGCGTTTGGCTCATTTAAGTCCATTATCTTCGCTCCAGTATAGCCGCCTGAGCTAACACGCTGTTAGAGATGAACCGGCAGGCTACATGCTAACCCATCACCGGTATATTGCTGACAGTGTGCAGTTGTTGCCACCATCCATCCAGTGATCCACGCTGACTCTCCCTTTCAGTTTCTGCTCAGCATCCATATTTGCATCCCAGGGAGTGGCAACCACTAATCCCCTCTTTTTCCACCCGTGGCTAGGAAATCAAAGTTGGACACCCCCTGAATTTTCTCACAGGATGGTGAGTATTTTCCTGCATTTTTACGCGCTTTTGTGCCATTTTGTGCTTTTATTTCCTCCCTGGGAGGGGACTCGGGGTGTGAAGTGAAGGACAGTCTAGACCACGTTGCCGCAGTAGCTACAACAATGGATCAAACCGGCGTTGTGTTAGATTTTGTTGAGGTGCGCATTATCAGCACATTGCTGCTCTCCTGGTTGCACTGAAATCAAGGTGTGGATTGGGAAATGAATCTGTGCTTTAATGTGGAAGAGCTGAGGAAAAATTACAGATAGAGGCCTTTATTTGTGTCTCCACTCAGATCAAAACCATCATCCCCGGCTGGTTTGCTCTGACTGATTGATCCAAAAATGAATATCCTCTCCATTTTTTTTTATTATCTGGATGAGTGTAAATAAAATGGAGAATGATTAGGCAACGCCTGGAATGTGCTCCCCGTCCCTCCTAATAACCAGTGTCTAGTTTAAAAGCCTCAGCCAGATGTGTGTTGTTTATTGTAGACTATAACGGCATTATATCTTCTTAATGGGCTCTGGGCCATGATTTGTAGGCCATGTTCTACTTGGGCAAAGGCCTGCATTGGTTTTCACTCTTGTTATGACTCTGCTGAAACTGCTAAGTTGATCATGGATGATTGTATGAAGCAGTGGGGCGTAGATGACAGTAATTTACCGTGACACATGTAAATGTGTGTGGATTGCTATGCAGGTGCCAAATAGTTCAACAGATCGACAAAAACACGATGCTTGTGGAAGTTCTCTCAGTGCTGCTTCAGTGTTTGGCTCATGATTAATCATGTTTTGCTCAGTGGCACTCCAGCAGTAGTGTAGCATGAGTAATAACAGTGGAACACATGCATTTCAGTCTCTACTTCAGTGTTTTTTCTGCTGTTGTTAATCAAAGAAGAATCCCACATTGCCAGTGCCAAATTGGAAAAATAAAGCATTGTGCTCTGGATAGAGTTGGAGAAGCAGGCCTACCCTTCTTAAAATGCACAAAAATACATGTGCAAGCTCACCAGGTAAACAAACTCTTAAAAAGTTGCTCAAAATATATTTTAAAGACGCTTTTGGTTAATTGGAACTTAAACTTCTAACATCTTTACTATTGCAGTTCAGGTTTCTTTGAGTGCAATGCCTCTCTCTTATGACATAATAAGGCTGACACAATACCAGATTTTATTTACGTAATTTTGTATCAATATCTTTGTCATATCTCCAAAAATGAACTCAAATGATTATTAAACTTAATATTTGTCTTTTTATTTGGCCCATGAATTGCACCCATAAAATATGCATAAGGAGGTGGAGAAAGTCTAAGTAATTATAAAGGCATGCAAAAAGAATGACGACACGGTACTCATAAGCTTTGGAAACACTATATGAACAAAGGTATTGGGCCACACCTCTTCATCTTTGAATTCAGGTGTTTTCAGTCACAGCTGTGTAAAATAAAGTACCGTTTCACCATTTGTGGAAAAAATGGGTCAATCCAGAGAGGTATGATGTGTCAGTGGTCCGGTCCGACTGCACAGCGTACGGTTCCTTACCATCATTTGTACTCAGAGATGCAATTAAGATCTTATTCTAAAAATTTCTGACCTAAATACTTAAGGAATGGTTCGTTGCACTCTGAGTTAAGTGAATAATTTCATTAGAGAGTAACATCATGTGTCGCAGTCGTATTTTTTTGAATTGACATAAATAATCCACATTTGATAAAGCAGTTTTATGATTTATAGCAAATTATTTTGTGGACCTTTTGATTATGGACTTCTGGGGTCACAGAATTCACACACTGAGAAACACCGATATAAAAGAAAATGTCCTGATAAACAAAAACACCCACAAGGCCTAAAATCTGCCATCAGCTGACATCAGTGTGTCAACCTGAGAGCTGCTGTCTCCGGGCGTGTATTAATAAACGCTATCCATTTATTATTTATAACTACTACCAGTTCTTCAGATTCTTAAAAGTCATCAACTCCCAGTGTGACTCCTGAGGAGGAAGGAAGACCACATATATAGATGAAAGCTGCATAAAAGAAAATCACATTTAGGCACTAAAGCTTTTGGTAAGTTGGAGAAGCTGTTAGGTTAGATTTTCACCCTGTGTGAGCTGGGATTGGCTCCAGCCTCCCAGGGCTGTAAGTTGGATGAGCAGTTAAGAGAAATGATAGATGGATTGTTAGGTTATGGCTTTGTGTGGGCACAAGTAGTCCAAACCCAGAAATGATCTTTGCTTTTCAGATTGTTCGATTTTCAGTGGATTGTAGGGACACAAAAAAAAGAACAAGATGCAAAAGAGGAAATTTCTGATCTCTTTCAATCCCTGTGTTTCTGCACTGAGCCAGTGTTTTGCATGCAAAATGTTAGGACGACCTTACAGTGTGTTGGAGAGCAGTTCAACAATAACACCCACTATGACCTCAGAAATAAAGGTCAAGTAGAATTATGACCGCTTGGCCAAAAACAACAAAAATCAGTGTGCGCAAAACTTAATTGTTGGTATAAAGCAGCTTCCCTGTGCTGTGTGAGGGCATTAAATTGCAGAGGTGTTCCTGATAAACTTGTTGTCAAACCAGTTTCCATTTGTTCTGCTTCAACAATCTGGTCCATTCACTCAGGGTTGGACATCTGATGTCACACTGTGTTTGTTTAGCTGTCGTGCTGTCAGCCGTTCTTGTATTTATCCCATATATTTGTCATCCCCACAGCTAAAACATGGAGAGTGACAGCCACCACTCCCACATCTAGTGCCTGATCCAAAAGCCTTCATCGCCCAGGAAGGAGGAACTCTCAGGTCTCCCTGCTAACGTAGAATGAACATGCTCAAGTCCAGTGGACTGAAAATCCCTGGGCGCGGGGCCAAGCATTCCAGCCCAGTGGGAAGGACCTCAGCGGGTGGAACGTCCAGCCCCGTTGCCCCGAAAGACAGTAAGTCACTTCCTTCTCCTGACCCCGTGGAAAATAAAAGGAGCGTCTTTTCCCCAAGTTATTTCTTTTCATCGCCGGAAGTGGCTCAGACCATTTATTTGTGTTGCTGACTCAGAAACGCACAGCTGCATTAGATTACATCCTCATGGTTCTTTATGATAGAAAAAAACATGGAAGGAGGATTGGTTTGTGTCTCCCACTTCTTTAAAACATCTTCCAAAGTGTTCCAGGGCAAACCTTGTGTTGCATTCAGCAGTTTGGAAAGTGATTTGTTTTTATCTATCAATGAATGTTTAATTTAGGCCTAGGTGATCATGGGGGAAACAAAGCAGGCTCACAGGCGTCAGGTGACCTGCATGGCAGCCACGTAGAGACCAAAGGAGAGCCGACAGCTCGCCAGCCAACACCTCAGTCGCACACTGTCAAAAACACACGGGGTGAGAAACCCTCAGTAATCCAGAGAGAAAGTAATCAGCTGTCCTTATTGATCCTTCCACAGATCCACCTGTCAAAACCTTTTGCAACTTTTACCTCTGCTGGGCATCTTGCTGACCAAAGGCCTCCCCATCAGCTTGGCTCAAACTGAAGTAAACGTCGGTAAACTTGAGCTTTTAGGGAGGGCCAAAAACACTGCAGTGTAAAGTAAAGAGGTTATATTGATCTGTAACACAAAAAAACACAGGTTGTAGCAAAAATAATGACAAAAAGTAACCATGTTATCCCAAAGACCTCGTTTTTATAAGATAGCCAAGATACCCATGGATTGATCTGTTCTCAAAACCATATTTAGTCTGGCTAAACGATTTGAATTGCACTCTTCTGCTGTGAGTTCTGTAACGCTTCATTTCGTTATTACTCACATATTCATTTCTTTCTTTTGTATAGTAACACATGTATTAAAGATTAGCTAGTAAGTGTTAGTGTTTTTCAGCTTAATGTTTTGATTTTACCTCCCACAGGTTTACAGCTGGTTGAGTCACTTTTATTAACCTGTCTCCAGGCAGCTATCTCCAGTGCTGAGCAGAACTATTTAGCCAAAAAAGTGGAGTATTTGGAGGCTACATAGTCAGATTTCAAATCAGGAGATGGTTGAGACCAAAAATGGAGCAAAAAATGGTGTAAATATTGGATTTGCACCAAAAAACGTAACCAAAAATCAATGATAGTATATTACTCAGTCTGCAGGATGTTTACATTATCATGTTTCTTCAATGCTTAACATGGTAACATGTCAGTGTTGTGTATTTACGGCTGGCTGAGTTGGCAACAAACAGCCAAAAAGAAAGGCGCTAACACAAAAGGATAACTTTAAAAGCACACTTTTGCTTTAAAACACTGAGGTCTTACTTTAAATGTAAAAGAGAAGGAACCAAAACACAGCAGCTCTTAAGAGCATGATGCTCCACATGCAGGCAATATTAGGATGCAATAATGCAGCTTTATAATACTGAAGATATATAGCTGTTAGCTGCACTAACAGCCATTGTTTATGTATCAAATGTATGATAATTGTCATTCTTGTTTACAATAAAGTTCAGTTCCTGTCCAAAAAAAGTATGAAAAATGTGGTTGTGAGCCACACTGTTACATTAGTTGACGTTTTTCTACTTAAATATGACTCGTTTTCTATAGTTTACATCAACTGCATATCTGCAATGACCACACAGTTGACGATTCATCTCCTGACGAAAAAAAAGGACTACTAACCTGTACGAACACTCAGAATTACAGCCCTTGTTTGCTCAAAGTAATCACAGCTGTTTGCGCTCTAAAATGCAAACCACACTGTTTATCTGCCCACCTTCAGCTCACACGACTGTCACGTCTCACCAGCTTTGCACGCAGGTTTGTTCAATTTCTGCTGAATTACAGCTCCACACCCAGCGGTGAACAGGGCAAAAGAATCAGCCGACCCGATGGTGGGGAGGCCTTTTATGATCAGTGTGTCACAGTTCATGCTGAAAGGAGGAAAAGTTGGTCCGACACTTTTAACGTTACGTGATAACCATTAGTTATAGTTATAGTCATTATTAGTAGCTTATTACCAAATAATGAGTTAATAAGAATAAGTTAATGAGTGTTCATTCATCTGTTATGTCACTGTTAATTTTCCTAAGCTTCCTTTTGTTTCTTTAGGCAATAAGTGCATATTAAACTGCTATTAAATACATGTCCTTAACAGAGTATCAAAGTAAGCTTTAGTAAAGGAATAACAATGATATAATAGTAAGTTAAACATTGACATCGTCTTATTAAATTCATTGTATCATGTTAACAAGCATGAGGACTTGTGTGTGTGTTACAGGGACATTACTGTAAATCATCACTGTGGGGTTTTATACAAGTCATTTTCCTGGTTTTACTCCAGGTTGCTATTTTATACCATACTCTGTGCCTCCCACCATATCACAATAATCACTAAACATTAAGAGCTCTAAGATTCCTGTGACAGCTGAATATATCCGGCTCTAATGAAACTGAAGCGTTACGAATGCCAATCCAGAGCTGTTGATGCCTGTAAGTCTGTGAGAAATCTAAACAACAGAAGCATTTCGGGAGAAAATAAACAAGTCTTTCATTTATCTGCTCGACTTTATGTTTAACCCGGGGCGGTTCTTTTTTGTTCATCTCCGTGTCGGAGCTACGGCGGCTCAGATTTTTGCCTGTAATTATCCCGAACGTGTTCATTAGCAGCTCAGAAAGCGATCTCTTAGCGCTGCGCGCGGGACTGAAGCCTGTTGCCCAGGGCTCGTCAGCTGTTACCGTAGGTCGCTGCGACTTCGAAATTCCTGCCTGCGGTTTTAAACTGTTTGGTTCTGCCATATGCGAAGTCATTAGCTTGCTCACATCCTGTTTATGCACAAAATACACAAGCGTGATGGATGTGGCAGTGATTTATTTTCCCACTGCTGTACTTGAACCATGTAAACTTTAGTGTGTGAATGCTGCACTGACAGCTAACACATTTCTAACAGTCTGACTTCTGATACTAGTGCTAATTGGATTTTGGTGATCTGTAATAAATGTAATTAGATTAATGAGAAAGTAATTCATTTGTGATAAGTGGCAGTATTTTTAGACATACCTTTGATAAGATGGCCTAAGTCTCAGTTCTTATTTGTGCCACATGGTCACTGTTCGTGTCTCCCTGTCGTGCTCCTGCGGTTTTATGTTGGACTTATTATTAAATTTAGGATTTGTCCATTATTTTTCTCATCATTATATTTTTGAATTCTGGTTCTTGTTTGATTTGTGTCATTCTAGTGGTGTTTAGTGTGTGGTTTATGGGCTCCTGTGAAATTAGTGACCCCAGGTTCTGTTATTGTTTCAGTCCTTCATTTTCTTTGCCTCCTTCTGCTTCTTTGGAGATGTGTAGATTTTTGCCTTTCACTGGTTTTCATCTTTTTGTGCTTTTTTTGGGATTTATTTAAATAAAAGAAAAAAAAACATTTTTTTTTTTAAGAGCAAGACTAACCTTTCATGCTTAAGATTATCCAATGTTTTTAAATATGATAGCACTGGTCCTGGACTAGCATCCATATTGAAAGTGATGCATGTCTTAATGCATCTTTAGCCATGACGTTGTGTGTTGCAGCACCAACACCCTGCTTATGTCATATGATCATATGATTGTTGGGTTTTTCTCTGTATCTATGAAGCGCCTTGAGGCGACTTTTGTTGTGATTTGGCTCTATATAAATAAAATTGAATTGAATTGAATTGAATTGAATGTCTGCGATATCAGCGGTTTTATGAAATAACTGTACTCAACACCCCGGGAATGACAGCTGTCTGGTTTTAGGTAGGCGGGTACACCCTGTGCAGGTCACCAGACTATCACAGGACCAGTCAGAGTCCAAACTAGTCAAAATACATGACGACACCAGTCAAAACCAGCTAAGATTGCTCCCCCTCTCCTGTCAGCATGGTAAAATCACAAAGCTAGCTCTGTAGCTTAGCATGAAGATTGGATGAGGGGAAGATTGTCTGGTAATGAATTGCAGATTATTTAATGTATACGATGCTAGTGTTTATGCTAAATGTGACTGTGGGAATCTATCGATCTGCAGCAACGATCTGCAAAAATCAGCCAGAGTCCCTGAGAATAAGTCGGGCTAATACTTACAGAGCGCTTGGGTCATATAGGATCTGTTGTAGTTTTGGTCACTGGAATGTTTTGCCAAGAAGATGATTGGTATCTTGGATTAAATTGTTCTTATTACCTAAAGAAGGCTATAAAACACATTAATGAGAAATCCCTGGGAGAATATCTGTGCCTCACCGAGGACGTGGAGGGATTAGTTTCCTGTCCCAGATAGTTTTATCACTGACCTGCCCTCATACTCCAAATCTCAACCCGCTGTTTGTTGGTTTTAGTCTGGAAGACTGCGAGAGGGGGCCGCTGTGTCGGAAGCTGGCACAGTTTACTTTGCTAAATTTAAAGAAGGAAACTGCAGTAAAAGGAGTGAATAGAGGAAAGTATCCAAGCCTTCATCTAGAAACTTTAGATGTGGAAATAACGGAGCTGTGCCACCTCTCGCGATGCAGCATCTCCTGTGACCTTGGAAGCAACAGAAATATCTCGTGTAGACTGCCTAAGTGGAGACAAGCAGCATTTTTTTTCTCTTGGTTTAATTCTCTGAAAGGCTCTGTTCAAGGTTTCCCCCTGCTTACCCACATGGAAAAGAAATAGTAAAAACTTATAAAAGACTTGCATAAGATGTGGCCTACTTCATATAGTGAATCATATAAGGCTTATATGATTCACTCATGAAAGTGGCCACTTTCATATATTGTTTTAGGAAGTATCCAAAACATACAAGTTTCATTTATAGAATTTTTCAAGGGATCTTATATCTGTTTTCACTCTTGTAGGCTTTTCATACAAGTTTCACACAAGACAGACACAAACTTTATAAGATTTATATATATCTTTTCCATATGGGTACTGCTAATCAAAATGTTAATTATGCACTTTAATTGTAGAGATTATTATAATTAACATTTTATATCTTTGTTTTTCTGGATTTTTTGTTGATATTTTCTCTCCATAAAACTGGAACGACCATAACTTTCCTTAATTTTAAATTTTCATTTATGAGCCGAAAATGCACAATACTGATATAGGAAAATAGCTGATTATCGGCCAATACATCAACCTCCCTGATATATTGGTCAAAGGTACAAAGGTTAGCTAATAACTTTCTCAAAATATGGAAAATACTGGGCCCAAAAAACAAACTGGTGGCAGGCAAAATGCCAAACTGTGGCTTTAAAATGTGGAAACATTAAGTAGCCTTTAGATTAACAAAAAATGTCTCTTTCAGTATCCCTTGACACTGTCCATTAGAGGGTATTTAGCCATGTGAGTCCATGTGCTGCAGCAAGCCCGAGATTCCCTGTGGTCTGTTGCATGAGGCTAAATAAAGCAAATCTGTTCATTTGTCCTTTAAGTCACAGTTATGACGTCTCCCAAAGTTCATATAAAAGCAACAAGTTGATTAAAAAGTCAGGAAACAGGCCCAGGGTCAGCCCCCTCCATCTGTCACATTATGTGCTGCTCAGCCTTACCCAGCTGCCACAGACACTGCTGAAGATGACCACACAGAGTCAACCTTGACTAACTGATTATCGTCCTTTTAAAAGAGACAAAAATAAAGCACAAGTTAGATACTGGAGGTAATAGCCACTGTGCAAGACGATCATAAAGAGGCAGAGTTAAAGAGGCCACGGAAAGCAGGGAGAGATGGGGGGATAACTGGGAGGAGGAGGGGGAGGAACGGGAGGAAGCTGTGGAGGTCTCATTGTGTGCAGCTGATGAATAGTGGGATTCAGATGGTGGTGGGAGGTGGCCAAGCACAATAGTGAAAGTAAGGGCTGTGTTTCCAGTTTTCCTTCTGCCGAGGATCCTTTTACCCTCACTGTGCTGTTGCCCCAGCAACCCAAATCATGGGTTAGCTCAGGTTTTAAACACCACCTTGGGTTTGCTGGCTTAGATCACATGTTGCATTGTTTGGATCTGTGTATCCTGTGATTATTACACTATGATTAGTCACGCTTTTCTTTAAGAAGTGGGGTTTTTCATGCCCTCGCAAAGTTGCCCATCCACGTAGAAGGTTGTAATGTAGATATAGGCTGGCCATTTTTATGGTATGTGTAGGAAGAAACAGCAGGAGAGCAGCGTCATAGAGGTTTGCACTCCATTACGTAATGTTACGCTAACAGGGTTCAGTTTATTTTTAACTGCAACGTGTCCCGTGTAGTATTTGGCTTGATCACAGGTCTTTAACTTTTGCACAAAATGAAAATGAAAAATGAAATTAGTGACTTTTTAAAATCTGTAATAGTCGGCATAAAAAAAATCCAGGCTATAGATGCTGGATTTTTTAAGATTCAAAATTCAAGATTCGTTATTCGTCACGTGCATAGCAGTGAAATGTAACCTGAAACGCTCCTCGACTTGTGCAAAAGGGGGAGAGAAGAAGAACATTATATGTTATATACATTAGGTGAATGTGCAGTAGCAGCATTGTATGCAGCAAGCAGGTGAGTTTTGTACTTTTTAAAAATGTCTTAACCTCCATGAATATTAACCTTACTTTTTTCAGTCCAGTGAGGTCATGTGATTGTTAAAGACAGATGACTTTTCAAGACCAACCTTATGGATGTTTGTTTCACCACCTAATAAAATAAAAACTGCCATTTATGAGTCAAAACTTTCTGAAAATAACTCAGAATTGAGACATTAAATTCCAACCAATTTTGAGCTACTAAATTCAAATTTTGAGATAATAACCTAAAAATGATCTGCATTGGGTCAGAAATTTTAGAAGAACTTTTATCCATCCATCTATTTTCTTCCTCTTATCAAGTTGGGGTGTTGCTGCGGGAGGCAGGGAACACACTAGACCAGGGGTGTCAAACTCAAATACACAGTGGGCCAAAATTCAAAACTGGAACAAAGTCGCGGGCTAACATTAATATTTATTGAAAAAAAATCTTCCTCCAGATATAAGAATGAATCTTTTCTTATGGACTCAAATAAGTTTTTCTGGAAAACATAATATGGAACAAGCAAAGCTTAATACTAAACAATATATATATTAGCTGTATAATACTAGTAGGCCAGCTCTAATAGTAATTTGGTATGGCTTCGCGGGCCAAATGTAATTAGGCTGCGGGCCAAATTTGGCCCGCGGGCCAGAGTTTGACACCTATGCACTATACCCTCCCAAATTATGGAATTTGTTGCCTTTGCACCTCTTTCATTTTAAAGACCCCCCTCTTCTGCTTTTCTTTGACCCAGTTTGATACATTGATGCAATTTTTACGCTTTTATTCTTTTACTCATGGTTATTTGCGTTTTTGTTCTGCATTGTTTTATTTTATTTTGTCATTTTTATGTATTTGATATTAATTTTACTTAATTCTGATATATTTTTTTATGTTCAGTGCTTATTGTTTTTAAATTCTTTATAAATCAAGTTGGCTTGAGAGATTGACATCGTCACAGGGATAAGAGAGAGACAGATAACCATTCACTCTCACAGTCATACTTATGGTCAATTCGGAACCACTGAGATAACCTAACACATGCATGACTTCAGACTGTGGGATAAAGCTGGAGTACCCTGAGATAACCCACACGAGCACGGATAGCGTGCACAGAAACTGTTGCCTCAGAATTTTTGTGAGGTAACAGTGCCAACCACAGCATCACTGTGCCGTCCCCATTCTGTCTCATACCTTCCAAAAAACATATCCAGTTAAAACAGGACGTCATCGTGAAGTTCTCACAAAAATGTCACATACTAATTTGGATCCAGATATTCTTTTGGATCATGTCACGCACGCTGAGGAGGGAATTTTCTGCCTCGCAGAGGTACACAGTCTCAGACAGCCCACAAGTTCATGAAAATGCAATAAAGAATCACTGGAATAATCCTGTGCTGTGAGATGAAAGGTTCAATTTATTATTAAAACTTTTTTAAGAAATTGAAAATCAGAGAGAGTGTCGTGAATCACAGAGTTTAGGAACAAAATTCAGAAACGTAGCGCCGTCCAAATAAACCAAAAGCAAACCTTAATGGTGGCTGGCAAAAATAACAAGAACCATAAACACAAGCCAGAACATTGTGCAAGCACACAGGCTCTGCAACAAAGGACAGAGGAAGAGTGGAGCTTAAAAAAACAAACAGGTCATTAGAGGAAATGGACACAGGAGAGTAACGGGGGGGAAAAGACCAAAGGAAAAGAGAGGGAAATACAAGCTGTAACTGGACCAAAGGATTAAAGGCCCACATTATTAAGGATTAATAATATGAAAATGTAAACAATAAATAAACTAAAAGCCAAGTGGAAAATAATTATTATTAATGTTATACAGTGTCCATAAGTTCTGAACTCATGGTCCAAAAATGAGACAGTAGTTTATTTCTTGGGTTGTGTGAGAGGGCTGGATCATTCGTCCTTTTGCTTCATGGAAGTACCAGATCTAAAGAGCCAATAGTGCTGTGATATTTCAGCTACAATGTCCATGTGTTTGGCTGTAATGTCCTATTAAGGGTACATTTGTCTACTTTTACCTTTACTTCCTTTGTAACCAAGGTACTTCTGAAAATGATGTCCAGGAAATCAGAAAAGTTTAGAAAAAATCTGAATCCAAAACATACAAGCTTTTAGCATAGCATAGCATAGCATCTTTATTTATAATGCACTTTACTCCAACAATGTTGACCAAAGTGCTACAAATATAAAACAGAGAGGAAACAGTTTAAATTACATATAAAATATCTTAAAATTAAAAATAATATAATTAATAAGAAACAGTATTAAGAGACATCAACAAGTCCTGCTGTGCTAAAAGCCAAGGTAAATAAATATGTTTTAAGACGTGATTTAAAAACAGATAAGGAAGGTGCCTGTCTAACATGTAAAGGCAACTCATTCCACAATTTTGGTGCTGCCACAGCAAACGCCCGATCCCCTCTGAGCTTACGATTAGTCCTGGGCACGCTCAGGAGGAGCTGGTCTGCCGACCTGAGGGA
Organism: Haplochromis burtoni; assembly: GCF_018398535.1. NCBI lineage: Eukaryota > Metazoa > Chordata > Actinopteri > Cichliformes > Cichlidae > Haplochromis > Haplochromis burtoni. The sequence goes on from NW_024582378.1 coordinate 788,133, forward strand.
CCGGGAAGGTATGTATGGATGAAGAAGCTCAGAGAGGTACACAGGGGCAGCATTGGACAAACATTTAAAAACAAATAAAAGCAGCTTAAAATGGATCCTAAAATGCACGGGCAGCCAATGAAGTGAATATAAAACTGGGGTGATATGCTCGTATCTACGAGTGCCAGTTAAAAGGCGTGCAGCAGCATTCTGGACTAACTGCAGTCGAAAAACAGAAGATCGACTCACCCCAAAATAAAGAGAATTACAGTAATCCAGCCGAACGGTTACAAAAGCGTGGATTACTGTTTCAAATTGCTGTCTCGTAAGAAAGTGCTTAATTTTGGCCAGTTGCCTCAGATGAAAGAAACTAGACCTTACAACCAACCCGATCTGGCTTTCAAGCTTAAGCTCAGGATCCATTTTAAAACCCAGATTAACAATCTCTGGTTTACAGAATGATTTCAGGGATTGCAAATCAACACACGGAACAGCAGTGGAGGCAGGTCTGAACACCATTACTTCAGTTTTAGAATCATTAAAACAAAGAAAGTTTAGCGCCAACCACGACTTGACGTCCTCCAGACATGTTTGTAAACGATTTACAGATGACCCATCTTTCTTTTTAAGAGGAACATAAATCTGGCAGTCATCTGCATAACAGTGAAACGAGAGTCTGTGTTTTCTAAAAATTGAGCCCAATGGAAGTAAATAAAGTGAAAACAGGATAGGGCCCAGAATGGAACCCTGTGGTACTCCATGAGACAACGGAGCACGGGAGGACTCACAGTTTCCTAAGCGAACTGAAAAGGTTCGGTTTGTTAAGTAAGACCTGAACCATTTCAGAGCCACACCTGTTATACCGACACACTGCTCCAAACGTGAGATTAAAATTTCATGGTCTACAGTGTCAAATGCAGCAGTTAAATCGAGTAAAATAAGAATGACACTTTCACCAGAATCACATGATAAAAATATATCATTAAAAATTCTTAAAAGTGCTGATTCAGTGCTATGCATTGCTTTAAAACCAGATTGAAAAATCTCCTGAACATTTTGTGCATTCAAGTATGAGATCAATTGGTCATATACAATTTTTTCCAAGACTTTAGATAAAAAGGGCAGCTTAGATATTGGTCTAAAGTTCTCAACAGCGTTTGTATCTAGCCCAGGTTTCTTAAGAAGTGGTTGCACAATTGCATCTTTGAAATTCTTTGGAACCACACCTGAAGTAAGGCTGCTTAAAATGGTTAAAATAGTTGGACCTATGGTAGACCTTTTAGATCAGGTCATAGTCACTCAGGAAACTTGCAGGACTGCAGTCTATTTCACGGTGATTAGCACTGAACAGCTGTTAATGTTCTTCATGTAATATGTTATATGCAATACTGTATAAAAGTCTTGAGCTGCCACCTCTGTATGCTTCAAAGGAGCCAAAGTTGTTGTAATTATTTTAAGCGGTCTCCAGGCTTCCTGACGGTCTTTCGAAGTTTTCTCTAGACGTTAGCTGCTTTTTCACTCATTTTCAGTTCACTCCTTGTACCTGACCATTTTCAGATGGAAATTGTTTTTTGTTTTTTAAGCTATAGGACGCTTACCTGTGAATCAATAAGCATAAAAAGGCAATGAGCTAAAGGGATGGACTGGTGTTGTGTCTACACATAACAGACAGCTTAGCAAAGAACCCATTTTAAATGGTAACTTTGGGCCGTTTGTTACTGTCAGCCTGTTCCACAAGCACACAATTGTTTGCATTTCTTTAATTAAAGATAAGAAAATGCTAAAGATTACAAAGTTTGACAGAGATTAAAAAAAAAGAAGAAGTTTTAAGTACCTCCTTGAAACTTTGAGGACTCTGGACAGTGATAATGATCCCAACACACTGTAAAACATACATAAATAGAAAGAGCACACAGTTGAACACTATCAGTCATGGACCGGCTTCGCCAGAGCCCGGACGTCAGCATTATTGAAGCAGACAGCATCCAAAAAAAGAGCTTTGAATGTCCTTCGGGAAGCCTGGAGAATAGTTCCTGATACTACTTAAAGAAGTTACAGGAAAGCTTGCCTGAGAGAGTTCAGGTTGTGTTAAACAATAAAGGTGGTGATACCACAGCTTGACATTTAAGCTTGTTAGAATCTTATTTTATTTGGAGTAAGGAGGCCTGACTGCAAGTGTTTCTCAACTATCTTTGCTGTTCTGGATGTGCTGAGCTTCACAGTTCGAATGGGATAAAACACTATACCAGGAGTGTCCAACTCCAGTCCTCGAGAGCTGCTGTCCTGCAGCTTTTAGATGCATCCCTACTCCAACACAGCTGAATCAAATGAATGGCTTGTTACTGGGCCTTTACTTAACTTGATTGCATAATGAAGAGGTAACCCAACCATTTGATTCAGCTGTGTTGGAGTAGGGATGCATCTAAAAGCTGCAGGACAGCAGCTCTCGAGGACTGGAGTGGGACACCCCAGGACTATGCAATCAGAAATGTGGGTCAAACACAGACTGACAGATGGTTGATGCTGATGCTAAATGTCAGTTTACCCTGGGCCACATCCATTTTGACACATAATTGATTAATGACCATCGTCTGGTCAATACTTTCAGTTCAGCTGGTATATTTGTGTGAAATGGTAAATGGTGCTAAATGCCTCGAAGCCTAAACTTTGTCCACGGTCAGAGAAAAAAGTAACCTTTTGAAAGGCATCCATCTTCAAGATGACCACTTCTTGACACCGAACAAAATTATCAGTCAGTCATCAGTTTTCCCCAGAACAGCGATTTACCAGAAGCAGCACATTCCTAAGAGCTTCCAAACTCTATAATCAAGTTAAATCCCCTTTGAAGTTGTACCCATTTTCATTTGCGGCTCGCATAGCAGCATATGGAAGCAATTGGGGCATAACATGCATAGAGCACAGCCACTGGAGCCCACAAAGCCCCGGGCCCGCTCTCAGGGTGTCGGGGAGACCGTCCTGGCACCAACCACTCCTGCACACAGACATAGATAAACACGCTTTTACCGGCAGCGCGGTGCACCAGACCGCGTGCCAACGGTGCCCCTCCCGGTTTACAGGCTGTGCGGATGAGAACAGACATCCAGCTCTTCTATGTGTCAAATAGGCGATATCACAGGGCTGATGGCAGGGTTAATCACCGGCACATCACAGATACCGTCTCTCTGACCCACTTTTCAGAAGGAATTAGACTATCGCCTAATCTTGCACAAACTGCTCTGTTGTGCTAGATGCTGCCACACAAGCTTTTTTTTCTGCTGGCATGGCACGGTCAAACAGGATGAATAGTGTGAAGGCGATTCTGCTGGACTGTGAATGAGGATGGCCTCACAATGTACACAGTGTTCGCAACTTAAATCAGAGAGGAGTGTAATAACTGCAAGAAGAAATGACACAGTTTCCATGCACCTTTTTAGTTTTAATGCATTTAAGCACATTCTGCTTTTGTTATATGAATCCTTGTGTTGCTATGCAACATGACAGATAACTGTGTTTCTGTGTTTTTTCCAGGTGCTGCGCTGAAGCCCACCACTCCAACTAAAATCTCGGAAGAGGGCGACGATGTTTTGGGGGATTACACCGTTGGCGAACAGGTTTGGGTCAACGGTGTGAAACCAGGAGTTATCGCCTACCTAGGGGAGACCCAGTTTGCTCCAGGACAGTGGGCAGGCGTCATACTGAATGACCTAGTTGGCAAAAACGATGGTTCAGTGGGTGGCGTGCGCTACTTTGAGTGCCAGCCCCTCCAGGGAATCTTTACGCGACCCTCAAAGCTCACCCGACAGCCAGTCGGAGAGGGGAGCGACAGCCACTCCACCGACTCAACCCAGAATCAGACTCAGCAGGGTGGCGGCGGCGCCCCCGCCGGCCAGCGGGTGGTGGTACCACTCAGAGAGGGCCTGCTCAACAGCGCCGTGAAAACGGGAAATGAGTCTGGGTCCAACATGTCTGACAGTGGTTCGGTTAAAAAAGCAGGAGATAAGGATCTTCGAGTTGGAGATCGAGTTTTGGTGAGTAGACCACATGTAACACAACCATTATAGCATGCAGATCATGGGGGTCAAACATAAGACCCAGGGCCCAGAATAGGCCCAACAAAGACTAGTCCGAGCCTACCAGAAAACTGGAAAACACAAAAGAAGGTATAAATTTTGGACTTTTATCTATTTTAACAAGTTTTAAAGCTTTATTTTAATCTTTATTCGGTAATTTTACATTTAAATTCTTCCAATTAAAGCCAAAGAGACATGCAATTTCTTTCATTTGCTGTAGAAGCATTTCATTATCAGGTAGAAAATGAAATGTGTAGTTGTATTTGCACTTATTCTTTTATTAAGGTGCTCAGTGTGTAATCAAACTTCTTTAGACCCACAGAAAGGCGAGCGTCACTGGTCTGGCCCACAATGTAAAATGAGTTTAAGATCCCTGATGTACATGATGGTTTGCAAAGCTCTGTTGGCGCCACCATTGCACAAACATGTCGGGTGCTTTACAAGCCGCAGACAGAACTGTGTTGACCTTCCCGGGTAACCATGTTCCCATTTGCCGTGTCTTTAACAAATGCAAAGATAAATAATTTCCCTGCCCTTTTAAATGTGGACAGTTTTAACTTGATTATCTGTAAACATTTGAAATTAACACAATTCTCAGTAGTAACTGAGCAGTGACTTCCTAATTAGTATTTCATGCAGGCCTCAGTAAAACTGGATTGATGCAGTGTAATGTGAGACATTGACTGATTCTCTGGGGAAGTTCAGTTTTTCCTTATTTGGTCTTAGTGCTAGGATTTAACCTTCACCCAACCTCTCTTGCATCTTTTTCCTTTTCCATCATCCTTTTCCATTCTCATCAGCACCGAAGCTGGTGAGAATGTCACTAAACCTCAACAGGAAGAATATGTTTATCTGCTTCTTGCATTTTCTTCCCACTGGCTCCTGTTAGTCTATACACCGGCTACTGTATGGGATTATCGGGTCACGTGGATTTCCATTAAGTGATGGACACAGGGGATAGCTACATCAGATCCTGCGCCGTCAGAAACGGGGAGCCCGAAAGCCTTCCTCCTGGTCAATATTGTAAATCACTCCAGATTACTTTCAGCGCTTAAGAGAGGAGATACCACTGCTGACACATTGATCTGTGAATCCATCATTTTCCTAAGCCTCTCCTGTGTAATCCATCTCACTGCGGCGGCTCGGATGTACTGCCATGCAGTTGTGTCACATTTGGAAGTACAACACCGCCTCCAAAATTTTGTGAAATGAGCGAAAACTATGAAACTCAGATTACACACTGTGGACAAAAAGGAAGGTCTATTTTTCTCCATTAGGTATTGAGTTATGTGATAGTAGCAGTCGACACTCTGGGGGCGTCTTTGCCAGAGAGCGGGGCGAGGCCCTGACAGGACGCTAGAGTAATACTGAACTAAGGGCAGACTTTGCTGATGTGTGTTTGAAAGTTTGCCTCAAGAGAATGTCACCCAGATTTTTATATATATATATATATAAAAAGATGAATTAAAGAAGTGTTTCCCAAAAGAGGGGACAGCCTCAGACCCTTGGCACCTTCGAAATCCGAACACCCATGGGAAGTTCAGAACTGCCTCTCCTTTGTTAGCTTTAGTATTTAACCAGAGGCTGTCCCCAGAGGCCATCTCTGCTACTGGAGAGATCTGCAGAAGTTAAATGAGCCTTTTCTTCCAGTGGAACTGCATGTGATGTGGCTGCTGTTTATTTGAATAACTCCAAAGCCACTCAAAGGCATGCTAGTCACTGAACTTCTTACTGTTGCACAATCGCAAAACCACTATGGTATGAGTAACTGGGCGTATATGGCTGCTTATTACTATGGTTTTGAGATTTTAGTGGAGTCCATCGGTGTATACGCATTCACTCTTGACTCTTTATCTCTTTAAAGTCTACTAGGCGTAACTTTTAAAGCTGTTTTCTGAACTGAGCGGTTTCTGTCATAGCTACCTTGGAAAAACCTAGAAACTTCTCTAATGGTTGTTAAGACTCATCAAGATATAGTTTCGAGGTTGTCCACTAGCAGACAGTTGCAGACTACAGCTTGATACAGTGTGTGCAGGCTAATGATAGGTTAATAAGTAGTGCATTAGCCATGAAATGAATAATCTAAAATTAGGACTTTAAATCCTGGAGCCAGCAGACGTAGATGAGAGGGGTTCTGTAAAGTAAAGCACTTATAATCCTCTCTGCAAGCTTGTATCCAGAGAAAGTAGAGATAAAAGGTGCAATATCTAACAAGGTTTTTTTTTATGATATAAAATTTATGTTTTTACATGTTTTTACAAAAACTGCTGTTCTTGCATGGCCTTGAGACCCTGCTACAGGATAGAAATAATCCAGTAAGCAGCTTGTATGATGATCTAGATGTAAGGCCGGGACGTCGGGCTAGCGATTTTGCGAGCCCTGATACTTAAAACTGGCAAATCTGACACAGTGCACTTTTACACTCTCTGATTTACTTTGATGTTGAAAAGGTCTGCAGGTGTGCTCTAGGTGTGAATATATGTATGCTAATCAGAATGCGCAGGTGCCAGGTTGTTATTGTTGCTGCAAATTGGCAGCTAAGGGTGGGTGATACAGCCTCGAAACTATATCTTGATATTTCAAGGAAATTTGCAAAATTAGAGTTACTGTCACTGATGACAGATTACCTGAGTCAAAGTGTGAATATATGGCTACAAGGTGTTGGCTGCAGTATGCAAAAGTAGTGACACAGAACTATACACAGTGTATTGACTCACCAAAATGAAAAATGAACTTTTTCTTAAATTGCCACATATTTTCAGCTCATTAATGAATCTTGGGATAATTTTAGCCTTTGCTAACCCTGATGCTAATTTCTGCTCCCGAAGTTCTATAAACCTGCTGCGGTCAAGTATACGTTTATTGTACCATTTATTATGTTTTAACAAGTTGTTCCTGCGGCTGCTTGGGGTTTGGGGTAAATGGATTCTTTTCGTGTCACATCATGATGTGGCATAAAAAAAGTAAGAGTAGTTCCTCGTTGATGTTGGGATTTAGTCGTGTAGAACAGTTTTATCTCGAATACCTTGGAGTGAAGCTTTCAGATGACTTTGAAAATAAGAGGAGCCAAGATTGGGGCTTATGCTGACTGGCTGCTTTGGCCCTGCTGGCATTTTAACACAGAGTCACTGAGACATCACGCACCCCAGCAGACAGCAAACCATCTCGGTTTAATAACTTGTGACACCACAGTGTTTCTTGGCACAGCTTCCACTTTGGCCTCAGTGGTTTAAGAGAAGGACAGAGTCAGCTCAGGAGTGGAATATTAATTTGACAATAGAGGAGTGACTCACCACGCCTTATTTTAGTCTGTCCTTGTCTTCTGTTTCATGCTGAATCCAGCCATGTGTAAAAATATTTTATAAGAGACTCTGATGGACTCCAAAACAACAATTACGATTCTTAAATTGTAGATAAATACAGAAGCATCTGTTGCTCTAAGCATTTTTCCACCACTGGGAATGGGAGTATTGTAATCGAACAATAGGTAAATAGATACAGATGGAGATTCAGATAAATGAAATTAACACAAAGGAGATGAATAAAATGTAACCATGTTGCTTTTGTCATCTCTGACTGTAGTGTGCTTTCTCTTTAAAGGCTCTCCTCTTAAATGCTGAGTATCTGTGCACGTCTGTGATGGTTTTTGTCATAAATGTGGTCACCATGTGTGAAGGACAGTCCTCAGCCATCAGTTTAGATCATCTTCCTCACAGGAAACCTACTTTTTTCTGACTGGAAAATACAGAATTGAGAGAAGTGAGTGAAGCAGAGTTTACATGTATTGAGTTAGCCTAGTCAAATATCTCATTTCTGGAGTAAGTTCAAACAGCTGATTAGCCGAATGATTGAAAGTGAATAAATAACAAGGTTAGGTGCTGATGGAAGCAGAACGGAAACGTTTCTGTTTTGACTTCTATAATTACAAACTGGATTCCTGGAGGATTTTAGTGTTGAGTGTTGTCTTTGAACTTTTTTAATATATTTATAATGACAGGAGAGTAAAAATTCTATGCAAACAAAAGCCTAAAAGCATGTTCACTTACTGTACACATCCAGAAATATCTGCAACAGACACATCGTGTTACAGATCGATCAGAGTGAACAGATTCTGGCTCACAGATGTAGGTCCAGTACTGGTGTGTGCTGGCAAATAATGACCCCCCAAAAAGTAGGTTGAGGTAATGGAGTGTCACAGCTGTGCAGATAGAAAGACTTTTCTTCTGCTTTAACTTTGTTTTGGGTTATTTATGTGCCTTTGTTTCTACAGCAGACATTTTCGCTTATTAGGATATACATGTCCCCCAAAAGCATACCACTTCTCTATATTCAAGTGTCCAGGTAAGACAGTTTGACAGGGAGCTTAATGTTATTGTGTGCACCTCTACGTTACAGAAACAGAGACCCTGCTTATGCCCACACCCACACATTTACCGTCTCGACCGCAGGAAGGAACATCTTGAACAGAAAATGCTAAAATTACACCGTCATGGCCATAACTGCTGACATTTCTCATTAGAAGAGCATCCTGTGTTTGTGATGTGGAGCCTGACCAGCACTGGAGTTCAAGGCCATCATTAAAAAAGAGATATTTGAGAGAAAAAAGTACACCTCGACCAGTCTGTTCAGAAGCTTTTAAAGTTAAACCTGAGCACAAAATTCAAGAAACAGGGCACTGCTTTCCTCTTCAAACACAAATATAAATATTCTCTTTCGCTCTGTTCATTGTACCATCGATGGCTGTGAATGAAACTGTGAATGAAACTTGTAGCAAAATACTCAACAGCTGTGTGTCCCTCCACTGGCGCGGAGTTTTCGCTGTTTTAGATGCTTGTTTGATGCGATAACATGTTTTTTGTTCGTTAAGTTGACGCTTTTCCTGAAGCCTTCGTTACCGTGTTTACTGGACACTTAACGATAAGCAATGTCTTAATGATTGCATGAACGTGTTCAGTGGATCTTTGCAGACTTCTGAGGCGACTTTGTAAAATTCACGTTAGCAACTAGTGCATCGTTTTTCTTTTCCTCGATGCATTTGTTGTCCTGCAGTTTATGGTGTGTTTTCAGGCAGTGGAGTAAAATAGTTGTGTTGGACTGTTGCACATGCTGTAAATCCAAAGTGTTCCCAAACAACAGTTGATGATCCGCTTTTAAAAGACAACTTTACACATTGTTTCATAAATGACTCATTTATTGACCTAAACCTAAACCCCCCGTCAGAGATAATGGGTATCTCAATGATTGTTTTTAACTTCCTTTGTTAATCCAGGATCTCTGCTTACTGTGACTCTTCTTCTCTCCTTCTAGGTGTCCTCTTTCCATAAGTGTAACTTAATGACAGTCTGCATGTGCTGCGTTTAGGGGAAGTCTGTAAATTGTAGCACCGGTTACTCACGCCACATATTAGAATTTAAAATGAAAGCTCCATTACAATAAAGTCTGAAAAAAGTAAAGGATCCATATATTTCCTGACTCAACTGCATCTTAAATAAGTTAATAGAAAGAAGAGCGCATCAGTAGCAACGGTCTCTATCTTACAGAGGCAAAAGGGATTATGGGAACTGATGTGTGAAATTACATAGAGTCAGATTTGATTATGATGTTAAAGACAGTGTAAAACTCAACAATTTGACACTTTGTATTGAATTGTTTGTATTTAAGTGTAACTGATTTCTTCCCTTTGTTGTTGTTGTCAGGTTGGGGGCTCGAAGATGGGAGTCATACGCTATATGGGGGAGACAGACTTTGCTAAGGGCGAATGGTGTGGGGTCGAGCTGGATGAGCCTCTGGGGAAGAATGATGGTGCAGTAGCTGGTACAAGGTATATACAAACACTATGCATGCCTCAATTTCCCCAAATTCCTGCTCTCTTCTTACCCTAAAAGGAAATCAAGGGGAGGGATGTTGATCTGTCCGCTCGGCCGTTTGTGCTCTCATCTGTTTTTCAACGAAACAGTTCGACCTTCTCGCTCAGAGCTGCTCTGGACTGTTTTTTATCCTCATATTTACTCCTTCAGACTCTTGCTTAGCCCGCATAGCACACATCATCCCCCTTTCAATCATGGGAAATGTCTTAAAACATTTGAAATGTAGTTCCAGGCATTTTGAAGTACTGGTGGAATTTTAGAGCCAAGCAACAAGAATATAAAACTAACATTTTTTAATGATACTCAGGATCCAGTACCAATCTATGCTAGATTTTTCTGGATAGGTTATTAGTTTGTTGAGTTATAAATATTATACAATAATACTTATATCATTATACCCAATATCAAATATAGATGGACAGTGAGGCGATAAAACCAAAACCATGTGTTCCATTAAACTGTAGTTAGAGGGAAAAATAACACTACAGCATGAAATAAAAACACAACAAAGGCGTGTTTGTCTTGTTTCTTAAATCCGTCATAATTTTATAATTTTTGGACCCAAAGATCAGACTGTGACCAATATAAAGTCTATAAGTCTATAAAGTCTATAAAGTTTTGTTTGCGAGTGAGTGTTGAGCAGTGACAGACTGTGAGGAAATGGGGGCGTCCTGAACACTGCTGGTGAATCTGGGTGGTGTCTGTAGAGAGGGAGAGCTTACAGGTGAGGTTTTTTTTACAGGTAAGGTCTGACTTGAGAATGCAGGAGAAAAGAGATTGGGACAGGGTACCTGTGGGCGGGCGCGTGAGGGCGCGTGAGTGGCAGGGTGGTACCTGAATCCACTGGGAGCCTGGTTGTGAGCTCCTGACTCCTCAGGGATACACTTTTCAAGGGATGACTTTTCAAAGACGAGGTAAAAGGCTTCAGGCAGACAAGTTACCACCATTGTGGATGCAATGAACTGGCAGAGAATAACGTAGTTACAGCAGGCGTGGAAGTTCAAACCCAAGAAGACCAGCTCCACTCAAGGGAACGACACAGGGCAGCGCAGTTCTCCATCTGAAAGAACAAAAAACCTAAAGCCTTATAAATTCTTAGCTAGAGATACTTAAAGAAAGGTTAGAAAAGTCTTTGCATTCCTGTAACTTAATGTTCTTTTCCTTGTTAGTTAATGAGCAGGTAAATGAAAATATACTCACTGTCCTCTATATATGACAAAGAAATCCAACAGATACTTTGCAGCTGTCACCATGTCGGCTTTTTGAATCTAAAAGAAGTTATTAGCTTAGCTCAAATTCTAGCTAGTATTGTTAGCAAACTGCAGATACCAGCTAGTTAGCGTAAAACAGTAACAGAGACAAAATACTAGGATTTAAATAACCAGACCCATTTGTTATCTTTCAGTACAATTAATCCTAAAGCAGGTCATATTATATATAATTCAAACAGATAATCTCATAAAAATAACATAAACATATTTTAGATTGACTAAAGTTAGCGGAGGCCTAGCTCGTAGCTAGCTGGCGCCACTTCAAATGTTTTTTCTTAAACTTTACACACTAAAGAAATGTAAAGGGGTAATTATATAAAAAAATCCCTCTTTGTGTAATATTAAAATTATGATGATCTGATAATCTGAAACATGTAAGCGTGACAAATATGCAAGCCACTAGGAAATCAGGAAGGGGGCAAACAGTTTTTCACACCACAGTACTTGTCATGTAGGGGAATTAGCTATAGAGAACAAAACTGCTTCTGGTACCTGGCTATAAGTGTATTTATTTATGCTATAGATGCGGGCCTTAAAACACGGGAGGCCATGTTAACATGAGTCACTTTAGGATTGAGCCTCAAGTGGCCGCTTCAGGAACTGCAGTGTTTGTCACTCATGCGTAGGGATGGGTATCGTTTAGGTTTTATCCGATACCGGTGCTAAACCGGTACTTTTGAAACGGTGCCGGTGCTTAAACGGTGCTCAAACCGGTGCTTAAAGAATGGAGAACACAAAATTGGTCCAAAAACCACTCATGTTCAGCTGTTTTTTTGTAAAAAGATAACAATGTTAGCCTTTTCTGCAGCTAGAGGGCATATATGGTATCACTCTTGGCTGGAAGCAGTGCTTAAACAATGGAAAAAATACAAACTTTGTCCAAAAACCTCTCATGTTTAACTATTTTCCACTTTTTCTTTGGTCATTTTAGCCTTTTTGGCTAGGGTGAAGTGAGTATCTGCCATCAAACAAGAAGACAGCTGCATGTAACTATGATGATATTTGCTAGTTCACCTTACATGCATTAATGTAATAACGTGGTTAGCCTACTCAATGTAAATTACACACGGACAACATTAGGCTACTCACGCAGATGAAGAACGGCTGCTGCTGCCATCATCATCCGTCATCATTTCTGCTACACTGCCAGGGCTAGTAGTTTTTGGGGGATGTTGCTAACTCCGAGTCCGATAACAGGCAACCCACCCGCAGTAGATGCGCTCGGTGTGAGGTCTCGCAGCAAGCTATCAAATACGGCTTTTAAAAAAAACGCTATGCGTCGCCAGGTGTTTCATCGATTCTGTCCTTTTTCATTTTAAACTTCCATTGTTTTCGATTCAAATTCGTTGTTTTCATTCAAATTTCTGTTGTTTTCATTCAAATTCTGTTCTTTCATTCTAATTCCGTTCTTTTCATTGAAATTCCGTTGTTTTCATTCAAATGCTTTTGTTTTCATTCTAATTCTACTCTTTTTCATTCAAATTCTATTGTTTGTTTTAGAATTCTGTTGCTTTCATTCAAACTCTGTTCTATACATTCTAATTCCGTTATTTTCATTCAAATTCCATTGTTTTCATTCAAATGCTGTTGTTTTTTCTAATTCTGTTGTTTGTTTTAAAGCACTTGTTGCAGGCTGCTGAGTTTGCATATTTTGCTGTGAAGTACAGCCAGACTTTTGACCGCTTCGCTTGGGCATTTTTAATCTGTAGCTCTGCTCTAAAAGAACGTACGTACCTGGCCCCCCTACTATCCTCGGAAACGTAAAATGATTGGCTAGAATAAGTGTATCAAGCCAGGAAAAAAAAGCACCGAAATAAAGCACCGAAATGTGCAGCTGCTTTTCGGTTTGGTTACTATCTTTATGTCAGAACCGGTGCCATCATGGCACCGGATACCGGTACCCATCCCTACTTCATGCGTCTTCATTTTTCACGCTGGGAGGTTGTTACGATGTACTGTATGATGCAGCTGGCCTCCCGACTCTTTAGTTTATTATTTTATTTCTGTTTTTATTCACAAACCAATTAAATGATGTTGCAGGAGCTGTAAGACAAATTTCCAATGTATCAAATATTAAAATATATTCAAATATTGTTACTATTTATCAAAAATTCCCTTCTCTACATTGAGAAAACTGAAAACCTATTGCAGATACATGACTGTAAAGCTGCTCTGTGACTTCTAAATAATATCCTCGTCCTCTTGCATCTCCCCCTTCTTCTCTTCCTGCAGATACTTTCAGTGTCTCCCTAAGTTTGGCTTGTTTGCTCCAGTCCACAAAGTGATCCGCATCGGCTTCCCCTCCACCAGCCCGGCGAAGGCTAAGAAGAGCAAGCGGGTGGCAATGGGAGTTTCCTCTCTGGCCCACAGCCCCAGCAGTTCCTCCATCAGTTCAGTCAGCTCGGTGGCCTCCTCTGTAGGTGGACGTCCGAGCCGTGCTGGACTGGTAAGACGACTGCAGCGCGCCTCAAATCCGCCCTTAGAGTGGGTGGATTTGAGGGCGGGAAATGCACTTATTTTCTTTCTCGCAGTTAGATAAGAAGGTCGACACCACTCTCATGTCTCTAAGCTTCCTTTGAGGTCTCAGCCAGTCCTGATGTCTTGTCGTCTTTATAGTTTAAAGTGGACCTAATCGGCTGATGTTCAGCTTCATGTTTCTTTTGAGACACAAGTGGCTTAAGGTGAAAGTTCAGATTTAAAAACTTGCAGAGCAGAAAAATTATCATATTTTGCATGTGTGTGGGGCTGTCGCTTCCTGAAATGACCATATAAGGAAATCCCTGCCAGCTGATATCAGCCAGAGCCAAGAGTAGAAAAAATGGTGTTGAGGATTTATATTTATATACTCATGCTGTTTGAAACATGTTTAATTCACATATGTTTAACAGTTTGGATATATTGTAACAGTATATATGGATATAGTTATGTAAATCTCTAGATTGATTGATAGATAGATGAGAGAAAGTGTATCGCTAAAATGCCAGTCGGGGGCTGCTGTATTGATACTTACCCTAATCAATGCATGCTTCAGTGAATGATCCCATTTGTCGATTTTTGGCTATAATTCAGCTTGCACTGCTGACTCAAATAACTGTCCTCATTGAGGCAACAAAATAAAATAGCCTTAACTATTGCACAGTAGCTAATACAAACCACAAGTTTTCATTGCAGGTCCACTTTAAGCAAAACAAAACTTGTAGCAAGTGAGTTTAGAGTAGGTGGGCACACTTTTTGTTACCTTTGGACAGAGCCAGGCTAATTACATGCTCCTGAGCTGAGCTAAGCTAACTGACTGCTATCTATGGAGTAATCTTTACCATACAGACATGAGAGAGGCAGAATTCTTCTCATCTAAGTGTTAGCAGGCAAGCAAATGAGAATATTCCCTAAAATGATCCCTTTAAAAGTCAGTAAGTAAACATGACCACAGGGTTCATATGTATATGCATATAAAAACCCATATCCCTGTTAGGCTTGGCCAAGCATCTCACTTCTCAGCTGCAAAATATTTTTATCCAAATATTAAAAACATCCCTATATTTTGAATTTTGTCATTGTCCAAAAACCTGCTTGACCTAACTGCAACCCCCCCCCCCCCAAATAATTCACAGGAATGATTATTAAGATTAGGAACATCTGTTTATTAGTTGCTCATAATTCTGTACATTACAATGTCTGAAAGTCTTTAAATCTAATGAAATATCGTGGCCGCAGATTCAAACAGGAGGATGATGAAGTGAAGTGAAGTCAGACAGCTTGTTTCTTGCACTGCGTCTTTAAGACTAATATCCTCAGCAACAGCTGGCAACTGACTGAAATAATGGGACATCAGGGTATCTCGCATCGATTTTAGCATCTGGGTACGGGCCAGGTCCTGATGGAGAACACTACCCTTTACTTTCCTTAATTGTTGGCAGCACTCAATGCAACCTTTGTGAATTATCAGTCTGATGGCACAGCACAAAATTGTCTTTCCTGAAGATGCTTCGTCCTGCACAGTTTTAATTTTCTTAAGTGGTTAGAAAGCAGGCGCCGTTTTTAATTTGGATGGTGAATTATGGGCACAAATTTGCACAAGGATCTCTCATTCACTGTGAACGTATGACGCTTACTGTGAGTCTATGTGCTACATAATAGTGTTGCCATCATAAAAGCATGAATTTGTTACCTTACAGGTTGTCAAATACACAGGCATATGACATTAAATTGAGCATGACTGACACATTTTATATGAAATATCTACACATAAAAGTGCAGATGTAATGTTTTATGTGCAGAATGCTTCAATCTAGCTTGTTATTAAAGAAAGTTCCATAAATGCTGCTGAAATGAGACGAGGTATAGAGGGCTGGTAGAAATCCTGTCAAAGAGCATCCTCTAGTGGCCAAAGAGAATACTGCAGCATTCACTGTGATTAAATGGTTGTTTTTGGTCTCCCTGCTGCAGATATTCCCAACCAGCCAGATATTTCCTCAGAGAGGAAGAACATGTATATTTTCTAAAGCCGTATGTAGCTAACAATTTAGAAAATAAGTTTAAAGTTTGCTATTGTTTTTTTAATATGACTTATTATGAAAAAGCAGAGACCTGTCATGTCACAGACAGCTGATTTCCTGTGATCACAAAGCAGACGATGAAAACGATGAAAGTCTGATGTCAGATGCATCGAGATGTTGGATTCTGTTGGATCTGAGAGGGACCTGTGCGGCTAACAGGATAAACGATGTTTCTGAATGCATCAAGCCCAATCTGCATTTCCTTTCTGTTCACACTTTCATCCTCTTCTTAAAGTCTTATCTTCTTTGTCCCCCTCCTCCCCGCCTTTAAAGCTGACGGAGACATCATCGCGCTACGCACGGAAGATCTCGGGCACCACCGCGCTGCAGGAAGCCCTGAAGGAGAAGCAGCAGCACATCGAGCAGCTGTTGGCCGAGAGGGACTTGGAGCGGGCGGAGATGGCCAAGGCCACGAGCCACATCTGCGAGGTGGAGAAAGAGCTGAGCGCCCTCAAGGCTCAGCACATGCAGGTACGAGGAAGTAGGGAAAACACAGCTCGACACTTACTTGGTCAGGCACAACGTCATGTCTTAGAAAAGAGAGGCCCGAATACAGGACACTGGCAAATGTAATAGTAACGGTAAACAGTTACTGCCTAACAAAGTGGACAAAGTGAGGAAGAGATGAGGAGAGAGGAGACATGACAAAAACCCTCGCCTTGGATCTTCATTTTAAGAGATTTAAATCAAATTTCAGGTATGGTTCATGTTCCATGTGTGATCGCAGATGTTACCTGAGCCAGTTTAGTGGTCATTATATTTAGGGCTAGCTTTAATTAAATTCACAGCCTAGTGCAGCGGAGACAAATATTTCTTCCTCTGTTCTCACAGCTTTCATATCCAGATGCATTCTAGGATTTTAGGCCTTCATCACGGCACACTGAGGTTTAGGGCTGACTGCGGTGTGAAAAAAAACTGCACAACACAATGAAAACTAAAGAGACTATAACCATTTTAATACAAGGAATGTAGTTATATAGCTATTTTACAACTGGAGATAGAACAAAAACCTACAATAGTCTGTGTCAGAAGGGGCAGGTGGGGAGGTTATACTTGAATTTTACTTAAAATGTATTTATGTTAATGTTGCTGTCTGGTTGATTTCATGGGAAACAAAAGCACAGTTTGGGTTTAAAAAAATCACCATTTTACACACTTTTAAAGGCAGTTGCCCATTTACAGCCAGCTTCTCTGACCACAATTAAGCACATAGTAATGGTCACAAAAACCGACCCCGCATCATCTCGCTTTGCGCTGCCCACACTGTGAAAAATGACGCCAAAGGGGCTTTTACAACGCCTGCGTGTCCTTACTGAGCGTCTGTATGTGACGACTTGAGAGGGAGAACGGGTGGAAAAGGAAAAACCTTTGTCGGTGTGAAAAAAAATTTTTTGTCTCCTGTTTGCAGTATGTGACAGAGAACGAGAATGGTCTCCAGCAAGTCAAAGCCATGCTGGCCAGCACGCAGAAGGATAAGCTGGAACTGGCCAATCAGCTCGAAGAAGAAAAAAGGTAATCGCTCACACATCATTCAATTCAGTTTTATTTATATAGCGCCATATCACAACAACAGTCGCCCCAAGGCGCTTTATATTGTAAGGTCGACGCTACAATAATACATACAGAGAAAAACCCAACAATCGTATGACCCCCTATGAGCAGCACTTTGGCGACAGTGGGAAGGAAAAACTCCCTTTTAACAGGAAGAAACCTCCAGCAGAACCAGGCTAAGGGAGGGGCGGGGCCATCTGCCACGACATCATGCTTTCACTTTCACACAACAGTGTTGCCACATAGTTGAAATCTTAATTATTGGTAACTGTTATAGAGTGATCTCACATGATGCTCTTTTAGCTAATAATCTGGGATTTGCTTTCATTTTTATAAATATTATGAGATGATTGAGTTGCTTAGCTTAGCATTAAGCCTAGAAGCAGGAGTAGATATCCTGGCCACAAAACCCTCTCCCTGCGCACTCTCACTCCAAACAGCACCTTAAAAAAAACCTTAAGTGGAAGTGGATTACGAAATTCCAACACTGAGTTTAGTGTCCAATATGGAGAAAGCTCCACATGCCTAGTAAAATATTTCTTTCGCATTTAGTTTTAGTTTTCAAATTCACTTTTTGGTGATCAAAATATCTATTCTTGATTCCTTTGGATAGAGGCGACACTGTCCCAAAGCTTCCTGATGTGTTTTTATCGTACTCGTGAATTAGTCGCCCTCATCAGCCCCAAGTGGGACTCCTTGTTGTCACGGAGACACAAAGTTTAGGGTTTTGATCCATATCTCAAAGCTCAGGAAATGACTTAGCTTCCCGAGGTTACCAAGCAGAAACAGTTTCTGCTCCTAAAGTCAGATATTATGCATACATGCATGTGACGTGTACAGAGGACAAAAAGCAGGTAAATGCAGGCTAATCTTAGCTTCCTTTTAATTAAAAATAAAAACAAATTGCTTAGAATGTTTGAACTTTTCCTGGGAGACGAATCTGTCTGGTGCGTCTCAACCAATATGACAAAAATTGTGACTTCTGCAAACTGCTGTGATTGTCTGCAGCTCCAGTCACTCCCTGGACACTGTGTGAGACTTGAATACTGCTCAGCTAATCGCCCCGTCTTTATTTCCCATAACGCTTTTACAGGAAAGTGGAGGACCTGCAGTTCAGAGTAGAAGAGGAATCCATCACCAAAGGAGACCTGGAGGTATTTATCAGAATTAATAGCTGAATGAAAAAAGCCTATGTGCCTCACAATGCGAATCACCGTAATATCACAGGTCCGTGTTAGTCACAGGAGATTCTGTTTTCATGCTTTGCAACCCTGAAAGCTCTGTCAGCGTAACGCACATCCTGGACATCGGGACAGAAAGGAAGAGGAAAGGGAAGAAAAAAGCGTCTGGGTGCACAAAAGAAACCTTGATGTGATAATGTGCAGAGTTCCTGAATTCCACATAGGCGGCTATATAAATACAGAGAGGTCGGACTGGGTTTCTAGTTTAACAGGGTGTGCGTTCGGGATGTCCTCAGCTGATGTCTCATGAGTGGTGATAGCACAGAAAGACAATATTTTAAAACTGATATAAAACATGAGACACAAGCTTTGTGTAAAACAGGAATTATTTTTAGTCAAATTCTTTGATACTTGATTAGAGTGTGTGTAACAACTCCACACGAATCCAAAGCTCAGACAGCTTTTTTCCCTCCACATGTATCTGCATAGTGTCATAGACAGCAGATATTCTTAATATCCGCTGTTTTGAGCACACCTGCTGTTCAAACCTTTTGTTTGTGAGGCACAGCCAATCAGAGGACAGCTGGCTTAAAGTAAGGAGAAGCTAAAACAGCTTGATTCAGGCAGAAAACAAACTTAGAGGCTGAACCAAGGTGCAGAATAAGATAAATCAGGGAAAGTTATGTGTAAAATGATTTAATAGAGTTCAAGAATAAAAATATGTAGTTGGATGATGATAATAATAATAACAATAACAGGCTCAAAAAGGTGAACATATTTGTTCACTTCATGACTGAAAGTTTTATTCCAAACAATTTTATCTCTTAAAAATAAATGCAGATCACATTTCAAAAATTATGCAGGTCTTTGTTGTCACATTTAGAAAATACCATATTGTTTCCACAGTGAGTGGAAGCCATGTTTATTTGCCAGTCACCATTAATAGACTTAGACATGCTCAAAGTGCAATTAAGACGTTATCTCCTGTAACAGGGGAAAGGAAACTGAATACCATTGTACCGATTGGTTAAAGGATGAGGAACCCACAGGGATAAGTTGTATTTTTTTCCCCACTCTTTGGATAAAGTACATGTTTTTTAATATATTTGCCTTTCATTCTTTCAAAAGATTTGCTGACAACAATAGGATGAAATTTCAGCCTTGAATAAGATGTGACTCTTAATGCCGATCATGTTTATTTACTGTATTAGACATAAAACAGTGTATATGAATGCAATCAAACCATGTGTTTTAATGCTTTTTCATGGTTTGCACAGTCTGCGCTGCTTAATGCACGTCATGCATTAAGCAGCTCAGACTGACGTGTGAGCCATCTGCAGGTGCAACTCTTGTCTTCTCTGGTCATGTACCTGTGACCACAAAGTTGTCCTTAACTGCAAATTGCACTTTCTGTGAAAGTGAAACGTAACCTCAGATCTCCTCCTCAGCTTGTGCACCCTGCTGCCGTCTGCAGAGCTGCCCTTTCATCATCAGCTGTCAGCCGTTTTGATCACCTTCTTTGATCTGTATGGGTCTCTTTTTCCTTTCAGCCTCCCTTTTCTTTCTTCTTTGTATCTCTCTTTGTCTCTTCCCGTAGACTCAGACGAAATTGGAACATGCCCATATTCGTCAGCTTGAGCAGAGCCTGCTCCTCGAAAAGTCGAGAGCAGAGACGCTCCACAAAGAATTAGAGAAGCGGAGGGTAAAAAACAAAAATACACAAGCAAACCTTTGCCTGTGGCCACTGTCCCGTGCGCTTCTGCACCTGTTTGCTTCTCTGTTGATGATAACTCACATATCCCACCCGTGGCTGTGTCCAAATGTAGTTTAGATATATGCAAAACATACTTACAGTCAGTACGTGTCAGCATACCGGCCCCATGTGACTACACTACAAGTATTATGGGCAGGAGGATAGGCCCCCAGCATGCAGACGCTTGCTAACAGGTACAGGTGTGAACTCCACAACAGTCACAGAATAAAATATGAGGATAACCTCACCAGAATAATTTGAAATGACTCATAACTGTGGTTGAGACTTGTAATGAGTGTAGCAAGCTGAGGGAAGTGTTGTAGTTTAATGGATTAGGCTGATGTTTAGTCCAAATCCCATAAAAAAAAAAAGACCAAAACCAACAAGCAGAAGAGAGACAAACAGGCCCAAACTTTTGGTTCCACTGATGGCTTGACTCATTTAAAAAAAGTTAACATACTTAACTATCTTTGTAAAATCAAACTAAGTACTGTTAGAATCTGGAAAAGAACTAGCTTTAGGGGTTAACATAAACATTTATTTATAAAAATATAAATAACAATGCAAAGCAGGGCCTCTTCGCAGTAACATGGTCCAAACCTTTCCCATTGCAGCCCACTTGTTGTCATGTGGGCATGAAGCTTTCTTTAATGGCTTTAAGCACTTTAATTTTCAGTGGGATCTATTTAATAAGCGGTCAAATCCAGTAAAAACCTCTTTAAAGAGTCTGGTAACTTTGACTTTTCTCCCTGTACTTAAACTGTGCATACACAGTTTTGCTTCATTGATGGCTCAGCTTGCTAGCCTGATCAGTGAAACTGCACGTAATGATCGAGGGGGTCATTGCACGATCATATGGTGATAAATTGCAATAATAAATCACAATGGATTCCTTCCTTTTGCAACTGTAATGAGGTCTGTGTTGTACAAAGCTCTCATATTTTATTGAGTATGGCTTCAAACTAGCACCTGAGACCTTGACCTCTGACCTCAGTAAACACTTTTGTGATGAGTTTAAGTGAGAAGTAGAGACATTTTCCCCATAGACATCTATACATCTGGGCTTCTTTTAACAACCAGAGCAAGCGGGGAGAATGGCTTCACTTTTCAGACGTTTTCTGTAGTCTCTAGTTTGCATTCTCTTAATGTGAATAGTACATGCATGCAACATACGTATTTTTTTAAGCCTTTTAATGTGAATCAAACTGAAAAAAGCACAGTTTGTGTCAGTCATGGCTGTTATATCAGCTCCCACCTAACTCAAACCCAGGATAAATAAGGTCTTAGTAGATCTGGTTTTGGTCTTTTCATGGATTTGTTTATAATCAATAATGTATCTATGGAATATTACCAGCTTTAATATTTAGAAATAGATGGGAAAGTAGTGGAAATATGAAGTTTGTTATTTACTTAAAATGATAGTGGGTGTTGGTCACAGCTCTTCACATTACACATGATCATTAACCAGACTGGCTTTATCTGGGCCTTCCTCTGCTTCATTCCATCGCTTGTAATCAGAAAACAGAGGCTCGCAGCTGCTTCAGCTTTTCTTTTGTCTAATGTTGCAATTAGCTGCCATTAATTTTTATTTAAATGGTTTTTTTTCCCCCCCCCTTTAAATCCAAAGCTGGCTTTCAGATCTGTCGCCTGCTGCACTTTGAGACGTCGGGACGTATCACTCGAAACGGCCCCCTTCCACTTAAGCTGTGGAGGATGAATCTCCCCAGGCGCCACACCAATTTTTGAGCAGTTATGTAATTAATAACACACGAGAAGTCGCTAAATTATTTAGGGGATCCATTACGGACGCTTCGATAAATTTTTCAAGACAAATCATAGGCGGTGCCGCCCATTTTAGTCGGCGCCGCGAAGGACGTCCTTTACACCACTTTGACATGCAGCGCTGCGCTCCACGTAGACAGGCTCTTTAATAATAGACCACGGTATCACAAATCAAACCGCGCAAGCTTTCAATTTTCAGCCATCAAAAGATAACAAAACACTTTGAAATGCTTGGATTCGTATATGCAGTAAGGTCTGCTTCTGCCAACAGGGAAGATGCACTCATGAAGCGGTATCCTTGAGGTTGGGTAAGAGAACCAAGGTGAAAAAAAAGAAAAAAAAAAGATTTGATCTTGTTTTGGCTTTGATCCTCTCTTGAGCTATCTCAGTTCCTGACTTCAAATCGACTTCAGATGCTGTTGAGGACATTAACCTTGCATAGACTCTTTTACTCCTCTGTGTGCGTGCGTGTGTGTGTGCGACGTCATCTGAATGCTACTCAGGCAGCGTCTCTGGTGTGAATCAGCTAGTAACTCTGGTCTGGTCAGCTGGGATCTGGGTTGAAATTAACATCTGTGCACTGTGCAGCAGGTCCTCCATCTTAATCTCAGTTTTGTTTTTTTTTTGGCTGTTTTTCTTTTTCCATTCTGATTGGAAACAAATGTGTGGAGGATGTTTGCAGCTGTGCATATGTCACTGTTGAGGTTTGCTCTATTATATTTGCTTGGCTGCTTCTAGAAGATCAGAGAATGGCTGCGCTCTCCTTTCATTTTCCACCTTTGGTTTTTGCACACTGAGCTCCACAAATGTTTGGACAGCGACAAGTTGATCCTTTTGGCTCCTCGCTTTAATTATTTTGGATGGAAATGATACAATGGCTTTAGCATTTAAGTGCAGGCTTTCCGCGTTATTATGAGGGCAGCGTAATAATTCTGATGGTTTATTTGGACTTTGATCCCGAGTGAAATGCAAACCCTGACCGGTGCCAGTGTTTTGATGGTGTTCCTCTAAAATTACGAGTGACTGCAGTTGTGAACAGCCAGGGAAAGGGGGAAAAGGGATGGCAAAATCCATCCGCCATCTGTAGAAGACTTAAAGCTCTCTTAGTCAATATTTTAATATAAACAACAGATTCAATGACCTTGCAAGTGGTTGCATAACCCACACAGAATTATTACCCAGCTGTCTGTCCTCTATGCTCGGCCTTTCAGCGTCTCCTTGGTCATTATTTTTGGTTTTTCGGCCTCAAGCAGAGCAAGGCAGCTATTATTAGAGAAGTAAGTTCTGATAAGTAGACGGGTGTGTCAGCTACTGATGGCAAACTGTGTTCAGCACTTTTAAAAAGCCCAATCTCTCCTGACGGAGTTGGTCGGAGACAGAAAAATGATTAAAAACCGAGTGACTATTGGCAGATTCATTAATAAGCAACGCTCGCTAATGCCCCAGCCTAATTTATTAAAGATATTTCACCTATATTAATTACACTAAATAAATATATTAACACAAAGTTCCCAACAGTATTTTCATACATCAAGATTTTATGTCCACATGTTCCACAGTTTCCTGCATTGATATTCATCATCATTAAAGTTACCAGACATCTTAATATTAATGGGAATCTTGAGGAACTTTGGGTGTTGCATCACTCATATTTATGTTGCAAGAGTGAAAATCTCAAATGCCCTCAGCAGGATAGGGAGTTAACCTCTGTTCTGTCTTTGTGTAATGTGTTTTTCCTCTGCTGTATGTTGGCTTCGTGTTATTTCTGACAAAATGCCAGTTTAGCCCTGAGCGACTGTGCTGCTCCAGGCAGCTCTGTGAAGCTATCTGCACCCAAATAAGAACATGAAGCTTCGTCAGAGTTCTTTAAGAAGTTAAATGAAAGGAATAGCCCTCAGTTGGCTTATTTATAAGTCTTGCCGATATTTGCTCTGTTTTGGACTTAATTTTTGTTTTCACCAACTCCTGAAAATGTTTGCCACAAAAAAAAATGGTTGAACCAATAGATACTTTTCAGTGAGGCAAGTGGAAGTATATAACAAAAAAGAACAAACCTAACCCTCTAAAAATCAAGGATATCTTCCTAAATATTAAGTGATGCAACTAAAACCTTAAGGTTTTAAAAAGTAAACAAGTAAAAGGTCACTGGTTCCATTCCAGACACAAAAATCGCCGTTTGGTTAGGAGGGGCGTCCCGCGTAAACTCTGCCAAACTAAACAACAGCTGCTACCTGCTGTGGTGACTCCATGTGACAAGGGAGCAGCTGAAAGTAGTTTTTATTTTAGGATTAGACACTAAATGTTCTCCTGTGTTCACCAGCTAGTTGCATAAATCTACCAGGTGGTGCCGGGTAGCTTGGTACAGAATTCTTAGGAAGTAAAGGGGTGGGGTGATAAACCTCTGGGCCTAAGCTGGAAAAAAAAAAAAAAATAAAAAAAATAACGAAATAAATAAAAATCGAAGGTCATACCGGATTTAAATTTGGCCCATCACCCCTTCAAGGTTTGCATTTCTGGGTTGCTTTAGGCACAGCTGGAGTTTTTAGTGTCACGTTCTCGTCACCTGGATTTACACATGTACAGTTTAACCATAGACCTCAACCTCTTACACAGATCAGCCTGGTCCAACCAGCAGCAGTTTTCAGCTGAACACTCTGCAGTATCCAAGCCTGAAAGCATCACATCAGGTTGGGAACGTGACCGGGACGTGTTTGTTCTTTTGATTTTGTTGGAGGGTTTTACTATAACTTCCCGACGTGTCTGAGGGAGAACGTTCAGCATAAACGACCTGAAGGGAGGCGCACCTCATGCATTGTCTTCTTGCACGCAGCCCACACCAATGCAAAATTCGTGCATCATCCGTCCTAATCTCTAAATCTGCTTCGCCTCTTCCACAAAATAAAACTCAAGTTGATGGGCGGCTGATTTGACACGTTTTCACATACAGCATGTGCTCGTCTGAGTGGTTAGAGCAGAGCATTTTAAAATTTGCAGCCACACTGGACGTGGTCCAGCGCTATCCAAAGAGTTGAGACTGAAAGCGAAATAGGCCAGATTGAAATCAGATGTGGTTTTTCATTTAATGGCAAATTAGTTAGGACATCATCCTCGCTGGCTGCACGTTTTAGCAGCAGTAAATCCCAACAAATTACACCCTGTATGCACACATCCAAACTTTGTTTGCAGTTATGTGTTATAAGTTTTCCAAAAATACCAATGAGAAAAAAATACTCAGAGTCATTGTAGCATCTTCACTGGGAGCCAAACTGTTGAACAATCTGTTGCTGTCCACATACTTTGTCACATGTTTGTACTGTAAATCCTCTGCAATGCACTTGGTCATCTCCAGGACCTGCATAGATTTCTCTGTTTTCCTTTTCTTATGGGCTGATTTCCGCTCTTCGTCACGTCACCTTTGTTTCTTTGGAATGACAGTCTGTTGCAGGGTCTTCCACCTGTTGTAGTAAATACAATTACTTTATAGAAAGAACATGTTTCTCCTTAGAAAAAACAAAAACAAAAAACTTTCAAAAGCAGTGCTGGGTTCTTGCTTTCTTTCTCATCAGCAAACTACAGTTGAAGAGAAGAGCCGCATCATGCAGTTGGAGGAGGAGCTCAGCCTCAGGAGAGCCGAGATCACGAATCTCCAGGTCCAGCTCAAAGGGGCTGATGCAAGCTGGCAGAAAGTTGACCGTGTTGATGCGGCCCAGGGGTCCGACGCCCAGCCAGAGACCCTCCTGCTGCGCGAGCAGCTGCTGTCAGCGGGCCGGGAGCACTACAAGGAGAGCAGCGAGCTCAGAGAGAAGTACGAGACTGCCTTAGCAGCAAGCCAGCAGGAGATCGACTCATTGAAGGCTGTCGTGGAGAAACAGAACGTGGAGATCAATGAGATGAAACAGAAAGCTCAACAGGCTACCAAGGAAAACGTGGAAATGATGGACACCTGGAAGGTAAGCTGCTCTGTTTTTTATAACTGTCTTCAAGTCAGCCAGAGTAGTGTGGTCATGTCAGTGCAGTTATGTGTTTGTAGGAATCCTTCATTTAGAGCAGGATTCAGTTTTGCTTACAAAATTTCAAAGGATTTACAAAAAGAAAAAAGGGTAAATCAGGGTGGCTATAACAAGAATAAGAATGTTACATCAAAATGTAATTTGAGAAGTCTCTCTGTGTCCATCCCTTCTTCACTCATCTCATCATCCGTACATTCCACCCAATTCAAACATGGCAGCCTAACCTAAACCTAAACCTAACTCTAACTTCAACCCTAAAACCAAGTCTTGAAATTCAAACAGGCATTTAAAGCGGTGTGAAAAGACACTTGCATTTGTGGTCGTAGGTAAAGTATGACCACAAACTGAAACATGGACTATATTGCCAAAAGTATTCGCTCGTCTGCCTTCAAGAACATATGACATCCCATTCTTAATCCAGCCCACCCTTTACAGTTATAAAAGCTTCTGGGAAGGTTTTCCACAGGGTTTAGTGTGTTTATGGGAAGATCCGACCATTCTTCCAGAAGCAAATTCGTGAGCTCAGACACTGATGTTGAATAAGAAGACCTGGCTCACAGTCCCAAAGGTTTTCTTTCAGGTTGAGGTCGGGACTCTGTGCAGGCCAGTCAAGTTCTTCCACACTAAACTTGCTCATCCATGTCTTTAAGGACCTTGTTTGCAAAAAAGTGCACGGTCACGTTGGAACAGGAAGGGGCCATCCCCAAACTGTTCCCACAAAGTTGGGAGCATGAAATCATCCAATATGTCCTGGTATCCTGAAGCATTGAGAGTTCTTTTTACTGGACCTAAGGGGCTGAGTCCAACTGCTGAAAACCAACCCCACACCATAATCCCTCCTCCACCAAACTTTACACTGCAGTCAGACAAGCATTGTTCTCCTGGCAACCACCAAACCTACCTACACTCATCCATCGGATTGCTAGGTAGAAGCGTGATTCATCACTCCAGAGACCGCATCTCTGCTGCTCTAGTCCAGTGGTAGCATGCTTTACACAGTTGCATCGGCCATGGAAACCCATTTGATGAAGCTCCCTACACACTGTTGTTGAGCTAATCTGAAGGTTTGGAGGTCTGTAGTGATTGACTCTGCAGAAAATTGATCACCTCAGAATCTATTGACCCACTCTGTGATTTTATTTAGCCTACCACTTTGTGGCTGAGTTTTTGTCGTTCCTAAGCACTTCCACTTCATTATAATACCACTAACAGTTGACTGTGGAATATTTAGTATTATTTGTTTTTGTTTCTAATGTCTCTGTAAAGCACTTTGAATCACCTTGTTGTTGAATTGTGCTATACAAATAAATTTGCCTTGCCTTGCCTAGTAGGGATGAAATTTCGCGACTGGACTTGCACAGGTGCCATCCTGTCACAGTGGCACGCTCACTGAGCTCCTGAGAGCGACCCAGTCTTTCACGAATGTTTGTGAACGCTTATGTGTTTGATTTTATACACCTGTGGCCATGGGAGTGATTAGAACACCTGAATTCAATGACTTTGATGGAGGAGTGAATGCATTTGGCAATTTAGTGACTCATAAATCCACAGGTTTGCCTTCACGTTCAGCTCTCTCTTCACCACAACAGACCAGTGAGCATCTGCAGCACTGCAGATCCTGCACCAAGCCGTCTGCACAACCAGAGACAATCACACACAATGAGATTAGAGTTAACTATTCAAATTTTTAAAAGCATGCATGTTAAATCTTTGGGTTGCATTATCCCCTGAATGGTTACTAGTTGATTTGAATTGATTCGTTTCACAAATGCAGCAAGTATGACCTAAAAGCGATCTTTCTCCCTTTCTCTTGCAGGCTAAATTTGACACTTTAGTCAGTGACCACCAGCGATCCTTGGAGGAACTAAAGGCAACACTGAGCAGTAGTCATACCGCTACAGAAGGTCAAGAGCAGGACACCCAGGAGCTGAGAGCAACCCTGGAAAGCCTGAAAATGGAGCACCAGCTAGAGGTGGAGAACCTCAAGGCCAAACATAAAATTGAAGCTGCCATCCTGACAAAGGAACGAGAGGACCTCTGCGCTCGTCTGCAGGAGGCCAAAGACCAGCTGGCTCAAGGCAACCAGACATGGAGGGCTGAATTGGAAGCCAAAAGTGGAAAGCACGCGCTGGAGGCAGCTACGGATAAGCTACAGA
Organism: Haplochromis burtoni; assembly: GCF_018398535.1. Lineage (NCBI taxonomy): Eukaryota > Metazoa > Chordata > Actinopteri > Cichliformes > Cichlidae > Haplochromis > Haplochromis burtoni. The sequence goes on from NW_024582378.1 coordinate 816,309, forward strand.
AGGCGGAGCAGAGGCTGGCAGATATGGAGACGCTTCAGATGGAGCAGAACAAAAGAGCGGAGGAGCTGAGGGAGAGGCTGGAGCTGTCAGAGAAGCAGATGACGGACTACCAGGCTCTGCAGAAAGCTCAGGAGGCGAGCCAAGAAGAGATCCAGAAACTCGAGGAGAAGCTGAGGGTGACGGCCAACCAGCTCCAGGCCATCCAGGCCGAGCGCTTCACATCTAATGATGCTAATGTGAGTGGCTGAGGAGAAAGAGGCACCTGCAGTGTTTAGATACAAATTCAGCACCTGACACTTTCTCCTCTTTCAGGTGATAGAAGATAATGAAATTTCAGATGAGAAGATGAAGCTAAAACAGAACATAGAAGGTATGTTTGTGTTTATCTTAATCCCGACTACAGATTCATGAAAAAAAGCACACCAATCACACACACTTCAGCTGATCTGCTTTCTTAGTTTAATCACGTTTGTGCTTTTTGCTCCTTGTTCTTACTTCCCAGTGATTCCCAAAGTGTTACTTCCCATTGTTCTTGTCATATTACCCATGTATACACTCGAGAGATGAGAAGAAATTTAAAAGCTTGGCAGAAAAAAGAAAGAAAAAAAAGAAAAAGAAAAAAGGGACGTAACAACTTGAAAGAAAGAGCTCAACATTTTAGGAATAATGCCGCCCTCCTTGCTCCTGAGAATGTGTTGTAAAAATAATATTGTATAGAGACCACTTCTGCCTATTTCCATCTGCTTTTCACCACTACTTCCCTTTTAATCTTGTAATTTTTGTCAACATAAAAACACCTTTATGTTTTTTGACTAGTCCGACACATTTCTGGGAGTTAAGCATCAACTACTCAGCAGGCGCTGGTAGTTTTTGTCATTCAGATTCACTTTTTCCCCGTTATTTTGGGAACACATGAAAACACAAACACCTGACAGTCATTTCAACATACAAGCAAAGCTGAGATATGGATTTTGTTGCTCTGCTGAAGCGAGCCAGACTAGTTATTTCCACTGTTTGTGCTAAGCTAAGATAAATGGCTAGTGGTTACAAAAGGGCCTTGTATTTATAATAACAAAATAGGAAGCAAATCAGTTCCCTAAACTGGTTAAAAATATGTCAAGTTAAAATATCCTATATATGAGGTTATAATGTATTCCGAGGTACTAAATACTGACCAGTACTCATTATGCGTATGTCTTTGTGAAATAAAATAGATTTCCTGAGTCAGTCTATAAATAAAGACCTCACAAGCCTCTGTCTTGTTACATAAATCTCACTTAAGCGTCTAATGGCTAAAAAGCTCGAGAAAATCGCAGCTCTTCTGGTACACAAGGGCGTCTGTCCAATAACTTCATAGGATTTCACTGTATCCTGCCAAGTGACAGATAAGGAAGTAACACAAAACTGTGGAAAACTTTGTGGCACTCCAGTCACAAATCACTGCACTGATTTGGATCATCGGCGCGTTGTGTGAGCGAGGCGTCTCATGGCTGCTATGTTGTTTTTCTGCAGAAACAATGGAGAAGCTGCTGAAAAGGGAAAAAGAAGTCTCTACTCTCACTTCCCAGGTTGAAGCCCTCAAATCACAAATCGGAGGTAAACAAGCGCGCAGCGCCCTTTTTTGAGCTCGCCGATGTCTTTGTTCTTTCAGCGCTTTCGTGACAAGATATCCTGAAATATTGAGTTTCTGCGGAGGAATTGTGTCTTTCACGTACAGGTGTTTCATTTCAGGATAAAGAGAGGCGAAGCTTGATATTTGCCTGCAGCATTTCCTTCAAGTTTAGGTTTTAAACTGAGAACTTGTCAGCTCTCTCAATAAATAAATAAATAAATAAATAAATAAATAAATATGCATGTTTGTGCGGCGACTGGAGGCTTTATTTTCCGACAGTCACGCCGAGTTCATCGCGCGGGGGAACGTGTTCTTCACCGTTACACTCTTTGATCGTCACCCAGAAATCTTTTGATAAGTTTCATCACATCAAAAGCACCCAAACGCACGCTTTATGTACTTCAGATAATCAAATTGACACACTTTGAAGGAGGAATGTAAATAATTTAAAACGAGAAAAGAAATATATAAAACTCGAAGGATAGTTGTATTCGTCTCTTTTTATTCTTTTTTTTAAAACTCTGAGGTCATCGGTGATGACCCTGATCTGTAAGAATTTCCAAACAAAAACTGCACAAAGTTTAGATCAAATATTAAGACGACCTTCTTTACTTGTCTATGAATGAAATAGAAATTGATTTTTGAAGATGGTAAGGGGAAATGAACGTCAGACATCAGCAGCGAGAGATCTGAAATATCTAAAACACCATTATTGCGGTGTCTTTACCTTACAATACAAAGCACCTTGAGCCTCTCGATTTGGCTCTTTGTGAATAAAACTGGATTGAATTGAACTAATAATAATGCCTGCGTCGTTATCTTATTCGCTTGGCATCATCGGAGAAAAACGTGGGGTGTTTCAGAGATGAATAGAAATGGCAGACATCTCAAGTGCAGCATTATTTGAAATGAACTGCGTGGGCATATAAACATTTTAAGAACAACATTCGTCACTTTCTAAACTGAAACATCTTTGTCCATCACCGCTATATTGAGATGATTAACGCATGTTTTTCGACTGTAGCTTTTGCAAGTTCAACATTCAACTATGAAACGCATTTTCATCTTGTTTTTAATCAAACAGCTGTGAGCAAAGCAGGGAGGGCAGCTCATTTGCTGCCAAAGCTACACCCAAGAAGTTGTGAGCCACCCCCCACACAGAAACGCAAGATTTCAGCATTTCAGTAGAATTTCACAAAAAAGACCTGGAAACTACTTACCTGATGGAGAAAGCTGGTTTATGGTGATTCACAGAGTTTTTTTTATTTCACCTAAAGAGAGTATGACACGAGCCTGGATATCAGGATTTCTGACTACCTCCCAGTGTCATTAAACGTCTCACAGAAATAAGCTGTTTGTCCCTCATTCACCTGATCACCATAATGGCAACTACTGAAAACCTACTATATATTGAAATAAAAAAAAAATACTGTTGAGCTGAACGAGTTGCACTGAACAAAAGTGGGAAAAAAGCTTCAGAGTTATAAAAGAGCAGCGTTAAAAGAAGAGCTGATGAAATAGAGAGGTAAACGTGCCTCTTTTTTGAAGCTCGTTGCAGGCATAGAATTAAAAGTGAGCATATAGAAATTTGTCAGAATCCTTCCCAAATGTGATCGCCTGATCTGATTTAAAATGCATTTACAGCATTAATTGAAAATAGTAAGTTCTTTATGATCACAGTTCTGATTAGCACAGCTGTGTTAAAGTTATTAATAACTAGTGTTGCAAACTATCAATTTGTTTTTAGCGCTGGAGAGCAAAGTTCGCGGCGGGGAGAAGAGAGCTGAAGCCCTGGCCAAGGAGAAGACGCGCATGGAGGCAGAGCTAGAGTCCATGACCAAGAAATCCCATGATGCCTCTGGGCAGCTAGTGAGCATCAGCCAGGAGCTGCTGAAGAAGGAGAGGTAGTTTGACACGGAGACTGTATTGATTTGACATTTTGCCTCAGCACTTTCTCAATAACAGCAGCGAAGGATGACACCATTGTATTATACATGCAGACACCACCACTGATTTTATTGCATGACCTCGAAGCACTGCTCCTCCTTCCTTTTTGCTTTTCATCCGGTTGTTCTTGCAGTTACTCTGATACTAAGAGGTTTTGATTTATGATGCATTTTCTCCATTTTCTGGAGAAGACAAAGAAGTTTCTGTGGCATGTATGCAATTTAATGTTGTAGTTTTTGTTTGTGGTTTGCAAATGTAGAAACCCAACAAGAGACATGGGTTGGAAACTAGCAATAGCTATAACCGGCTTCATAATCCATATTGGAACTATGTTAAAATGCATTATGCCTTATAGTGTGTGTGTGTGTGTGTGTGTGTGTGTGTGTGTGTGTGTGTGTACACACACACACAATTTGGAAGCAAAGATTTTTATTTTTCACCTGAGAGTAACAAAAAATGTCTGTAATGAATCGCAGACCTTTTTTACATTTCACACCATCATTCGACCCAGTGATAAGGCAGAAACACCGACGCAGCTCTAAAGTGATGGATGACTGCTCGTACTTCTGTCAGAAGCTTTATGAAAATATCTGACTTTGTGCCAGCACATACGGCCGCTCCGCACCTCCTTTAAAGCGGTGCCTGAAGTCACTGAGAACAGCTGGCTGAGGTTTCATCTCCAACAAAGACTTGCCAGATGGCCACCTCTCTATACTGAAGAGTCTGGTAGAGTTACAAAACATCCAAGTCCTTTAGTGCACACTGTCCAAAAAAACCCCCACTCTGCTTAATATGGTCATTATTTAACCACCCAAGTGTAAAAGGCAGTCAGTGCATCGTTGCAGAGGCGCAGGGTCACTCCTTTGTTCATTAAGCCATTCAGAAAATGTGTTTTTCTGCAGCGCTGTTGAAAAAGTTGTTTTCCATTATTCTGACATTATGCAGTCCCTACATTATTCATGATTATGATGTTAGTGAACCACCGCACTAATTAATTAGAGTTGGGTATACATTAGGGTCCTCAATGATAAAGCTGGTATTTCAGCATGTGACATACACTCACTGCCACTTCTTTAGGAACACCTTTCTAGCACCAGGTTGGATCTTTTGCCTTCAGACGTCCTTTAATTATTCATAGCACAGATTCAACAAGGTGCTGGAAACATTGCTCAGAGACTTTCGGTTCATGATAGCATCACAAAGCTGCTGCAGATTTGTTGGCTGCACATTCATGATACAATCCCACCACATCCCAGTGAAATCAGTGTCAAGTTTAAGAAAGCAGTTTGAGATGATTTGAGGTTTGGGGCATGGTGCCCGCTGCATTACAGGGGTAATCGGTACAGTCATGAAGGGAATGACATGATCAGCAACAGTAGGGACCCAAAGAGTCCACTCTGTCATACCAACATCAGCAACCTGATGGTAGCATGCAGGATGGATATGTATCTGAATGTCACAGCAGAAATCGAAACTCAGAACAGACCAAGCAGCGTTTTTCTAATTTTAGTGAGCCTGTGCAAAAGTAGGCTGGAGTGGGACCCAGTGTGGTCCTCTGCTGCTGTAGCTCATCTGCTTCAAGGTTTAAAGCATGATGTGTTCAGAGATGCTCTTCTGTTTGACTTGATTGTGACAAGTGGTTATTTGAGTTACCGTTGCCCACCTATCACCCTCAGGCGGTCATGCCATTTTCCTTTGAGCTCTGATATCAATAAAGCATTTTCACCCAGAGAACTGCTGCTCACTTCACGGATTCTTTGTAAACCCTACAGTTGGTAGTCGAGGAAAAGTTGAGTAGTAGATCAGCAGCTTCTGAAGTACTCAGAGCAGCCCACCTGGGTCAAAGTCACACACACACACACACACACACACACACACACACACACACACGAGCTGTAAGTTGTGGTGACTGAGGAGTACTGTCAGTAATCATGGAGGACTTTCCTTTAATCATGAAAAATTCAAGCAACTTTTCATGAAATTGACTTTTTAATTAATGGGAAAAATTCTAATTATTTTGGTCAATATTCAGATCATTGATAGACTTAATTAAATCAAAATTTTAATAAACTCTTTAAAAAGTTTGTATGTTGATTAGAATTTAACTTATTTAAAAAATAAACTGAACTAAGTCTGTCACAGCTTGGTAGAATTTGGGGAAAAAGGGGGTTGCAGTGAAAGATAAAACGGGAGCGCCTCGGTGAAGCGAAATGTGGCGCGGTAATAGTTTTGTAATTGTTTTAATGATCACTGGAGGCCAAAATTGTAATTGAAAATAAAATTAGATTAATTCCACAGCCCTGCTTCCACTCATTTTAAAACAGGCTTTGAACAGACTTTTGATATAATGATGCATCTCTCACCTCATAAACCTGCCACACCTCTTAGCAACAGACTCACGTTACACCACAGCACAGAATCTGTTAATGTATCGATTAGACCAGACGGAAAAGATGTTCTTACAGAGAAAACACCCGGAGCGCTTCTTAGAAAGACGAAAATAACACTGTTTTGTTGAGATGAAATATTTCCACGAGTGCAGGAAACATGTTAAAGTTGCTAAAACCTTTGGCTAGCATGCAGTGCAAAGGTACAGAAAACTGTTCCCCGGTGTAAATGTGGTTTACTGATGCAAGTATGTCGGCAAACAGCCAGTGTACTTAAGATGATGTATACTTGAAGTAGCAGGAGCAGTGCCGCCTACGCTATTCCCACCGGCCTGTCTGCCTGACATATTCACATATTGTGATTGCTTTTGGATAATGATGATCTTTGAGCAGGGTCTGAGCAAAGCGAGTGATTCATATAATCCTTGACAGCGAAACTGTGGTGCTTTTACCACCTCTGAGGAGTCCAGTTCTTATTGCATTTCTGCAGGTCAGGAAACCAGAAACACAGACACAAAGCAACTTTTCCCCTCTGTGTGTGTGTGGTTTTTTAAAATCACAGGAGTCTGAATGAGCTGAGGGTGTTACTCCTGGAATCACATCGTCATTCCCGGGATATGGACAAAGACCTGAGCCGAGAGGTCCACAAGGCTGAGTGGAAGGTCAAGGAGCAGAAACTTCAGGATGACATCAAGACGCTGCGAGAAAAACTGCTTTTACTGGTGAGAACAAAGCACCGTGGAATGATTGGACAACACTAAACCACATGTCGGTCCCACATTTTGAGGCTTTTCTTTTTTGTTATTTAAATTAATGTTAAAAACTAAGTTTAGAAATACAGGAGAATCAGCACCTTGATAAGCCTGGCCTGTGATTTGTGTGATTATACATTTGTTTTCACAGGTTCAGTGGTCCCAACTATGAAGCACACATTTCTTTTAGCATATGAAATATAAACATTGGTTGAAAAGCCTTACTTAAGATAACCTGGATGATAATTTACTGACAATAAACTCGCTGGTTTCTAGTTTTCTGATAAAGAATTTTATCAGTGTATACAGTGTGAGCTAGGGCTGTTCGATATGACAGCAACAATGATGGTAAAACCATTGTGTGGCTCCGCGTGATTATTTTCCACATAAACCTTTCACAATAAAGCTGAAGATCCTGTTGAGGTTTTTCAAAATAAACTGAAATGACGACAAACTACAATATTCTCAAACCTCAAATTTCAGACTATGCAACAAACAAATTATCTCAAATGAATACAAGTAGTAACTATAACTGGCGTTTACAGTCACCACGTGGATGCAGGCACAGAGAATACCAGCATGGCCAGTAAAGATCAGGCAGAACCAGGTAGTTCCAAACAGAAAGACCAGTCAAAACAAATCCTTTGTCCTAAACGAGGGGCTACCTCTGTAGCATGGACATGGTTTCGTTATGAAAATTCTGACATGGACGAGAAAAATCGGGATGTCGGTGAAGGTTCTCAGTCATCCAGGTCATTGTAGTCTAAGGAGCTTAGAAAGAAAAGCGTCTGGACTTTTTTAAGTTGCTTGAAGACGTTTCACCTCTCATCCGAGAAGCTTCTTCAGTTCTAGTGTCAAATGGTGGACAGTCCCAAATTTAAGCCCTGTGGGAGTTTCCCCCCCAAGAGGGACAATAGACCTAATGATCCTCTACCTAATCACATGAGCCAAGATGTGAAAACGGGTGTAGGTCACAATCAGCCAGGGTTTCAGGTGAGCTCATTGGGAAACCTGGCTCCACCCTATCATGTGATTTCCTGAGGTCACATGGCCCAGGGTGTAGGTGGGCATTAAGGCATCTGGGAAGGGATATGAGATTTTGGTCACAGCCCTAGTGTGAACATACCCTAGATTCTCAGGTGCTTTTCAGTCCATGTTGGTCTGCTGTAAAGACGGTTTTGGGTTCACAATGATGATGATGAGGAGAAGTTTGCTTTGTTAGTATGTTTACTTTATTCCCATTTCATTATCTCGCATGAATGACTTTACAGCATTATTTCTGGAAGTAACCAGCTTTCATACTGAAATTGCCTCGATTTCAGTCTGTTTTATAAATTTGGATGTTGAGCATGCTCAACTTTCCCTGGAAAGATCATTTAACACTGAAGGTTTAATCTTTCATTTAAAATAAAGACACCAGACTTTCTGTCAGGTAAAGAAATAGTTTGGTAATTTGCACTGAAATACAGTCACTTGCCTACCTGAGATTTCATGTTCAAAACTGAACTTATAACAATGGACTGTTTTCACAAATTGATCAGCCTACTCAAGGGCAACAGAAAGTATTAGAGCTGTTTTTTCAGGTGAGCGATTCTAACTAGCAAACATGCTGTTATTTTATTTTGTAAAAGCAAAACAGTTTTTAAACTTTGTGCACTTTGGGTTTTTTCCTGCAGTTAAATTCAGTTACAAATATGTATTAAGCATTTATGGCACCTGCTACAGAGGCTTCTCCTTCTAAAGGAAAGTTATAATTATAAATACATAACATAACTTTTTAATTTTTAACATTTTTTATAAGACGGGCATAATGTACACTTTTGTTTATCAAATACATTAAAGCATTTGGGAATCTTAAATAAGGTAACACTCATGCTTACATGTGTACTTTCTCCACAAAAAGTCAATTTTAACCTCATTTCTGAATTTGCCCAACTCAATTTTTATAATAATTTCCTGGAAAATAATTTGCTCACCCACTAATGGATTGATTTAGGACCTAATCCATACTTCAGCTTGATCTGGATCTGACTTATGTCGAGTCCACAGAGTACTGTCAAAAATATGTCACATTTGACCTCTGACCTCTCCTTCAAAGTCAATAGATTGCTCTGAAGGTTAAAGTGATAATAATAGAGCTATTTAAAGAATAGATTGGTTTGAGTATTATCGATTCATTTTATTATGACTTTATCTACATTAGAGTAACAGATTATAACGATTTAAACACATGTATAAAGTTTCATGTAAACTACATGATGTAAATCCTGTAAAATGGGTAATAGAAGCCTGCTCTTTGCACTTGTTTCACTACAAAGTACTTGAAGTGCGTTAAAAACAAAAGAAATATATACAAAACCCATAAACCTAATACAGTTTGGATGATTTAACTTACTTACCAGTTAGCTTGTGCGGTTCTTTCAGGGTCGGGAACGATCCTCCCCTGACCACCGGCGGTACTCGATGCTAGACCCCTCGGCTCTGGACTCGGAGGTGACCCGTCTGCGCCAACGGCTGCTCAGCACTGAGGAAGCCCTGAGGAACGCCTTGGAGCACAACCAACAAGTCGACCAGCTGGTCCAGGCCATGCGGAAGAATCCAGAAAAAAGCCCGGTAAAAAATTTTTTAAAAAACAAGATGGAGAAACATGCAACCACACATTGACATATCCATACTACAGCTAGTTTGTGTTTGGGGAATAAACCCAGGCAGACATAGGGAGTACGTGCAAACACTTCACAGAAAGGCCTCTGCAGGCAGCAAATGCAATCACGCTTTCAATCCTCACCTAGACTGCATGCACGCAGCCAGAACGTTTCTGGTACCAAATCCCATCAGTCTCCTACAAATGGTAGCTATTAAGACTGTTTTAAGATGTTAAAACCCAGGTCACCTGAACAGGTCTTCTAATGTCCAATCAGGCCAAGAACAGGACTAAAATGATCATTTCTGACTGTTTTCCAGGTCCACGGTGCAAATTCGGCTAATGGAATTCACCACCAGGAGTCACACAGCGCTCAAGATGTTGGTATTCTTTCCTTTTGCTTTTTTCAGTCATTGATTTAATAATAATAATAATAATAATAATAATAATAATAATAATAATAATAATAATAAATTTTAAGGAAGACATGCTTTACGTTTCCTTCCCTAGGAACAACACTGATATGAGCAGAAGCGATGAGAGTGGGACGCTGACGTGACCCCGAGTGAACTGGGACGTGCTGAAGTACACCTGAAACGTCAAAGTTTGGTCCGACGTGTCTCCCGATGCTGCGGTGGACGCCTGAAACATTTCAGTTTACAGTTAATACCAAAACAGCGAATCTCTGTCTCAAGTGAATATATGTGTTGTTACAGAAAGCACCTATTAGCCAATCATGAAGACCACTTAAAAGTACTTTAAACAGGAAAAAATAAGGAAAAAAAAAAAGAGATATGGACGTGAAGAGATTATCAGCTCAACAACTGCTGAGAACTGGCAGTGTGGCAACTTTTGATGCTTTACATTAGTTAGAAAATTTGAAGTTTTGTCATTCGCTGAAGTCTGAATGACTGCGCTGAATTTTGACGAAGAAAGCAAAAAGACTGATGGACGACGAGAAGAAAAACTGGGTCTCAGTCGCTTTGTTTTATTTATTACTTTTATTTTGCTCCTTGGCTTTGTAATAATCCTGTCTGCTGTACGTGAGCTGATGGCCTGATTTTGTTTTTATTTTAAAGGAAGTTTGACTCGTGTCTCACCTTGCTTGATATCTGATGAGGATTGGTAGCAAACATTACCCTTAATCCAGAATTATTTGAACTCAATTTTAGTTACACTGCACCAGATCAAAACAAGTCATCTCAGGGCACTCGCCATAGTAACTACAACATTACACTATAGTAATAGCATCTCTGCTACCAACTTTGTGAAAATAACCAGTTTTTACAGTAACTTTTCAACTTTGTGTTTTTAAAAGGAACATGAGCACTGAACAAATACAAAAGCAACAGTTTGTTGCAATATAGGAGAAGATGACAGAGAAGGTGGAAGAATAGTACAAAGCAATGCTGTCCTGTCTGCAGACCGAGTATGTACTGATCCAGCACAGTGCTGGATGTTGACCTGAACGTTTGAAAGCTTGGCCATGTTTAATATGAGCAGTCACCATGATAACAGTATATACATAAGGAAAAGTGTAATAAGCCCAATGTAAACAGAATATAAGGACAGTGAAGAACGTGCTTTACTGAACAGTGGCATCATTTCTATTCCTCTACAGCCACCGCCTGGTCAACATTTGTTTGCAGCAAACAGGAAAAACGCCCTTGAAGTTATGAAGTTCTCAGGCAGCTCCTCAGAACCATTTGGTCCCAAAGCGCCTTAATGTACGTCTACTGGTAGAAGCACGATGAGCACAAACTTAGGTTCAGTGTGGTCGTTTAAATGTTGACTGGAGCTCTTTTAACGGTCATTTCTGATCCAAGGATAAAATACAAAATCAACCTCTTCCCGTCTTGGAAGACCCCGCCCTCCCTCGCCAACACACATGAAGAGCGTCATCTGTTACAGGACTGATGGTGATGATGTTACTACCAATCCTCCCTTAAGGTGTTTGTTAAGCTTTTCAGCCATTTACACATCAGTGGACTCATTGTGCAGACTGAACCTGGGAGACGTTGCAGGACATTTGTAGTACAAATACAGTGAACCATTTCAGACTTTTTCATTGTCTAAAACTGTCTGACCGCGCATCAATACATCTCTTTCTCTGATCGGTGGCTTTGTGTTAATTTACTATATATGGTACATATATATGGTACAAAATACAGTGTGAGCCCATTGTAATGGCCCTGGATTTCTTTACTGACCCTTTCTGAAGTCTTCTGAAGGGCTTTCCCAGGAGCTAAAACCCAAACAGCAGTGTGGGAATGTGGGAAGTTACGTTCATCTTTCCCTGGATCGAAATCATCCGGATTTCATTTGCCTCTAACATTTATACTCTTAAGTCTTCCAAATATTGTTTTTATCCATTTGTCAAACTGAACTAAGGGGGGATCCTGTTTGTAGTTGGTCACAGGTTGCTATTGCTTCACAGGAGACACTACACAGAGGTGGGGTGGGGGTGTGCAGAAAGGCTTGAGTAGTGTCCCCTGAGAACACATGCAGGGCAGGCACTGGTCAGCTTAAATAAAACCTGAATTTTCCACTGGATATTGTACATGGCCTTTACAGCTGGAGGGTTCATACCCTTTGGAGTATTGCTGCGATGGTTTTGGAGATTGAGTCATTAAATATTAACAATGCAGGCAAGGGCTGCTGGTGTTTTATTTCACACCCCTTCATGCTTATACGACTTTCAGCATGTTTGTTTTTGAGACCAAGCGCAGCAGATCGGAATATTTCTGCAGAGCTGGTTTAAAGCGGTGGTGTCGGATTTAGGGGCTCGGCGGTTTAGGAGATTCAGCCAACAACCATAATGTGCATGGCTAAATATTTGTCATTAAATAAAACGCAGTGATATCAGCGAGAAAAGATGGCAATAAATCCTTCATGAGGGAAAAGTTGCCACACGGTGGAGATGAGACATCCAGACGCTGCACACTTATTTACAATCTCTAGATTTCTAGCCTCCAGATTTATCAGTTTTATTTGTTGGCCTTGGCAAATGTCAGGGCTTATCCACATGTCCCAGTTTCTGCTAGAGGGCTGATTGGTTATGCAGGTGACATTTTGAATAAGTAAGAAGTGACTTCTTTGTAAAAGCACAGCATAGATGAGGCACAGATGTCATTTTTGCTCTTGGTGAAACATAGTTGAACACAGCAGTTAAGAGGGAAAAGTAACTGAAACTAGCGAGATTGCCATGGATTTAATGTAAATAACTTATGATTAAAATTTAATGGTCCAAGTACTTTTATAAGAAACGTTCCCTTTTCCTCACAGATGGGATATCAAGCTAATGTTAGTTTACGGGGCACGTATAACTAAACTTGGTATTAAGACGGTTGGACAAGTTAAACGATTGCATGCTGATGTCTATTTAATGTAATAAAGTAACCAGTGCATCAAAAAAATAACCAAGTAAACCTAAGTTTCACCATTTATTACGTTAAATATTAATAAAGCCATATGAACAGTTTTATTTATATTTAATATAATAAAGTAACCAATCAATTTATTGTGCGTTTAAAAAAAATAAATAAATAAGGAACCAAGTAAAAAGTTACACTTGGATTTACTTGGTTCCTTTTTCTTTACATTAAATATAGTGCAGCTATTTATATAGCATGTTTCAAAGCATAAGCTATAACAGACATTCTAGCACAATCCTTTTTTTTTTACTAAAATCAGATGAAGCTGGATGTAAATAATATTACCCATAAAACAAATAAGTGTAAAAAATATATATAACTTAACATTAATAAACACCGTAGAAATAAAATGAAGTAAGATCATCAGTAGTCCAATGAAACTAAAACAAAAATGAAAACAAGCAGAAATTGGGAACAATTACGTTTAAAACCAGCAACTATAGACTAACAGCTAACGGCTAAACAGGCATGTTTCTACTTTTAAACTTCTAATGGTCCAGTGCACCTAACAAGACTTTGCAAGGCATAAAACCTAAAACGGGTTTCATTACCATTTGTTGTGACTCATGAAATAACCTGATCCTGCTGACCCGAGGGGTCAAGCTGGGTCGTAGCTTACTGGCAAATCAGAGCGATATTGATGTCTCGGACCGTGGAGCAAAACAAAAATACGAGCTCAAATTTTAAAAATCAATTCTAAAGCTAAAGTGAAGCCAACGACCTTACGACAGCTGTTAAAAGGTCATAGTAAAACTGACTTTTTTAAGACTAATTAAACATTCACACCCATTTACATAACAGATGGCCAAGACTGGGATTATAGTTTATAAATTCAGTTCAACTTCTACAATATGCAGATCACAGTGGAGCTAGAGAAGCAGAAAAACTTTACATATTGAGGTTTGGGCACTACATTTTAATTCTGGTTAAAACATTTTGTCAGAATCTAGAAACTTTTTCTTATTTTTAAATATTCATATATTTCCACACCTGCATGGAAATGTAAAAAAGAAAAGCACCTCTTCTCTAGGATCTGAACTTTACCCTATATCAAACAGACATGAGCTATTTTGGGCAATCACTGCAGCTATGGCATAACTTCCATGGCCACAAGATCCATGTAGCTGCCGTAGATCCACTTTGGACAGATCCTAATCCTAAAAATACTTTGGATACTGCGCAGCTATCGCATCAAAGCACCTACACGCAGTCTATGAAGGATTTCTTAAAACACAAAGTAATGTGTGAAGTTGCTGTCAAGTGGCAGACGGTGATTTAAATAGCCACAGTCTAAATAAAATATATGCGCGTTTCACTATTATTATTTTTTAAGGACATTCTCCTTTCCGTGTACATTTTGCTCTCTGAGGGTTTTTCCAGAGGTTGCTCCGTTAATCCTGTATGTAAATTGCAGCCAATAGATGCTGTTGTTGAGTTGGGCTGGGATTAGCAGGAGGCGAATGAGTTTCAATTTTACTGGATTACAGAACAAAGAAAGGGGAAAGGGACACCCTGCTCTGTTAAGGGGAAAAAACAGACATAAAACTAAGAAAAAAAAATACACAAATAGCAGACAACGGGACGTGAGCTCGAAGTCGTCGTTGTGATGATCCGGATTACGATGTTTTAGCAGATGGCACAGCTACATTGTGGATGGGAATTGTGAGCGTTTCTGATGGATTAAAACGGGGGAATAAACCTATTCCGGGATTGACAGCAGCAACAAGGCTATTTAATCGCTAATTAAGGTGAGATTTCGATGTCCGTTTTGACATTATTGAGGAGTTACGTTCTGCGCCCTCGCAAAGCTTGCGGCTTTTGTGATTGTGCATTTAGAAATTACAGATTATAACCTAATTTCGGGACTGGGGGAGGAGATGAAAGGAAAGTGCTAGCGCTAGCTAGCATAAAGGGGGCTAGCGCCGCACTGCTAGCTCAACGCTCTAATGCTACCGTTAGCTAATTAGCCAGCGATTATTAGTTAGACATATGGTAAGTAGCGGAGAAAGGTTACCGATAGTTAGCAGGTTTCAGGGACTCCTCCCTTTAACCTTGCGAGCGGAAAGCTAGCCTCTGTTTATGACTGGGATGCAGCGTCTGTCTGCTTGGCAAATTATCCCCCATATTTCTTTTTAACGCTATCACTTACCAGAAGGTTACCCAGCTAATACAACAAAGCCAGCTAGCCGCATTAGCAAGTGTAAGAAAGGAAGCTACACATTTCAACTTTCAGCCAAAGGATTTGAATAACTAACAGCGCTGTCGACTTTCATACCAGCCTCGACACACAGGCACTGCGCCGCAGTTAACTTTAACAGAAATCACTAGTCGTCCTATAATTACACCCAGTTTTAAAACAGCGCTCGGTACTCTAAATCAGTGGTTGCATGTATCCAAACAGCGAGCGTTTAATTTGGACATTAGGGTGTTATTTTCTTGTCGTTTTAACCTCAGCTGCTTTCTTGTAGACACACGTTAAAGTTTGTTTTTGAAAACAGCTGACTGGAGTGAAACTATCAGCTGTTGGTGTTTGGAGAAATTAGCTGAGGGGGAAAAAGTAGACATCCCATCCATGTCTGATATGCGATTTCACTGCTTACCTTTCCCCTTTACCTCAGCTGTGACGTGAACTTTTTAAAGAGCATTTAAACAGATGTGCAGTATGAAGACAGCATCGTGCCAACTCAGTTGAAATTACTGTAGTCGAAATCTACTTTAATTTTTCTTTAGTAAAATACAGCTTAACATAGTTGAAGTTCTGTTAAACTGACCAGAAAGTGAAGCTTCTGGTCAAATAAAGGTTTAGAGAAAAAAAAAAGTTTCCCTAGTTCTTTATCAGTTTCCTTATGTCACATATACCCTTTCTTACTCCAATAAAAAGGTTTTATCCGAGTAAAAATCAAACCTCTTTAGGAGTCATTTTAAGTTTAAGGTGTTACAGCCGACTCGATTTTCAACTTTTAACTTTGGAGAACTTAGGAAAAAAAGAAAAAAAAAAAATATCACACCAGTGGTGACTTACAGCTTCTGACACAGCAAACAAAAGGATTGTCTGCTGCTGGAAGGAAATGTTAGATAACATCTATCAAACCACACCCAGACTTACAGCAAGGTGCTGTGCCTTTCCATGAAAAGGGACCAAAAAAACAAAACACTCTACCCTCAATGACTTGCATATAATTCTTCTAGCAGGATGAACTTTAGATTAAGCGTCGTTTTCGCTTCCCTTTCCCAATCAGACACCTTCTGAGGACTGCGCTTGATTGACACTCCCGAGTTGGCTCGCACTTCTTTGGGCCGGTGAAACTAAAACATTTACAGACTCTTAAGTTGCACACCACCAGTTGGAACGATTTCAGTCTGTTTTCGGCTCAGTTTCCTCACACAAATATGCTACTTATGCCAGCCTGAAACACTGGCTTTTTGAGCACAGCGGCATCATAAACGGCACAATAAAAACTCAGTTCACATTGCTTTTTCTGGTTAGATCCAAGGCGAAATTGACCCCCCATTTGAAAACATTTCAAAGCTATGAAAGGATGAAATACAGAAAATAAACTTCGTTTACAATCAGTTTCCACCTTGAGTAGTGCATCACGAACTAGCTTTCGATGCTATACTAGCTTTCATCTATACTTCACAAATCTGTGAACAGGAAAGGATTGTTTTAAAAGCACCTCCATTACCTGATGTTGGCTATAACACAATGGAAATTTAACATCGCAGGACACACCCAGTTATTTTGGTTCACGAAGCTTTGCCATTAGCTTAAACCTTCAACCTGAGCACCGGCATAATCAGCCACAATAATTGGAGACACCTGTGTGGCTAAGCAGGTGTGCTGGAAACCCTTCTCTCTGTGATGGTGACCTTGAGTGGTATTATTATGCTACACCATTTAGGATTAATAGTTAGTTATATATATAGTTAAATATAATTGGTGTTTACCTGCAGGCCTTTTTATTTATAGTTTCTTTATGTAATTTGATCATTTTTGAAACACACCTTTGAGCCACAAATACATGAAAAGATGTCTACATTTGTAAGAATTGCAGTAGACCAGGTGCTGTCCCTACACCACATAAGTTCTATAGGAGCACCTTGTACTAAAATATGTCTATCTTTAATTCACCTTAGTCAGCAAGAAACATTGAACCTTATGAATCACACTAACATTAACCTTGCCTACCTCTGATGCAAGATAGAGGTTTAGTATTTATTTAGGGAATTAAAATCTAAAGTTTTAGTGCCTTCAAAAACAGTGGCTAAATATCTTAAAGGGGACCTATTCTGCTCATTTCCAGCACCATGTTTATTCTTTTTACACTCAGGAGGTAGAGTAGGTCATCTTCTGAGAGAAAGGTTGACAGTATAATCCTGGATACTGACCCTAATTAATCCATTGGGGTGTGTGGAAACGTAAAAGCGCTGTATAAATGTATGTATAAAAGTCCTTTAGTGGTTAGTTTGAGACGACAAGCTTTACAGAAGTATCACCCCGAAAGCCAACCCTCCCGATTGGCTGCTTCTCACAAAAAGAAGGTTTGAACAGCAGTAGGAGGAGCTTCTGTGCTCACGTCAAGAGCTGTGTGCCGGTGATGACTGTAAAACATACAGCTTAACTCTTAATGACATCATACAGAGCCAACAGTAGGAAGAAACGTCAGTTTTAAAGCAGTAGGAAGGCTGAGTTTTAGGCTCACAGGGATTACTTGTACATATGCTGACTTCATTGTTTGAACTTAGGTTATGTTTAATATAAGCATCCATTATAGTACAACAACAGCACTGTATATTACAGAAAATAAGGGGTTTTGACTTGATGTGGCTACGTTTCGCCCTGTTTGTAGAAAGTAAAACATTAAGACTTGAGGTATAATAGCTACGCTGAGTTTTTTGTTTCATGTGATCATAAAAATGTCTTGTGTCAATTAACATCTGAGCACTCAGACTGAGTTTTGGTTTTGCATTAAGCTGAATTCATTATATTCATTTACCACTTGCTGATGATGATGCTCAGGCAGTTTGCAGAGAATCTTAACACGCATTCGAAACACTGCAAGTTGACTAGATCATAACCAGATAGAGAGAAAGTCGTATGTCTTTTGTGTCATATCGGGTTACTGATTATGTTATAGGCGAATTAATGGAATTGAATTTTCATTTAAAAGTCAATTGTGGTTTACACCGATGATAAAAATAAAGTTTTTCTTTAATTTGTGCGTTTTCCCATGCAACATGTTCTTTTCCTTCATTTTTGCTCTTTCATGTAGTTCCCATTTGCTCGTTGCCAGGCTGTGGCTGCTTTAATTCAGGTCACATTCATTCATTTAGTTTATTCATTTGAGCTGCAATCAGAGTTACTGAAAACTCACTTAATAAAAAGAGTTTTATCTGTCTTCCTTTTTTAAATTGAGTAAATCCACCATTTTTCCAGTTTATGTGAACATTTGTATTAAATAACCATATTGTCAGTACTGGACAAAAATGAATGTCATTAAGAGTTTTGCTATAATTGAGCAGCCCTAGCAGGCAGGACCTTTATCAATGGCTCAAAATTGTTCTGTCCAGGATAGGGCTGCCACAAACGATTATTGTGATAGTCGACTAGTCACCGATTATTTTTGCGATTAGTCGACTAATCAAAGCATGCATCCATTGGACGTAAAACGTACAGCTTATTGCACCAGCAGCATCTGCTCTTATAGAACTACCATTAGCTTACAGCTTTAAGTGTTTAAGGTATGTGCTAACTAAAAATAAAGACAAGATGATACTTTATTAAATTTTAATGAAATCTGCAGATTGTTTAGGTGAAGTTTAATAAACTCAGCCGTCTGCTCCTTGCTATCTAAAATATAACAGGACACCGGAGTATATTCTTGAGCATCTCACACTTCTGATAATCAGCTGTCTGCTTGAAGTTTATTCAGCTGTGTAAAAACTATAACTTTAATCTCAGCCAAATCGATTTACTCAGGAACAAATAAAATACTAAAAAAAGCCAAACAATAACATTTTTAAGTTATCTATGTGACTTATATATGTTCAACCTGAGTAGCAAAGGACAGCGGTGGGTTTGAAAACGATTTGCCGGGAGTCCGGTGTTCTCACGGCTCTAGTGAGCCTAGCCCCCGGCTAGCTATCGAGCTAGTGGGCAACAGAAGTCTCCGAAAACGTCGGAGCGCTTTTGAAAATATGTGGTGTCTTGATAAACTGAGCAGATATTTGAGGTTTACACAGCTACATTCTCGCCTGAAAATATGTTAAACGTTTATTTACTGACCCAGAAAGAATAATAAGTAATATTAAAACTAACTAGCTGCCGCCATTGTCGGAAACTGAGCAGGGCTGCGCTATGAATTCTGGGACACAGCTTCTTCTTCTTCTTCTTCGGGGTTTAACGGCAGCTGGCATTCTTGTACATGCAGTGCTGCCATCTTCTGTTTCAGTCCGTTGTTACATTCTTAAATCCTACTACTCATTCCTGCGTCTTTTGGGATCTTACAAAGCTTCAAACGACGCGTCGACTATTAAATTAGTCGTCGATGATTTTGATAGTCAACGTAATCGTGACTAGTCGACTAATCGTGGCAGCCCTAGTCCAGGATGATTTTTAAGAATAAGAATAAGAACAACTTTATTTATCCCGAGGGAAATTATTTTGTCATGTACATGCTCAAAGCAGCAGGAGAGACAGGAACAGATGAATAAGATATATGATATACAATATATACAATAACAATAGTAGTGTACAGTAATATACAGTAGGAATAGTAGGAGTATTTTGGACCTTAGTACAACTGGTCCGTAGATGGTTAAGACAAAGAGTCAGTGTAGCCTTACTTTAAAGAAATCTCCACATTTTCCTGTTACTTTGAGCAAGCTGGGCACAGCTTGGGCACAGTCCAAGGACAACCCCTTTCTGGTGGGCGGCGTAGTTTCTTTACCTTCAGGAAAAACCCCTGTTATGTTAAATAAACTGCATGACTGTTGCTTATACTAACAACGATCGTAAGCCTCTTTTTGCAGGCTTAGAGTATAATTGAGCTTTTGTAAAAGTGACTGTCTGGATGAAATCATCGTGAATAGTCCCCGCATGCCTGCAAAGTTCACCTCATTCTCCATCAACAGCTGGATTTGCAATAAATAATCTTGGCTTTCCTTTTCTTTCGGGATCATAATAGACTCATTGATTTTGAGCATTGCTTTATGTATGAAAGCCGTTCCATGTTGAACTCTTCAATAGTCACTGAGAACCATAACAGCACTGTGACATTATGCTTGAGCTTCCTCTCGCAAAGCAATTGACATGACATTATCCCGAGCCTCTGCTTATCCCCACCGTTTGTCCCTCTCTCTCTGCTTCCTTTGCCTTTTAAATATGCGAGGGAAAGAGGCCATCTATTTCCAGGCCATAATAATTTAGGAGGGAGGGAGGGGGTAATGTTTGCTGTGGCCTCAGGGGATGCAGATTTAGATGGCCAATAGACTTGGCACGTTCAAACTGGTGCAGCTGAACCCCACCACACCCACCCTCCTCTTCCTCCCTCTGCCTCTTGTCTGTCTCTCTGCCTCTGTGTCCTCTCTCTCTATTGAGTCAGTGGTTTGGGCTTGCCAGAGGCTAGTATAATGGTTCCCAGTGTCTGGAGAGATTAAAGGCCAGAGCTGCATTGTTCAAATGCCCCGAGATTAGTTTCCAAGGAGACGGGTTTCAGTTGCCATGAGAACATAGTGCCTGGCTTTAGCCGAGCAGCTTTTCTTTAACACTTCCTGTCTGTTTGCAGCTTTGCTTTTTTTGTTTACATGGCCCGTTTTTTCTATGCCTTCCTTACTTGATTTAGCTACTCATACGATACAATGCTGATGCAGTTATTTTGGAAACATAAGGACTCGTTTTAATAATCTGTAACCAGTACCTCTTTTTTTTTTAACACCCAAGATCTGTTAAGGAGAAAAGTTTAAGGTCCCAGTGACAGAGTGTATGGTTGTACGCAGCGTTGTGGTGTTTTCAATCAGGAATTAAACAGGAACTGGCCTGTGAGTTATGACACCCGAAATGTATCTGCTTTTTTCACATAATAGGTTTTCTACTTCTAATAATTTAATTACAGTGAACCGTGGCTCATATGAAAAACATTTTA
Organism: Haplochromis burtoni; assembly: GCF_018398535.1. Classification (NCBI taxonomy): domain Eukaryota; kingdom Metazoa; phylum Chordata; class Actinopteri; order Cichliformes; family Cichlidae; genus Haplochromis; species Haplochromis burtoni. Next base: position 837,229 of record NW_024582378.1, read on the forward strand.
AATAATACAAATATCCACAAATTACGTGTTTGATTTAACAGAGGATGAAAAAATGTCTTGACAGTGATGACTTCATTGTAATTTTCTTGCATTCAGCTGAGACGTATGCAGAATTAATTTCTTGCACTCATATCAACATGCAGCAGACTCTCATTGTAACGTCTTCTGGAGTTCATGAGGTTAAAAATTGAGGCTGTACTCACTATGCTGTATTAACGGAATGGATTGAATGGATTTGATTGATATCGGTGCCACTGTCAGTTCAGTTTGTGGGTTTGAGTCTTTCTCAGTTCACTTACTCTGGTCTCTTTTTTAAAAAGAGTAGTCCTAAACAGGTTTTTCAATGTCAGCACGACTGTTTTTTTTTAAGTCTCTGTGCCTAAACACAATGTACAAACAAAAGATTTGCAGGTGACTCAGGTGTGCCAAAGCTCCCATGCTGTGAATTTACGTCATTATCTTGTAGTGCACATGAAACCAGTATTGAAAAGGATTTAATAAGCTTGGAGGCACTCAGTTGGACAATTTGGAAAATCTGTAACCAGGATAATTCTCCTGGCACTCATGTTCCACAGAGGATGAATCCCGATCCCCCCCCTCTGAAGTTCATACTCCTTTAGTGAAGCTGAATTGTGCAAGTTGCATCTGGCAGATGGGAACGGTGGAGCAGCATGATGACTTTGGCATGGATCTACGATTGCTTCTTTGCTCTGTAGACCCCCCCCTGGGGCCCCTAAGAGAGGTGATATTAGAAAGAAAGTAGAGGGGTGGGTGGATGGGGCATGGAGAATGAGAACAAACAGGCGTGCATGGCAGGAATTCTTTTATAGGCATATAACAGGAAAAGAAGCGTCTAAGGTGTGGTCCTGCTTCTATACATCAGTTAAAGCGGTTTCCAGTAAGTTTCTCTTCTGCTTTTTGTTTTGTGATAATGTTAGCATGCTGGCACATTAAAGATGGTAAATATATCTGCTCAGCAATCACTTTAAAAGTCCCAGTCCAGCCTAATGAGGCCTGTAGACTCGTATTTGTGTGAAACAGGTGAAGGAAACCCTCCCTCCCTTCTGAATTAATTATTCACCTTTCAGAGCTCAGCGTTCTGAATATAAGCTTGTATTTGCTTAAAGTCAAACCACATGATGTCAGCAGAACCTGCTTTGAATGCAGGTCACTGCAGCATGTGTACAGGAATGCATCCTCAGACACATGCAGGGTTTGTCTGTGTCGCTCTGTGGCTGCCTGTCTAAACTGTGTTCATCCGGTCCCCGCAGAGGCATGGCTCAGATCAGGAAGCTGGCATGCGACGGCATCAGGACGAACTCCCGCGGCGAGCCACAGGTCCCGCTGGTGTCAGCCAGACAGGAGATCCTCACCAGCCTGGTGTCTGCCCTCGACTCAGTGGTACGTTCATAATCAAGGGTCATACAGCGTCATTTCCTGTTGGAGATTTTGACATGTGGGGCCAAAATGACATTTTTTTTCCTAAACATTTCATGAAATCCACCTTAAAAGTGTTACTATAGTTTTTACTTTTTCTGTTTATGTGAGCATGCATTGAATATAAGGGAGGAATAGTGTATTTTGCTTAATTCCAAGAAAATAAGGACGCAGTTCTTCTAGTAATATCAAGATTGTTAATAATTTTTGTTAACGTGTTTCAAGTAAAAGCCAGTAAATGATTCCTATAATAACTCAAATGGAGGAAGTCTTGCTCCATACTAAGAAATGCGAGCTTATGAGAAACAGCAAAGTCATTGTCTCTGCAAATTAAATAACTTCATTGGTCTAATTTAACTGTGTATATAGTTTGGGGGAGGGGGGTCACCAGGCGTGTTGTCCACTTACAGAAGTCCTGCGTTTATTCTTGGATTCATTTTGGCTAATAAATGAACCGCCATGCGTTGACTCTTACAGTTTTGATCAGAAGTAGTCATACACTTTTACACTCCAAATTCGACAACTTCATGGTCAACTGAAATTTGCAGCTGCAAACCTGGACAAGCCAAATCCCCTCTGGAGAAGTTTTATGGTTATACGAGACAATAATTTAGCCATTTGGTTGCAGTACAAGAGTTATAGTTGGAGGACCAAAGGTTAGGCTTTCAAACTTAAGGAAGGTCGGTGTCAAGTATGGAGGTGGTAGAATCATGCTCTGGGGCTGTTTTGCTGCCAGTGGTAGTGGATGGAATAATGAATAATGAATGAATGAGGCAGAGTGCTTCCAAATTCTATAACCTAACCTCAAATCAACAGCCAGATGGTTAAAACGTGGACACAACTGGGTGTTCCAACAGGACAATGATCCCAAACTCGCACTGAAGATGGCTTAATATTCGGCTTTTGAAATGGGCTTCCCAAAGGCCCGACCTCAAACTTATTTCAAATTAGAAGAGTATGCTTAAAAGCCATTCATGTGCCAGGAACCTGACCCGGTCAAATATCCAGCCAGAATTATGCCAGAAGCTTACTGACTGGAACCAAAAGCATCTGGTCAAAGTACAACTTGTAAGGACGTGTGTTTGTGTAATTTGAGCCTCTATGTGTCCTTTAGACCACATGTGGATAAGAGAAAATCTAAAAAAGGAAACAACTCAGAAACAACTCACAACTTGTTTTTGAATGTCATTAGAGATGCATGTTGTACAATTATTGTACTCTGAATAAAGAACAGTTCAAGGAAACCCTTAAAAGCCAAAAATTACAAAGATTCATGCCCAACATGGAAGTGTACGTGAAGTTCTTCACCACAACTGGAAGTCGTCACTGAAATTTTCATTTTGTTTGCTTAAGCCATCAGTTTACAAAGTGTTTCGGTCCTTTGTAAACCTAAAAGCTTCCTTGTTTTGCAGTGCATGGCGATGTCTAAACTAAACGCCGAGGTGGCGTGCGTCACCGTGCACGAGGACAGCGTGATCGCCGTCGGCACAGAAAAGGGGAGAGTGTTCCTCAACTCCAGGAGGGAAATCCAAACAGACTTCTACAAGTTTTGCCGTAAGCACCGCTCTGAACGTCGTTTCCCATAATTCATTCAGTCTTAGTAGAACATCGATCACTCTCATTACAGCCGCAGCTGTGAGGCCGTTACTTAAAATACGCTTGTGTCACTTGTGTCCCCGAAGAAATCTTCGTTTTGTGCTTGCACAGATGCAGATTATCTGAGCTTTAATAATCACGGCAGCTTACCTCAACATCAAATGATGTCGCCATGAAATAAATCACCAAAGCAGATGCAGAGCAACATTTCCCCCCCTTTTTATCCCAAATAACAATACATCAGCAAAGTGTCTCATCATATCTTATTTAGCAAAGCCATTTGATGAATTATGTTTACAAATTTACTGACAGTACTTTATAGCACTCCTTTTAAAAACCCACCGTGCATTTGTAGGAGGAGATAAATTAATATTCCATTTTTCTATTAGAACTGAGCAAAGTAATGGAGCGGACAAACACTTTCATAACAGTTCTGACTCACACCACAGGTTGTTTACAACAGCAATTTGGCCAGTAAACGATACTTTGTTTGTTTTGTTTTTTTGCTATAATTTATCACTTCCTTTTGTGCCGATACTACAAATAATGTTTTTTAAAAATCCAACTTTTCACTTAGCCAGCACAAGATTCACGTGACTCAAGAGACCCTAACCCACAGACATATATTATTGTCATATTTTTTGGCTGGAAGACCAATATTATCTTGTTTTTTTGTTCTATTTGGTTTTTGTGTATATTTATTGTTGATTTTGTGTCTCTTCGTGTCTCTTACTCCTTCCTTTTACTCTCATTTCCATTAGCTATGCTAGCATCCAAGGTTGTAAGTTGAATATATTTTAGAAGTTGGCATTGGTCCATTTAGCCCCCTTTGTTCACCTTACTTGAGAGGTAAGGTGAAGCAACAGATAATACACTCAGTTCGCAGTATATCCTCCCCCGTAACCATGGACAGTTTAAAAGATGGACGTAGAGTCCGGGTCTGAAAAGTCAAGCAGTGGACAGCTGCCTTTGGCTGAGCCACGTTCTGTGGAAGGTTTCTTCCTATTGAAAAGCAGTTTTTCCTTCTCACTGTCGCCCACTGCTCATATTGTATGATTGTTGGGGGTTTCTCTTTATTAATGTAGGGTCTTTACCTGACAACATAAAGCACCTCGAGGTGATTTGTGTTGTGATTTGGCACATACTGAATATTAAACTGAATATTTGAATGCTTTCATGGTCAGATCTATCCCTGTCTTGTCAAGATGGCGACTGCTAAAAACGCTACAGGCTTCGCAACAGGACATCAGAGCCCACTGGGTGATGTCACGCTAGCCCCGTCCTTCTTTTATACTGTCTATGCCCGTAACACCAGTTCATCAAGTTTAATTTTCATCAGGCATCTGTTACTGAGAACATTGGCTCAACTTTGCTTTGATTTATTTAAGACTCAAACTGAACGGCTTAATGTTCCCCGCTTTATTGGAGATTATTTTCATTCATCTAGGCACATTGTTGGAAAAACAAGTCATTCGTTTTATATGACACTATTTTTCAAAAGGTGACATAGTCATTAGTTTTAGGAACCAGACTCTCAGTCATTTGTTTTTTGTTTTGTTTTGTTTTTAACCTTCAAAGACAAATGAATGACTTTGTTGGGGTAAAGAGTTTACTTAATCCTAAATCATACTGTAGCTCATTTGGACATTTTTAAAGTCATTTCTCTTTTATTTGGGGTCAGGGGTGCCATGCCTGCAAAATCTGACTGCAGCAAATTCCCATACCAAAGACCAGGAGAGCGATCTCAGCAAACTGAGTAAGGATGCTGAACATGGGAAACCGAGAGCTCCATCAGATGCCCAGTCCAACATCTTTGTTCTGAGGAAGATGGTGGAGGAGGTCTTCACTGTGCTCTACAGTGAGTAGTCCATTTTTTAAACCAGATTTTTTCATAAAGCAGTGCCGAAGCAATCCATGTTTGGAGCATAGGGAGCCACTTTTATATAGTTTCTTGGAAGTCAGGTAGCAAAACTCAGTGCGTCATGCGGTATGCAGGTGAGGCTATGGGAAAGAGCAGCCTGGTCCCTGTGCCTTATGAGTGGATCCAGAAGGACCCCGGCTGCGTGGTGGCTCATGGTTTGCCTGAGGGAGTCGCCCTGAAGAAGCCCTCTGAGTATGACACCAAGACACTGATGAAGATCCTGGAGCAGAGCCATCGCATCCACTTCACCGTGAAAAGGTGAGTCTGCAAAGTGAGAGACTGTGAATGGTTGGATCGCATTCTGAAAGCAGTTGTTGCATTTCTGATAACTCCAACGTGAAGATGAACTTGTGTTAGTTGCCCTGATATGTTTTCTTGTGCAGTTTTTAATTGGAAGTGAACAGACTTTGGTGCATTCGTCGTAGATAGAGTTTTAAAAGATACATCCAGTATTTCCACGTAAATTGATTGTATTTGTGTACAAACTTAGTAAATGGAGGTGCACGCATGTTGGAGTTTATAAAGAAGAATAAATATGGAGCTATAATCAGCTGCCTCACCATAAGTCTCCATGTCCACCATGTTGGACTGTAGCGTGCAGTTGGTGCTCATTCTTCCAGCTCTACGTAGCGACATCAGCTTTGAATGATCCTCAAGCTGAGAGTGGCTCTACAGAGCAGAAGCACTATCATCACCAGCTCCACTCCAGTTGGTGTGGATGTCCGACCAAGGGACGAGAGACTGCTGAATATCATAAACAAGAACAGCAGCTTGACTGGCCTTCCTATAGCAATCAAACAGAATAAAAAATTAAATGGCTACAAAAAAGAAACATTTAAGGCGTGTTTTAGTAGTCTACCTTTAATCTACTTGGTCAGCTGCTTCTAAAAAATGATATTTTAATGTGTTTCATTGCTTTTCATGGGAGACAAAATGTTGCACATAGCACAAATACGGCTCTAATTGTCGCTATGCTTGTGTAGGTGGATAAAGTCCAGCTGAAATATGTTCTAAATAAAGTTAAATGTACACAGATTTTTGTCATTTGGAGAGATGCATGTAAACTACAACATGTGCTTATCCAAAAACAGCTATGCTGTTTTGTCCTTAGCCTAAGATGTGGTGCAGATGTTCTGCTTTTGGTTTCAGCCACATAAATAATTAACGATAGCAGGCACATAATTGTTAGCAGTGTCTGAAATATATTAGAGACGCGCCTTTCAAGTAGACAGAATATTGAATTTGGTGGTGGTGGCTGTTCGGCCAGTCTTTAAAGACTGCTCTCAACCCAAAACTGCTCTCAAATGACTGTGCACAGACTTGTGAGCTTTACAAGTGCAGTTTGTACATATTATTTAGAGGAGATCCACACAGTCCTGACCGCTGCAGTCGTCTTTAGCTTTGCATGTTTCTCCTGTTTTTCTCATGTTTTGCCAGCTAATACTTTGTAGTGCATACTTCTGTTTTTGCTGTTTTGTCGTGGTCCACTAACAGCAGTAGTAGCGTGTTACATCCTACCAGACATCTAGTTGCATAAACTGTTCATGTTTCACTAAAACAGCTGTCAGCGCTTGCTCCCCAGTGAACAGCTTATATTGCAAATGCTGTATAGTGGGTGTGTAAACAAGTGGACTGTTTGAACACAGGCCCTGTAACTCCACAGAGGCTTAATCTGATGCCGTTTTTCCCTGAATTCACTGCTTAGCACATATTTATGTGGCATGAAAGCAATGATTTGTGCCCCTGCCCTGTTAGTGGGCGTGTTGAACTGTGTAGCCAGCTCTACAGTAATCTCCGCTGAGCTGGATACCTGTCCCCATGACAACAGTTGCTCTGTAGCACTCTGTAACAGGGTAGTATGAACTCTGAATATCAGCTAAAGTACTTGGCAAGAGTTCAGACTGAGAACAGTGCTGTATTACAATAATGAAAGTGGCTGTGTTATTAATCAAACACTGTATAATCCAAGAAATCCACTTTGAGTAATAGATCCATTAATTTAAAGGCTTAACAGACACCAAAACTCTGCACAGCATTTATTGCGCCACGAGAAAGGATTTTTTAAAAACTTGGAAAGTCAAAACGGCAGAAATGATTTCACTCGTGGTTTGTGAGTGTTTGTGGAAGAAGAAGCACTGGTGCTGGAGCAGGCCAGGATCAGCAGTCACAAGACTGAGGACCACATTCTTTTTTAGCTCAGTCTCATTTATTCATTAAGACTTTATTTGATCAAGCAGCTGCAAAAAATGATTTTATTAGGACGTATTAAAATTTGCAACATGACAGTTGTTTCAGACTCTGTTCTGTGTGTGATAAAGCTAACTGTCACATGTTTGCCCAAAACAAATTGGGGAATTTCCTCTCTCTACTGCTGTATAATGAAGCTGAATATGAACATGCAGCACTGTGAGACTGTGCAGAATTTAATTGGAGTTTTGGGCCTGTTTGAAAAGCAAAGGGCTGGAGGCAGCAAGTAAAGAGACCAAATGATGTTATTAAATGCCTATTATTTAATTCTTTTTGGTATCAAGGATGTTCTAACCAATCAGGCAGCAAATCATAACATAATAGTCTCATGTTTGTAGCCCTACAAGTTATTTCCCTTTTTGATTTTGTTGTTGTCTTTGTGAACAGGCAACCGGACGATTTGTCTCGAGAAACCAAGTCTAGCACTGATGTCAATCACAACGCTTCCACTGCGGTCATGACGCAAAGCAGCCACGGCCCAGCGAAGACGACCGCGCAAGCAGTCACGTCGTCAAGTCCCGCCACTTCCAGCAACTCTGTTCTGTCAAACTTCCTGTACGGCATGCCCATGTCCTCCAAACCCCACCCAGACGGCAAGCTGGATTTCAAACCCATGTCTCTCCTCAACCTGGGCAAGGACAGGCTGGCCAACTGGACACCTGGGTCAGAGAAGAGCACATCTGTGAAAGACAGTGCTAACACTGGTAAGCTAACATACAACATGTGTAAAGGTGGATTTCAGCAATGGAATAGGGGCGAGGTGAGTTGTTATGTCAGAGTCTCGGGGTTAATAGTATATCCAGCTAGGGGGGACGTGTTGCTGGCCGTGCCTGCTAGTTGGAAGCAGCAACTGGAGACATTGCTTGGCTTCCAACCTACTGAACACAGCTGTTTTCTGATCTTTGCATCACTAAAGAAAGCACCTATAGGTCTTTGTTTTCTTTTATGGACATTACCTCAAACAGTGCAGATGAGGAGGGCACAGAGTAAGAAAGGAAGAGACTGTGGTTCATTTACAAAAATAAAAGATGCCACATGCAGAATAAACACTTTTCTTGCTTCTGAAATGGTGATTTATAGCCGTGTTTTTAACAGATGTTTTGTGAAAGATGTCTGTGAAGCTGATTATTCATAGTTTAACAGTTAACTGTCCCCACCGACTTCTCTACATTCGGACCTTCGGCTGGTGCTGGCACTCCTAACTAGGAGTGTAACAGTCCTCCTAAACCATTCAAAGAAAATCATTTTGCTGCAGCTCTGATCACTTGATCATAATTAGATCATAAACAAAAATCAGCTGCAGTATTGTGATGCATGTCCAGTTCACTTGTTACCTGATGAGCCACAGTCAACAAGCTGATCTGACACATGTGTGCCACACATTTAAGAATGGGATGAAGGGCTTCAAATTGCTCTTTATTACACATGCAGTGTTTGTAGGGAAATGTTTAACCACATTCATTAGATTGGGCCCAACTGTTTCATGCCTTTGTGTTTTCCCCCTTCCTTCTGAATGACCGTCACTAGTTACTATAAAACACCGAAAACTTGAATTCAAGAAGAGTAAGAGCTATTATATGAATGTAGTATAAAAGTAAGATCCACAGAGCATTCGTGATGATGATCCTAATGTTAACAATACACAGTAAAAGCTCTAGGTAAGTATTTTCTCCTGTGCCTCAGGTCTGAATAGAAGTGTTAGATCTGCAGTTAAAGACCATTGCCGTTTGGTATTTCACTCAAGCACTACTTTTCCTTGTTTTACTCGCATCTTAGAGGAATCATTTCATTCATAGCCCTCGGTATTCAGTATGTTCACTTAGGTTTGAAATGTCAGTAGTTTTCTCATAAATGTAGACAAATATTACAAAACACAGTCTAGGTTTTACTCTCAGTCATGTTAGTCATGTGTGCAGGCAACATGTACACCCAAAAATTAAGACAGGTTCAAATATTGGTGACCTTGACTTCAAGGTCAAGGTCAGGTTTTCTGAGACTAATTTGAGAAAGATCTCACCATAAGTGTATCTATTAGGAGGCTGAGGGGTATCACTGGTTATGTGCATCTTGGCAGTGAATATAAGCATGACAAGTTAACATTTCTGCCTGAAATGTGTTTATTTTTGCATTTTTAGATGAGACCACAAGGCTACCTGGTGAGCAGGGTCAGAGCCCTACTGGCATCCACATCTCAAAGAGGCTACTCTTTTCCATCGTGCATGAAAAATCAGGTACGTTTGAATTACCGAGACGATATAGGCATTTGGCTTCATTTTAAATGGCTGTGGTAATTGCTAGTGCTGATGGGTTTGAGATTTCCTCATTGATGCTATTTTGTACTTGACAGCTAAACAGAAGGATTTAAAGCTCATGTGAAATATTTCAGCTATACACATGGTCACAATATTACCCTTATATTTCCTCTCATTAAGGCTTCAAATTTGGATAAAAGGCTGTCACTGCGCTTCCCTCATATTATATCACAACTAGCTCTTAGCATCAAAGCTCCTTTTTTTGTGGCTGCAGCGTAATAGCAGTAATGGGTTTTACAGATTCATCGGATGAGTTGATTAAAGAGCTTTTTCTTCCATTTTCCAGTTTCCTAACTTATTCTCAGCGATTATATAAATACATATAGACATGAGAACTGTACATTGTCCAGCACTGAACTGAAGATGTGTTTGAGGTCGTTAGGAAACCATGACGACGCCGTAGTTTATCAAACGGTGATCACAGATGTGTCATTTTCAGGCTTAAAGCTCAACTCAGATTTTATTTTATTAATAACGAGGTTCAAAGTCCTCTTAAAATTATTCCTGTTACACTATATGTCATGACAGGTTTGGATTTTACTTAAATCTACAACCATAGAGGAGACTTTGCATGCTGTTATTATTGTTCCTGCCGGGATTTGGAGGCTGATATGTACAGTAGCCAAGCACTGTTTACTGAACTGAGGCTGACCTGTGCGAAAACTTAAACAAGAAGGGCTAAGCTATTGAGAATAATCCTTTAAGAAGATTGCACTGATTTACCAAGTTGTTGCTGAGTAAATGGAAAAGATTAATTTCAGATCCTTAGCACTACAGTCAGATAAAACACTTTGAGAGGCTAAAGCTGCAGTAAACTTTGATGTAAGGACCGCATTTCCTTCTCTCTGTTTTCGTACAGAAAAATGGGACGCGTTCATTCGGGAAACAGAAGACATCAACACGTTGAGAGAGTGTGTTCAGATCTTGTTCAACAGCAGATACGGTGAGGAAGTCCTCTTACTATTCAATTCAATTCAATTCAATTTTATTTATATAGCGCCAAATCACAACAAAAGTCGCCTCAAGGCGCTTCATAGATACAGAGAAAAACCCAGCAATCATATGACCCCCTATGAGCAAGCACTTTGGCGACAGTGGGAAGGAAAAACTCCCTTTTAACAGGAAGAAACCTCCGACAGAACCAGGCTCAGGGAGGGGCGGGGCCATCTGCTGCGACCGGTTGGGGTGAGAGAAGGAAGACAGGATAAAGACATGCTGTCTACACAAATGGCTAAAAAAACAGCTCAACGTGAAGACGTGTGCAGCGATCATGCATTAAAAGCATGTAAGGATGCTCGCAAGAAAACCAGCTGCAGGATCCTCGTGCTGTCTTTAATAGAGAAAAGCTACCAAATGCAAAAGTTCACCATTTGGAATCAAGTCAAGAACTTTTTATCTGCGTGACTTGAGATGATGGATCAGCGTTGCCTGCCCTAGACACACACACACACACACACACAGATTTATTTGACAGAGAGCAGAGATACGAAGATGAACTTGTGTGTATTTGCGTGGTTCATCAAGGCAGTTTAAGAATTAGTCATGTCACCTCCAGTCTAATGATCCGTGTTTCTGGATGCAAATTTCCCACCCTTATGGGATTTTTCATCAGTTTGCTCTCAAATGTACGGATTTGTGTCCATGTACACAAAAGGGTTGATTGATACTTTTTCTCTGCAGTTTTTTAATTTATCAGTGAGAGGATAATTATCATTGTCTCAATACAAGGAATGATAATTATAGTTTAAATATAAGGACTCACAAATATCAGCAGATTCCTGGAAATTGCTGAAATTATTGGAATGGACGTGTGAGAATATACAAAGACGTGGAAACACTGTAGGGAAAAAATGACCACAACAAAGAGAGGGAACCCAGGAGAAGCACGTCCTGAAGTTTTGTTTATTTCTTTTGTGGCTGGGTAACGTCGGCCACGTATGTATGTTACGTCGTAAACTCTACAAAGATTCACCGCAGAAGTCTGAATCAACCGTGATGCTCCTGATGGTTCGGATATCAGATATTATGATGTATATTATAATCATAATTATATTACCTAGGGACTATGTAGCAACAATGTAGCTAACACGACGTCTTTTTAATATTTATGCAATTAAAAAAAGCACATTTTTTACATTTCACAAGAATAACGTTTAGTTTATATCCACAAATCTTCTCTTATGCATGAAATATTATGACGCCACCAGGTTGCTTAGCAACCACCTAGATAGATATGGGCTAAAATCATTGTTTTTTCCACCTACAAGACCTAAAAAAAAGCATCACAACATCCCAATTATATCCACAAAAGCTGAATTTTACACCACATATTATAATTATATTATAGCGCTCATATTGCCTAGCAACCACCTAACAACAGGCTAAAGTAAGTGCCATTTTAACGAACAGGCCAAGAAATGCAAGCACTGGCAGGGACTAGTTGTTGCTTTGGTCATCTAGTCGTCTGCATACATGAATTAATGCTATTTAACTAATAGTGATGGCATTGGTTTAATGCATTAATGAGCTATAAAAAAATCCCCCTGATTGACGAGCTATTTGCGATCACTCTGATCATCAGCTGTGCCCGAGGTCCATCACCATAACCCCACTGGAGGCTGCTAGTGCTAATGAGTTAACTATATTTTGTAGATTTAAAATTTAAGAATTTTCTCTGTTTTCTACCTCCAGCTGAGGCATTGGGTCTAGATCACATGGTGCCTGTCCCCTACCGCAAAATAGCCTGCGATCCAGGGGCCGTGGAGATCATCGGCATCCCCGACCAGATCCCCTTCAAGAGACCGTGCACATACGGAGTCCCCAAGCTCAAACGCATCCTGGATGAGCGCCACGGAATCCGCTTTATAGTCAAACGGTAACAAATGCTTTAAGACAAGAACTGGTGAAAGTGCATGACATCATTTCTTGTACTCTCACTGTCAGAGTGTTGTAGTTAGAACAAAGAAGCACCTGGATGCATATTTTTTACAAACGTCTAATTTACTCACTGACCAGAGATCCATCCAGATTTACCCACTTGATGCTTAATTATCACCAAACTGCAGAATGGCGTCCCTACAGAAACTTTAATTTGGGAAAGATTTTTTTAAGAAGCAGCTACCAGCCACGCCAGCCTATACCATCTGTTTGTTAAATGTCTGTTTCCTTCAGCACACTACGTCCCGCTGAGTGGTAAACCATTTCCATTCACGTCCCAAATGACTTTCCCTTGCCAGCGCATTGCGCTAATGGCTGCTCTTCCATCCATTTGTTTGAGCTAATTTAAATGAGCCACCATGCCTTGTTTGAGATAACACATCTTTTAACGAATCCTGCAGGCAGCTCATTAGCCTTAATACAATTAGGAAAGATTGAAAATGTCATTAATTCAGATCAAATCACATTCCCATTGTCTGTGAGAGATGTTCCAGATGCAGGCAGCGATGTGCTTTTTTGGCATCTTCTCTGTTGTCAGTCTATGATCATTTTTATACAAACAGTAACTGTAACTGAAGTGTTGTGCTCATTTAGTTCTGCAGCCATGCTATTAATTATTCTCAGGTGATGTCCCGTGTAATAACCACCCGAGTTTCACTCGTCTCACGCTTCACTTTGTGAAAAGATGCTGAAAATATAAGAAATGTAAAATCCCGTCAGTTTTAGGTTAACAGGCTCACTAAACTGCTGACATTACTGAGAATAAGGTAGTCGTTATTAACTATTATTAAGTCTTTTTTTTAAATACAAATAGTAGTCATACACACTTTTATATGGTCTATATCAGCGGTCCCCAACCTTTTTTTGCACCACGGACCAGTTTAATGTCAGACAATATTTTCACAGACCGGCCTTTAAGGTGTCGCAGATAAATACAACAAAATAAAATGATACGACCAAGAGAAAAGCCGTGGTATTTTGTAAATATAATAATAAACAGAAAGTCACTGTGTAATTGTGCAACTTCGTTAGCAGTGTCCTCCTGAAGTGCGTCAACAACATTGAGAGTAACATCCTCCTCTCTGCTCCTTAATGCTCTCTGGTCGCTATGGTAACGCATAAATATTTCTTTCAAAGTAAGACACACAACTACAACACGGGAAAAGACCCTGAAAACCATCCATTTCACACCCGAGCCTCAACTCTCGCGGCCCGGTACCAAACAACTCACGGACCGCCCCGGGGGTTGGGGACCGCTGGTCTATATGGTCATCAAGGCAGCTCTGTGTTTTTCTTCAAAGTGGACAGCCAATCAGAAAAAAGTTGGCTTAAAAAAGGTTATTTACAGAATTAGAGGCAGTAGATGAGCCTTCTCTCATCTCATCAAGTGTCTTCCTCGTGTTGAAAATGAAAATCGTAACACTGTGGTGAAGACCAAACTGTCTTCACTGCTAATGGGTTGGACTGAAGACGCGCGTCGTCTCGTTAGTGCTCCTTTTTTATTGTAGCATCAACTTCAGAATTTAAACCTGCCTCACACTTTATTAAATAATGTCTATAAATTCCCTTCAGCCTCAGTTTAACATGAACACCCTTAGATAGATTCACATTCAAAAGAGCAGGCAACCATTCTGCCAGCCGTCAGACTTGATAATATTCACATAGACAAAAAGTGATCTGGGCTTCACTAAAACCACAAATTCTCTCACTAAAAATACTATAAAAAAGCTAAAAGTGCTATAATTAATAAATAGAGCTAAATTTAAAAAATGAATAAATAAATGATATGTATGTGCACAATTTGCTTTAGCTTATTCAGATTATTAATATCAGCTGGGACAAAGTTGTCTCTGTCCTGTGAGACCACTAGCGTCCATCCAGAGTAAAGCTCTGAATCCCCACATAAGGAGTGGGAGTCATTATTGAAATGGAGCCGGTCGTCCACCTGTCTGGTATACAGATACTTAAGGTTAAGCTGCGATTTACCGATCAGCTTCCCTGACCAGTTTCAGTTTGGATCAGTTTGTTCCGATCCTTCAAAGATGGGTTACCGTACTATGACGCAAAGGAATAGATCTGACTCAAGAAAAGATCTAAAAAATAAATGGATAGTGTCTCAATGGTCTTATCAGTGTAACAGGAGTACAGTTTCCATAAACAGAACAAATGTTGATGAGCCTTTTTTCTCTGCTTCACAGTTTATACCAAAATTCAGTCTTGAATCAATAATAGCCTCAAAATACAAAAGACTGCATATAGTCCACAGTTTGACCCTTATTGTTTGTGGCGTCAGGTGTGCTGGAATTTCTCCTCAAATCCACGATCACTTCTTCTGTTATGTTGAGCTGAAGGTGCTCAACACCAGGTCCATGGGCGGTTTCCTTGCCAACGATGTCACACAAATACAAATACCATGATATGATGAAAAATACTCATAAATGTCTTTCTGGTGTCTAAGCTGTAATATTTTGCCCTATTAAGACCTTAGAACAACAGTGTAGTTTCTTAAGTTTGTAAGTAAATAAGACCTAAGATTATGATCACGCAGGAGAAGAACGCTGGCAGGCAGAGAGTGGCAGTATGTGCCAGAAGGAAGGGGAAGCAATCCAGGAGTATATCACAGTTAATCCACAGTTAATTTTAGTCAGAGGAATTCGGGGCTCACAAAAGGAACGACTCAGTTATGTTTGATTATGTTTGACTGATTGTTTAAAGAGCAGCTAATGTGCTAAAGCAGCCGTTAACAATGTTCCATTTCTGCAGTTTTTTACAACTTGAGTTTTGTCCTGAGAGCTGAGGTGGTCTTTAAACAGAGTCGCTCACAGCCTGTGTTTCTTTCTGTCTTCCAGAATGTTTGATGAGAGGATCTTTACCGGTAAGAATGTGATTGATTCTGTTTCTTTCTTTCCCCTTTCTTAGAAGAACTGAAGTTGGGGTCATGTCTCTAAAAATACTTAAAACAACAAGAACCTAAACATCGAATGTGCTTGTACTTTACTAGTGTATTTACCTGCTGCATCTTACTTTAAATGTAGTGTAACCCTCATAAGAATAGGATCTACTCACTGCCTGTTATACTGGCCTTGCAGTGTGCACCGTCACATCTGCTGTCGCTGTAACCTGGTGCCACTGTGTGGAAGACATGAGTGTCACTTTTTACCACCGTTTTAATAATTTATCTGTACAGAAGCTCAGAGATTCACAGATTATACAGCGGGAGATGCTACAACAGCTTGAAAAGATGACGCTTTGTGGAAAAATCTCTGAAATTTCTTTGCCCCTGGGTTTGACTTGCGCTCCTCCTACACCAGCGCTGATGCCGAAGTTTTGTCTGAGTGGCGACACCTCATCATTCAGGAGAATACTGCAGTGGGTAGCTGTGCCGTAAAGGCCGGCAGAAATGGATGTGTGCATGATGATGTAATCGGTGGTGCATGAAGTGGCCAGTGAGGCGGGTGTAATGACCCCATCAGTTGTAGCCATAGATAGCTTCTGTGCTTAAAACCCACAATATTTTTAATGGCCAGCAGGGGGGGCAGTACCTGTCATTGCACAGAGCAAATGGCCCTCAAGTGACGATCCTGATGAGATTTTGGGTCGTACTGAATAAAACATTAAGTCCAAATTAGTAAATGTTGGCCTGTGTATCAGAAAGAGGGAGAATCCTGTATATGCTCACTAGCTATCACAAGCCAATGACCATCACATCACATTTCAAAATATCAAGATGGTGAAAAAAGCTAATCTCGAGTCCTCATAACAAGATGTTGCCGAATATCAAAATCCATTTTTAATACTGTCTGACGAATGCATTAAAACAGCAACCCCACTGTGTGAGCTCATAGGTATTATTTGGATTGGTCCACGACTGGGCTACTGTGATACCACATTATCACTTAGCAGTTAGCAGTGCATGCAGGTTCTGACAGTCTGCAACTGCTTAAAAACATAGATAATGAAAAAACACCCAATTATTTAACAGATTTTATTTTTTAAATATCACGGTTCCCTTTAGTACGCAGTTAGCTTGACTCTCATGCTTGCAGCTGATGACTTTTAAGCACCGATGACTAAAAGTGAGAGAAAATTTGGTTCGTTGCCTGAAAGCAGCCTGAATTTTCATTAAACATGAATATTCTCCATCTTCTCAAAGGAGAACTTTTGGCATAAAGTAATTGTTTTTGGTAGCTTTCCATATGTGCTTTGTGAGTGACCTTAGCTGTAAAATATTTGTCAAGACCCTTAAACTTTATCACAGTAACCAAAGAGCGCTCCGCCAAGAGTTTATTTATATATTTACACCACACAGATGTTCTTCGCTAATGGCGTGCGGTGTTTGTTTATCTTCTGCGTCTTGTTTGTTCAAGCTGCTGGCAAGATTGCAAGGGAGGAGGGCAAGCACGACCTGGGCTCTACGCCCGAAGACAGCTTCCCTGACAATCTGAGCATCCCACCCACCACAGCCGAGCTGGTCAGCAATCCTCACAGCAGCAGGTCAGAACGTGGCCCACACACACTCACACAAACATGGCATTACCCTGCAGACGTTGTTTATAGTGCTGGAATTTGAGCTTAATGGCATGCAGCCAAATTGTGCCTCTGCATTCAGTGGTATTACTCATAATAATTAAACCGCTGTTTACGGATTTTAGTTACATTTACATTACCATGATGGGACTTTGTTTCCTAAACGGGCCTTGTTACATGATTAATGTTCGGTTCACTTTGCTTTATTTTTATTTCTTTCTCTGCGTCCTGTCTGTCGAGTACATTAGCAGAACTGAACATTTCTACTTCAACTTGCTGCCTCTGACTCGGCTTCTTAGAACGACAGGAGGCCAAGCTGGAGGTTGCAGACTTGGAGATGCTAAGATTTTTATTGGGAGTCACCAGGATGGACAATAAGTACAGCAAAGGGACGGCTCAGGCTGAGCGGTTGGAGACAAAGGCTAGGACAGTTTGGACGTTGAGGATGAGTAGGGATAGTGGATATATTGGTCAAAGGATGCTGAGTATGGAGGTGCCAGGGCGGAGGAAAAGAGGACCACAGAGAAAATTCATGCCTGCAGTGAAAGAGGACGTGCAGAGGGTTGTTGGTTGACGCTGGGGGTGGAGGGTAGGATGGAAGCAGATGATCTGCAGCCGATCTGATATGGTGTCGGTGCTGTTCTTACATCATCAGAATAATGTATTCAGCCAAGAAGTTAGCTAATTCTTTTAAAAACTATCCCTCACAAGCCAACCCAGGTTACCTAAATTCAGCTAACAGCAAGGCTAACTTGATAATATATTTGTAATATTGTATATATTAACTAAGAAAAGAGTATTATGATGATGATGATGAAGGAACACTATATTTACCTTCTAATTGATATACTGGACAATCGAGCTGTTATTAAAAATAATGGTTATCCATTAGCCATTTTTACACATGAAATAATGAAGAAGTTTGAAAGAAGAAGTAAAAAAGAAAGAACCACGTAATATTTATTGTTCCATGAAGCAATCAATAATTAAAGCAAGTGATGATTTATGATTTATTCTCTCCCGCTGGTATAAACATGCTACGTGTTCCTTGTACTAATATGGTGCCTGTTCTCACACTCGCTTTATACCTGGTGCAAAGAAACAATTTGAGGCAAGCATCTAGGCCAAGGACACTTTGATGTGTGCTTTTGAGCAGCTGGGATTGAACCAGTGACCCCGGATGACAAGCTCTGACTCCTGAGTCTAAATCCCTTCATGCTAGAAGTGAGAAATGCTTCCCCGGTGTCTCCCTCTGTTCGTGCAGCTCAGCGGTTCTGTCTGTCGGTGCCACCGCACAATAGGCGATAAACACTATAGTGGGCGGAAGGCACTGCATGAATCAATGTTAACGTGTATGGAATCTCTGCCATTGGGGTTGTGACTGTGGTGCTAACAAGTGTGGAAACCCTGCATAGCCAGTGTTTAAAGATCCACGGTGTTGGGCTCAGAAGTCATTTAATTTCCCTTTAAAGGAGACAGATGATTTAAAATACGCCACAAAAAAGGATTTTTAATGATTGTGTTCTGCAGATATTTGCAAATCACCCTTTTTCTATTTGATTTTACCTCACAGATCAACCAGTGCTTGTGTGAGTCCCTTGGCTGAGTGCGAAGCAGGTACGTGCTAATAAATGAAGTTCAGCATAATAAAAACGCTCTGTGATATTCGGCTGTGTGAAGTTACAAATGATTTGAGCCCCGAGTATTGAACAAAGGTTTCCCCCGTCCCCCGGAGTCGCTTTCATATCGCGTTTTGCAGTCTGATCCCTTCCAACACGTTCTATCGTCTGCTTAAATCTGTTTTTACACGACCATAAAACACAGTGCTGACGGGAACTCGTGCAGAATGAACTGTTCAATCCCCGCAGGTCCTTCAGGAGATTGCATTCCTTTGAGGAGGATTAAAACAGAGCCTCCAGACGGGGAAATCATTCAAGTTACGGTGCCAGGTAAGCGAGCGCACGCTTGGCTGCCATTAAGTTTGAGATTCGTTTCTTTTTTTCACTTGTAGAAAAATACAATTGGAGCAGACGCGGGTTTTCTTGCATTGTCATTGAGATAGAAGTCACAGAGACACAGAAACCTGGAGACTGTTTTCATCGTTGGTGCTGTCCCTGTTTGTGATTCCCCTTCTTTCACTCCTTTGTTCGCCTGACAGTTTTGCATTTGCCAGTTTTGATTAGTCGGTTCCTGTGGGTGAGCGCTTTCTGTCAGTAGCCAAATCTGATACCCAAATTTGTTTGGATAAATTCAAATGCAGCCAAAGTGAGGAATCACAATTAGAAAAGGGGGATTCCCCGATTAGCCGGAGCCAACCTTGGATCATAAAAATGAAGAGAAAGCCTTGGCTGCTATTGCATTTACTCTTCTTATTCGATTTTAAAGTTTAAAAAAAAGAAAGAAAACAATTTTTGCTTGCGTCTCTCAGTGAAAGGCTCATTCATTGAGAGTCAAAGCTCTGCTGTTTTGAGCAAAATCAGACATTTAAAATAAAAACTTAAAAAGAATAAAGCTTCATTCATGTTTGTAGTTCCAGATTCATTATATATTCTTCATTTTTCTTTTTTCTTTAATTCCTCACAGTGTAGTGAGTTACACTTTTGCTTAGTAAGTGAAAGATCCCCAGTAATCCTCCTTTCTATCTCACCATGCGCACCAATGCCTCCCAATAATTGTTGTGTGGACAAATGAGACACATTTTAAGACGTAGTTTCATTATTGTGAAAAACGTTTTATAAAAATAAAGGATCAATATATTAAATCCAGCTTGTTTGCAATGTTTTAAAGGGGAACTTTGTTGGGTGTGTGAAGAGTTTGAAAGCACTAGCTGAGGTTCATGCTTCCATGGAAGCCTTCAAACATATTTTGGTTTTGCAAGATTAAAGACTTTGAGGGTGGAGGATAAGTGATTGGTTCTGTCAGTTCAACTTCCCCTGCCCAGTTAAAAAGCATGAAGTTCCTGCCCTAAATTCTCAACTGTTTAAATGAATGCACTGAAAAACAAGGCTGGGTGATTTCAAGCTAACATCAGTAACAGGAAGCGCTGAGATAACAGCAGAAATGCAGCAGCAGCGCAAGAAGTGTTGCAGCTCCACTGTGTCCTGCTGCTCTCTCGTCTCACACAAACTAAAAACCTGGTGTGAATACTGTTTGTTTCTCCAGATGCCGGCACGAGTGGGGAGGAGCCCAGCGAGTCTGTGGCCGAGCCCGTCGCCGCCGCACCGTGTCCAGCCACAGCCTCGCCCTCTGCTCCATCTGCCTCGTCTGCCCCGTCTGCCCCGTCTGCCCCGCCCCCCGCTCCTTCGGCTCCCCACCACTCAATGGAAAACCACGCAGGTAACCTCTTCCCCGTCAGCCCACACCTCCATTGTCGCCTCCCTCCTCACACTGTGGCTCCTGGAATGCCAGCTCCTACCAAGGCCTCCACATACAGTTTTGTAGGGAGCTAATTAAGCCACAGCACGTATGAAACCACTTTTCTCACGTTCTTTATCTTCCACTCTTCCACTTCCTTATGACCAAACCTCCCCAATCACTACTAGCCACTCCCACAACCTTAAATATACCTTCTCTCCCCAACTCTGACCTACTGTAGCTTGTTTCTTCCTCCAGCCTCACAACGACAATCTGTGAAATGCACCCTGCATCGACTGCAGCTTGTCACCATACTCTTTAGCTTTAAAATCTGGGCATGCGCATAACTGTCAGTGCGTTTTACATGCACCAACTGCTCGAGCGTGGTCGGACTCCAACCGAAGTGTGTGTTTTTTGTTTTGCCTTTTTAAATATTTGCAACTGATGATCACAACCAGCCACCATCAGTCAGGGGACAGTAAAAAAAACAGGAGGAAAAGTTTGTTGTGAAAGAGTAGACATCAGACCATCCTAAGGCCGTGTATGGCACATAACTCAGGACGCCTTACAGCACTGACTCATAATGCCACAGCTAGTTCATTTTCATAGACCTTTTTCTAGACTAAAGGTTCTCTTTTAATCATCTTGGTAGGCTGTGCTTGATTTCAATTTGTGTCACTGCAGCCAGAGCTGACGCTGAGTGGCGTAACAAGTAGCTGCTTTGTACCAAATATCCTCAAAAACAAACCGGGGCTTCTGTTTCACCTTAATTCAGAAGGTAGGCGGTTTTTGAAGTGCTCCCACTTCACCTACGAAGTACCAGCTGCACGGAAACATCGCCTCATAGGTGTGTGCTGTCTTACAACACTTCAGTCGGTTGTTAATTGTGTGCCCTTTGCCCTTAAGAGTCCAAACT
The DNA here is from genome assembly GCF_018398535.1 of Haplochromis burtoni. Classification (NCBI taxonomy): domain Eukaryota; kingdom Metazoa; phylum Chordata; class Actinopteri; order Cichliformes; family Cichlidae; genus Haplochromis; species Haplochromis burtoni. The sequence continues at coordinate 858,476 of NW_024582378.1, forward strand.
GAAACGTTTCAGTGATTTGCAGGATGCATGGTGCATATTTGCAGATTTTGAGTAATTTTATCCACTAGTCCAGTTTTAGAGAGACCAAACTTTTCCTCAAAGGTCCTGTTGAGACTCCTAAATCCTCCTCCCCGTATAGAACTCGTTCTCTCCCTTAAACCTTAGGTTAATAGAGTAAGGTCACCAAGAACAACTGAGTAGACGCCACTCTCTTTATCAACTGCACCCGCCTCATTTACCAGGTGCTTCTATAATGTGCCGGGGTCATTCAGATTGCAGACAAATGCATGCAGATGTATGTCTGAGGTTTCTGACTGCCCCGCTGTGATGGAGGTGAAGGACATTTAATTGTACAGCTGGCAGCATTTAAAGATTAGACTGAGAAATAAAAAAAACGGCAGCATTTCTTTGCTTTCAACAGTTTTCTCTGTTTCTGGGCAATCCACTTCACTTTCACCAGTTTCCATTCAAGCTTTTCATTCAATCTCGTTAAAAGTGCAAGATTTCAAAATATGATTTCCAATCTCCTGTGATCAAATTCCATTCACACATTCTGTAGTAGGATGGAAGCAGAAATCTCTGCCTCTACATTTTCTTGAATGGACACTTTAAAGTTTAGGACTCTATTCTTTCTCTGGAAAATTCCTGCACTATCAATTACATTGTCCAAATGTCAAGTGCAACTTTCTTATATATATAAATTAACATATAAATGAGGCCCTTTTTTGAACATCTGAAGGAGGTGCTGCTACAATGCTACAGAGAGTCTGCTCAGAGTGATCTTGGCATTAAGCATTTTGCTTTCTTTTATTGATTTCATTGTGCTTTGTTTAAGTTTTCTTTTCTTTCACAAATGACCTCTAAAGGAAAGACAATGAAGGTAAGTGCACTCAGTCACATTTAATATTATTTGCACCTCAGTCATTTGTCAAAGTATTTGAATGATGGCAATTTGCATTAATTTTCAAGGTAAAATAGGTCTGATCAAGACAATAATCCCTTTTGCATGAATGACATATTCGTATTGCACATATGAGAATACCCAGTTCACTTTCCTGTAGATACAAATCACATCCTTTTTTAAAAAGTCCTGTTTGCCCTTAAGTATAGTGAAAGGTTTGACTTGATGATCTTCACAAAACTGCAGTTCCACTCTCAAGTATTCCTGTGTCATAATAATTGTCCATTGGCTTCTTCAGCACAGATGACATACAGTATCTTTCTTTTGACAGTGTTTTTTAAATTTTACATTATTGTTCCCACTTTTACCTCAACAGGCTGGATTTTGATGCATTTTGAATTTTTTATGTTGTGTTGGGCAAAGGGAGCTCTGTTGTGAGTCTGTTGTGGTTGCATCATATTCCTTTTACAGCTTACACAGATCCTCCGTCATGTTATGATGGATTAGCTACACAAGCTAGATGTAGCTTTCAAATAGTATTGCTTTAAGTTGTCTTAGAACACGCTCAAAGTAATGAGAGAAACATGGCTGTTACCAAGTGATGGAAACTGTAGTGTTCAGTTTTTGCAATGTATTACAACAACCAAAAATATGGCTTAAAACGGTTCAACGTTCCAGTAGTACGCGAGCATGTAATAATCACATGGATATTCAGCAGATTTAGCAGAAAGACTCATAAACCTACATTAAACAGACATCCTGGTGGCTACTCTGCAGCCATCTTTATGATGCCACGTTGTTTGGAATACTCAATCGTACATGGCTGGAGAGAAATTCATTTCAATTCAGTTTTATTTATATAGCACCAAATCACGGCAAGTTGCCTCAATGCACTTTTATATTGTAAGGTAGACATCCTCCAATAATACAGAGAAAACCCCAAATGTCTGACAACCCTCTATGACCAAGCACTTTGGCGACAGTGGGAAGGAAAAACTCCCTTTTAACAGGAAGAAACCTCCCGCAGAACCAGGCTCAGGGAGGGGCGGGGCCAACTGCTGCGACAAGTTCGGGAGAGAGAAGGAAGACGGGATAAAAGACATGCTGTGGAAGAGAGACAGAGATTAATAACCAGTATGATTCAATGCAGAGAGGTCTGTTAACACAGAGTGAGTGAGAAGGGTGACAAGAACTGAATGTGTGTGTCTTGGGAGTTTAAGTAGACACCCATGGCAACAAATCCACACAAAAGTGCCTACAGTTATCCAGGATCCTTTTTCTGTGAGGCAACAGTGCTGACCTCTGCGCTCCACCGTAATTGACTTGCTGAACGCTGGAAACATTCATCACCTTGGGCCACGTTGCCGGCAATAACTCAACCTCGTTCCCAGCTGGTGTTGGACTCGCCCAGGGCTGCCCTTTGTCTCCATTTCTAGGCGGAGCAAAGTGGCAGAAAGCTTCCACTTTGGTGGCCTCAGGATCTTTTTTCTGCTCTTTGCAGATGATGTGGTTGTGTTGCCTTGTTCGGGTTGTGGCCTCCAGTTCACACTGAAGTAGTTCGCAGCCGAATATGAAGCTGTGGAAATTAGACCACCCCGGGGAGGAGTGCTGGATCAGGGACTGCCCCAAGTGGAGGAGTTTAAGTATCTCAGGGCCTTGTCCACGAGTGAGGGAAGCAGGAGATTGACAGGCAGATTGAGGCCACGGCTGCTGTGTTGCGGATGCTGCAACGATCCATGGTGAAGAGAGCTGTGCGTAACAGTGAAGCTGTTGATTTGCCGATCTATCTACATCCCTACCCTCACCTATGGTCACGAGCTTTGGGTAGTGACTGAAAGAATGAGATCGTGGACATGAGCAGTGAAAATGAGCTTTCTCTGAAGGGTTGCTGCCCTCTTACTTAGTTAATCAAGAAAGTTGAGCCGCTATTCCTGCACATCGAAAGGAGCCATCAAGCATCTAACAAGGATGCCTTGGACGCTTCCTGGGCGAGGTGTCCCACCACATGTCCCACTGGGAGGGGGCCACTGGGTGGACCCAGGGCATGTTGGAAAGAGTATATCTTTCCATCTGATAAGCTGGAGGTGGAGCACGGAGCTGTGGGCTTCTCTGTTTAGGCTGTCTCCCCCCTCGACCCAACCCCGGATGAACGGAAACAAATGGATAGATGGGAAAAAAACATTTTATAAACCACTTTCTTCCTCCTGTTGTTGATCACAGATTTAAAAGTCCTGCCCTGCAGACTCCACACGTAACACATCACGAAAAAAAAAATCACATTTCCACCTCTGCTTCTGGGCTAATGGCAAAACAACACCCCCACCACCCATTCTCGTGTTTGTATGTTTAACACTGAGCGGCGATGTTGAATAACGGCCTTGGACAGGCGGTATGATATGTGTTCTTGGCGGCAGTTTGCCTGGAATCATTAATTAAAGAACATTCAGCGTTGCCCTACTGTAACAGTAATATTCCACTGACAGAAAATGGACAATAACATTGAATTATCACAGTCTCATATGTTGCACCTGTTGTTTTGTCCATCCCCTGTGTGTGCTGAGGGTAGACATGAGGTGTCAGATAAAGAGTTTAGCCTTCACAGATGTAATCATTGCTGCACAATGATGTTAGGCATGCCTCAAGTCAGAATAGGACCAGCGCTAGTCTCTGATGCAGTAAAGCAACAATGTGACGACTCAAGAGATTGATTGACACAAATAAAACCGTGCATCTTTGGATAAACTGTCATAGAAATGTTTTACAGTAGCCGTGCGCCACTGTTCTCATGCTTTTCTCGCATCTTGCAGCTGAAGCTCTGTCACCCACCGCTGCCCCGCAGAGCATAAGAAGATCTTCTGAAGGTAGGGTGGACTGACTCATTCAGGATGTTTTTCTGCACAGTGCATTTGGCCCACACTCTCACTGTGTGATTGTCTGTAACCTTGCCAAAGAGGCAGATTAGAATTAAATAACACTCTAACCCAGCGTCCTCACCTTTGGAAATATTTCTGTTTTGCTGTTTAGTCTCATTTTTGCACCTTCGCCACTCTGCCTCCCTACATCCATCTGCGGTTAATGTATCACACTCTACATTGACCCGGTAATGACACAGTCAGTTTGTCATTACCGGGTCAGCGCAGGGCAGGTAGAATTTATCAAATTGAAGTTGGCAAGTGGAGATGTAGTAATGTTCACAGGTGGGAAGCTGCCTAACCCCATCGACCCCAAGTAATAATTCTTTTTCGGCGCTCTCGGCGCAAAGCTGTTCGTTTTTCATTTGCTTGACTCTTTCAGCAGGGAGCCTGGTGGAGGACATCGGTGAAATGATTCTTCAGCTGCGGAGACAAGTGGAGAGCATCTTCAGCATTAAGTATGGTAAGCTACCTGTAGCGGGGGAGCTTTTATCCTCATCCGCAGCGGGGGCAGGAAGTTATGCCAGGGCTATAAATTTTGCAGGAAGACTTTGATCTCTCCTTAACCAGTGTACAGCAATTTAAACTCTAAGCTTTTAAAATCTATCTGAATATTAATATTGGAACATTTAAGGTTTTCAATAATTCAGCACATGAGAATGAATCTGTTAAGTGTGGGGCAAAGGATGGGGCATGAAAAGGAAGAATCTCATTTTTACATCAGAGGAGTTAAAGCATAAAAACACAAAGCATTAGTCGCCTTTTAGAAGGCGGCATGTCACAGCACGCCAGCGACTCTCTGAACATAGACATGCGTGCGCTAAGAGTGAGTGTAGGTAATTTTAACACAGTTATTAACAAGTTCTTCTTATTTCCTTTAAATACAAAGAAAAGTTTCAGTTCTTAGTTTCAAGGGTTTTAGTTCAGCCGGCTGAGGGACTGATGAGCTCATGACAGATGAGGCGAGACATGTGCCTGTCCATCCACACATTACAATAACCTGTGAGCTGGATGAGCTTTCTACGTCACGTTAGGTTAATGTGTCTGGAAAAGCAACGTGAGCATGAGACTGAAAACGAGCTAAAAATCGGGTTGTTTTTGTTATTTTTTGATTTTAGTTTTTAAAGCTATCGTTTTATAATAGATTTCCTTGAGTTTAGAAATATGGATGGTGCTATCGCAACATTTGTCTCATGGTGGGTGTAGCCATGTGACCGTGTAGCTTTTTAGTTTGCCGGTGTGACAAACGAGGGTCGGATTTGACCGAGTGACAGGGGGACGGTGCAGATGCCCCCCGAAGCTTATCCTGCTTTGCCCGTGTTGACTTTAAATTACGGGGGCCATCATTTACAAAATAAATGTCACTGCCTTGGCTTTTTGTGTTGTCTCTTTTGGACTTTGATCAAAAGCTTTCAAATAAAACTTGCTTTCTATTTTGTTTTTTTACTTTTTAACCCCTATTGTAGCAATCATGTTGTATTCAGTAAGGCCTCGAACTACAGAACAAAACCATAAACTTTCATCTTTCCATCTGTCATATGTTTGTGTTACTCTAAGAACAGAGTAACAGGAGTATTTCACTCACTCAAAAATGCACAAACATTTGGACTCTTTGTTAGTGTAATTAATCTGCACAGCTTGCTATAATATTTGTGAGATAACCGCATTAAACTCTACAAATGCAAGAGGTCCAGTTCAGCGACTCCTCACAGCTATAGCCGCCTGTATCACCCACTTGAGCCTCAGTAAGGATACTTGTGTAAAAGGTGACCCTCTCTCTGTAGCTGTTAGAAGGCGTAACCTAACCACAGAGATCAAAACTGTCGAGCCAGGCTGAGATGGCCATTTGAGATGCAACTCGACACTTTCATGTCAGCTACTTTATTGCTGCTTGGTTAAAAGCAGCAATAAAGGATTGCTGCGATCGTAGCTCAAGAGTTGGCAGTTCGCCTTGTAATCGGAGGGTTGCCGGTTCGAGCCCCGGCTTGGACAGTCTCGGCCGTTGTGTCCTTGGGCAAGACACTTCACCCGTTGCCTACTGGTGGTGGTCAGAGGGCCGGTGGCGCCAGTGTTCGGCAGCCTCGCCTCTGTCAGTGCGCCCTCAGGGTGGCTGTGGCTACAATGTAGCTGCCATCACCAGTGTGTGAATGGGTGGATGACTGGATGTGTAAAGCTCTTTGGGGTCCTTAGGGACTAGTAAAGTGCTATACAAATACAGGCCATTTACCATTTTAAAACTGTCACACAAATTTGGCGAACTTTCCCTGTTTGGTGTTTTTGCAATTTTCCCCAGATTTCAGAAGACGGAAAGAAATGAGATGAATTGGAATAAGACGACTTGAATGAAATAGATCAATAAGCTTTGTGCTTGTTTTTCCTGTTTTTCCTTCTTCAGCTGAAGCCCTGGGCCTTCCTGAACCAACCAAGGTGCCGTACTCCAAATTCCAGATGTACCCTGAGGATCTGTATGTAACCGGGCTGCCAGAGGGAATCTCTCTCCGAAGACCCAACTGTTTCGGAGCAGCCAAACTACGCAAGATCCTGGCTGCCAGCAGTCAGATCCAGTTTGTTATCAAAAGGTGAGAAATAATTATATATAGAAAGTCATCTGAAGAGTGTAGCGGTGCGTTGAAGTGTGTGTTATTTCAGTTTTCGCTCTCTGATTTGTAAATATCGTCACAATCTTTTGCTCATCTCTAGACCCGAGCTCTTAGCTGAGCAGGTAAAACAAGAGATGCCTTCCATCCCGATCTGTGATTCAGGTTTGTCTCTTTTTATACTTACTTTCTCATCAGCAGCATCTTCAACCCAAACTAATCACACACATATGCAGTGTTAAATTTTGATATGTTTGTTTTGTCCTCTGCAATACACGGTTGAAGTTTTAAGGTCAAATCCAGTTCACAGGCTATTTTTAAAACGGCTCCTTTGAAGAACAACAGAAAGTCCTTGCAGGGATTTTTCTGCAGCTGCCACCTCTTTATTTGTGACAAAGCTCCTAACATTTGCTTTATTCAGTAAGTCTTAAGACGACAAAAGTTTAACCTTTAAATGTTTTTCTCCAAAGAGCTGGATGCCAAGGATGCAGCACCAGTAACGGAGGACACTGCGGCTGTATCCAAGAGACCTGGATTCTCAGGTACGGTCGAGCTGCATCGGTCATCTTAGAACTGTTTAAACACGAATCGCCTCTGCTCGCTGACGTTGAAAGCCAGATGACATATATTTTAAAGCGTCTTCGTCCTCTCGTCAACAGAGTGCTTGGAGTCCAAGCTGTCCAGAATCGACCTGGCCAACACGCTGCGAGAGCAGGTCCAAGATCTCTTCAACAGGAAGTATGGGGAGGCATTGGGCATCAAGTACCCCGTCCAAGTGCCTTACAAAAGGATCAAGAACAACCCGGACTCGGTCATCATCGAGGGCCTTCCCCCCGGCATCCCCTTCAGGAAGCCCTGCACCTTCGGCTCCCAGAACCTGGAGAGGATCCTGGCTGTCGCTGACAAAATCAGCTTCACCATCACCAGGTGAGAAATGCTGATCACTCTAAGAGCTGTTTAATATTCTGACTGGTAACGATGCACTTTCCCAGTATATTCATCTGTGGTGCTAAACCAAAATAACAAGCTACAAAATGCACAAATTCAAATGTTTTCATCAAATAAGATCCATATCTGTCTATCGGTCTTCCTTCCTGCAGTTAATGGCTTGGATATTTATTACTGTCTTTAAATATATGTCGGCTAATTCTGTTCATTGTGCTTGTTTCATTGTGTTGCATGCAGACCATTTCAAGGACTTATTCCAAAACCAGGTATGAGCACGCTGCGCTTTGCTTTCATGACATCTGATTTATTACGCAGCATCTATCACAGAGAGCAAAACAAACAACATTTAATGTTACTAAACATATTTTTCGTTGACTTCATCAGCACCTCGACGAGTCACTTTACTAAAGAAGGCCTACGCTTCAATAAATGGTGAGGAGAAAATGCTTTGATAGCGTCCATTACAAATGCTGCGGCTTTTATTTTGAATGCTGTCTGTGACCGATTCTCTCCTCCTGACAGATGATGACGACATTAACCGCATGGGGGAGAAAGTAGTCCTTCGAGAGCAAGTCAAGGAACTCTTCAACAAGAAATACGGTAAATAGATCCGCAGCGTGGAGCTGTTGTTATCTGTACAAGACAGATAACCTTTTTACCATGAACCATCTGCATGATGGGTCCAAGTCGTGGGCGTGTTCAGTTTAATTCTCACAACACAGGAGAAAAACAACACGTCCCTTATTGCTCAGGGTGAGCCTCATAAGTGAGACGCGTGGCTGGAAATTTAAATCCAGAATGTTCGTCCTACTTGTTGAATTAGGGGCAAGTCTTATAAATGCATGCTCCAAATTTCACTCATGAAACGTGGCTGTTAAGTTTTGTGGAGCAATTTCAATACAGCCTTCACACAATTTGGTATAGAAGCCTGAAGAGGAAAAAAAACAAACAAAACAAAACAAAAACGGTGCTCGGCTCTAACGTCACAGCAGTGCCTTAAAAATACAACATTTCCACGTGCATAGGGTCCACGGGTGGAAAGTCTGCACGGTAAACAATAAAAAACCTCTTATCAAAGTGGTGTCTATAGAGAGATGTAGTGCAAACTGATTTATTTTAGTTTGTGTGGCAAAGAAAAACTTCACATGTTGAATTGTTGTGCACCTAACAAATTTCAGCATTCTTACTTCTTATTTATTGAGGACTACAGGTGAAACAGCTCTGCGATAGGCCCCGAGGCTGATACGCTCTTTCATTTTGGGCCCTTACCACCACGCAGTGCTTGAGCAAACACATTACCTCATGTTCTCACTCACACGAACACACAAACAAATTTAAGTTATAAAATATTATCATGTAGCAATAATCAGTAACATCTGTAGGATCATTCCAGCTTTGAATCAGCACCACGGACAGCAACCGCAGTCAGCGATCTTGGGAGCAGACAAACTCACATCTTCTTCTTCAGCCAGGCTAGCACACGCTTTGGTTGCTAACTTATTACTGTGATGATTGCAGTGTATGAAGTTCCACCTTTGTTCAGGTTATAATAAAGATCTCAAAGGGTAATAATGCTGCACCTGCACCTCTGCTTAAGAACTTTTAGCTGCTGTTATCAAAATGAATGAAGAACGCTGCATTTCTATGCACGTTTCATACCTACAGTATGCAAGTTACAGGCATGAGTTTCTTTATTCATGTGAAAACATGTGCCTGCATGCTTCTTATTTTTCACAGGAAAAGAAAAGGTGTCACACTGATCGTGCCGTTGTTGTTTGTTCTGTTTAGGTGAGGCTCTGGGCTTAGATCGCTCCGTCGTGGTCCCGTACAAGCTAATCCGCGGCAGTCCAGAGTCTATAGAAGTTAGTGGCCTTCCAGACGAAATCCCTTTCCGAAACCCAAACACCTACGACATCGTGTGCCTGGAGAAAATCCTTCAAGCCGCAGATAAAATAACATTCAACATCAAGAGCCAGCTACAGTGAGTGCAGCGACACCGGAATGTTCAGCAGCGCTAGCCGTCGCTGCACCGTACATTTCAGCGGGAATTTAGGGTTTTGCTTCTCGGTAGTTAAGCTCATTATGGTTTATTTATGCTTTGGATTTAAATCCAGCCTCTAAGATGTCAAAGAATAAATCTTCCACAGCAAATGTAAATAAAATGAAATAGAAAACAACGTTTTGACATCCAAGCAGTTAAGCTATGATGAAAGAATGAAGGCAAAGCTTTAAATCGTGCACAATTCAGGGATTTTTTTTTTCTAGGTATCAAGTAAGTGCAGTCTGAATAGAGGGCTAATTAGAATTCAGGAATGTTTTTTATAGTTACAAAAAAAAGATTGTATCTTTAAAGAAACAAAAATGCAGCTACATCACCTAAAATGACCCGGCCTTTTCTCTCTCCTGTTCAGACCTTTTGCAGAAATCTGTAGCCAAGCTTGTAACACAGGTAAGTGTTACACAAACAACCTTCTGTTGACGGAAGTGAGGCTTTCTGTGCTGCCTGTGCCTCCAGAGTAAAAGCCTTTGCTTTGTGCCTTCAGTAGGAACAGACGCCTCCACTAATCGACGGAAACGCAAGAGAGTCCAGGAGAGCAACCAAGTGCCTGCCTCCTCCGACCTGGGAATATCAAGCAATCAGATTCCAGTGATGGTACATTAAATAAAATATATATTTTCTTCACCATATGAATTGATAAGCTAGTTGATGAATACTAGGACATCTTTATTCGTCTGTTCTTACTCACACAGGTCCTTAAAGACTCTTAAAAACCTTAAATACACTTTGATTTCAGAGCTACAGCATGCTGGCCTGCTGTTAGGGCAAAAACGCACTTTATTAAGGAAGCCCCCCTTTACCTCGACTTAACTGTAGCTTCGATCAGTCAGAGAAACTCAAGCATTTAAGACGCCTAACAGAATGCGTATCAGCTTAAGTGCAGTGTATGTGGAGCATTTAGCTGCTGTCAGACGGCAGCCTCTGACATGTAACTGCAGCCATCACCAGTCCCGACAGGTGGCACAGCCTCTCTTCCTGTGACAGGTAGGTTTATAGTAGCGCTTTTAGCAAAGTGGAAGGTAAGCAGCCCAGTTATTCAGGACTGACTGAGAAAATGAGCGGTTATATATCAGCCGTGTCACTGACTCTGACGACACGATGTGTTAACGCGCACAAGGAGGAAAGGAACACAGCTAGCACTGCTAACGTTAGCCACGCTGTATCCAGGGATGGCAGGATGTAAAGTTTCAAACTCAATACTGATAACGAGGGAAACGGGGAAAACTTCGATGATCCATCATAACAGAACAAGATCCTGGCAGCAGGAATTAGGACAGGAGTTCCTCGTTGAACTTCCACGTAGGCTTCATGTATACCTGCGAGAGCTACAGCTCTGCTTGTTTTCTGTGCTTCTGGTGACTTGGCAGCATATTTACCAGCTAGAGTTTGTGAGCTGCCACTGTTTCTCTTTAATGTCTGGTAGATGTTTTAGAAACAACACACTATTAGACACAAATAGTTAAACTGATGCTCCCTGTTAATGTCCCAGCTCACACGTTAACTAGCCATAACCACAATGGTACAATGATAACTGAACAAACGGAGAATGTAGCAACCAGGTAACAGTTAAATGATGTGGTGACTGTTTAATGGTTCAGCGTCGTTGTACCAGGAACTTTTACTGACCTCTCAAATCCCTCAAAGACCAGGATGTCGGCGTTTACGATGCTTTGCAAAGGTTGTTTTAGCTTCGTTGCCACCACTTGGTTGTCTTGTTTGCATGCAGGCTTATTGCATCCTCGGCCTTTCCCTGGCATTTTGCTTCATATGCAAAGTTTATCATGCTACGCCAGCTCACTGACTGTTGGTGTGTTCAGGTGCTAGTGAGGAGCTGTGAACTGGAGAAGGCAAAGATGGCACTGTTGGTGTTTTTTATTTATTTATTTGGGGGGGTGTAACCTTATTGTACCCATTAATTTCATTTTTGTTACATCCCACATTTCTCTATAATTTATTCCTCGTAGTTTGTTTATTTTAAACAAATAAAATCATTTAAGGGGATGATGATGTAGAAGTCTCAAAACTCGTGGGTCAAATACGATACACTTCGCCTTATTGGGTTAAAGCACATCTAATATCAGATCAGTAAAAAGCTGATGGTCCTCTCCCCATAAGTTCACGTTTTCTCAATCTTCTTAATGCGATAACTTCAAAACAAGATGACGTAGGATTGTGAAATTGATACCACAGGTGCGTCTACTAGGAGGCTGAGGAGTGGTTGCCAGCATTTTTATGAGTGTTTCCTGTCTTTTAGACTAGTCCACTAGTTTTCTTCCTCTCTCCGTCTGTTGTTTAAAAGACTAGTAAATTAGTGACTAGGCACGTCCTTCATCTGTGGTGATACCTCCATACAAATGGGCAGGCTAAGCAAACCAGAGAGCTGGCATAAATTGGATAATTTAGAAAAGAGCCAAAAGATATTGGCGAGAAAGGCAGGAAACCCCGGTCGCTGATGGAGTCGGAGTCGATAAAACACCTTAAACTGCAGTAGATGACTGTGTGTTCAACTGTAAGTACTGAAATGTAATATTAAAACAGGTTTAGAGGCAAGGTCAGCAACATTTTGCAGTAATGAAATCATTTTCTCCACCATTATGCTTCTTCCCTGCAGCAGTGGCCCATGTACATGGTGGACTACAGTGGAGTGAACGTGCAGGTTCCCGGGAAAGTCAATTACTGAAGGAGGAACCAGGGCGGCAGCAAAGGGATTCAAGGAGGAGTTTGTCAACACTCGCCACTCTTCCACAGTGCAACACTAACACTTTACCAGTGCTACAACTTAACGATCTCTCCAGACTGAATACAGAGAGCTGCAGGTTTGACTCTGAGAATGATGCTCGAGTGTTGAGGAACAACAGAATGTATGTGGGTCGAAACGTTGCAGGGCAGATGTCGGCTCGACGGGACTGCTATCAGCTGGTCGCGACAGTAATGTTGTTGTTTTTTTTTACAAACTGCAAATATTACCGACGTCGTGTTATTTGCCCTTGCATTTTATAAAATGAGTCATGCTGTTGTTTTCCAGCATTTGGTTGCAATGTATTACTGACAGAAAATGTCTTTCATAATGATATGGTTCCATATTATTCAGATATTTGTACTTTTTATTTATTATATTTATTATTAAAATATAACATTATGTGCAGGGATGTAAAATATATTATTCTGTTACACAGCTCTTCGAGGAACTATCACAACACTAACAGATGCTACTAGCACTCAGTAACTACAGGTAACCGCTGAAAACATGATTAAAATGAAGTGTCTTAATTGGGTGTTGGGGTGACGGCAAGATTTTAGAAATTAAAGGAGACAAAACGGACTCAGAGTCTGCCCCACGGAGCAGGGAAAACCTCTGCTCGCATTGAAAACGAGACACTCGGTAAACAGCCTTTTTTATGTTAGCACTACATTAACGATTTGTAAAATATTGTCATATTAAGTCAGCCTGAATGTATCATGTAAAGAAAAGAATGGTATGTTATTCTGCGGTGACTGTCTCTGGACTAACAATATTTAATATGCTGTACCTTAACGCCAATTAGGCCTTTGAAATAAAATGTGTTGCCTTGCACTTTCATTTTGTAGTAGTTTGTTTTGGTGTTGGCGGGGGGGGGCGTCAACTTAATGAAAATGAAGAGGAGTGTAAAAAGCAAGAAGGTGGTGAGTTGAGCCCATAATGAGGATTAAATATGATGACAAATAACTAAAAGCTGTTAGTCTAGGCTTAATGTCAACGACAGGAACCTGAATATTGTTACTGTCGCTAGCAAGTAAGCAAAATTTGTATTTATATTGTACCTTTCAAGATAAATATCACAAAGTGTTACAGAACAAACCTGCATAAAAACAAAAGGTCAAAAATATGTTTTTTTTAAACAAAGAGTTTTTAGCTGCTTTTAAACAGAATTACAATAATTCAAACATGACAAAATAAAGGCATAAATAATAATTTTCAATTCAGAGTATGACACAGTGGAAGTCAACTTGGCAATGTTTTTAATTGGTAAACTATGAGAGAGCCAGAGATTTAATGTGAGCTTGCAAAGTTCTTGATTGAACATTTAAGAAAAGTGGCAAAGGGACCTAAAATTTCCATCAGGCAAAATCTGTCAGGGCCCAAACGAGGGCTCTTTTTTTTTATTGAGTCGGAGAAGACTGTCTGCTAACCCGTGCTGGGCTTGTAATATGTAACTGTAGGCTTGACATATACAACTGAATGTCATCTGCGTAGAAGCGATAAGAAATATCATTAGAAGTCCTCCAAATGTGCTGAAGAGGGAGCAGATAACAGAAACGATAAAGCCCCCAAAACAGAACCCTGTGGCACACCGTAGGCAAGAAGTGTATCTGAACTTTGAGGCAGCCATGCAATATCGTATGAAAGCTCAGACACCAGTAGTTAGAGCATTAACACTTCATAACCAGCAACTTTTTCTCAGCCATTGTTACCAAAATAAACATGGGTTCTGCTGTTTCCTTGAGTAATGTTTTACCTGTCATTTTAGGGGACTGTTATTACTATTAATAACATAATTGTGATGAATGCTGGTTGGAGGGGTCCCAGCAGACTCTGGAACTGTCACTGCCTGCAGCAGACTGGCAGCCAGACCAGCATGTACCCCACCTCTCACCTAAAATCAACCTCACAGGCAGCAGTGAATCAGCTGAGACAAGAACTGATGGATGGGTGATCTGCAGGAGTGCAAACATTACACAAATCTATTGAAAGAATGATTCAAATCTGTATGTGCACGATTAAAAATGAAGAAGAAGCTGCTGCTCATCATGACTATTGGCTATTTTCACGCAACAAAAACAAACAAACTGATTTTGAAAAATTAGTTCTTGAAATGTTAAGTTTCTACTATTTACTCAGTAGACAAAAATTCATCTATCAGTATTAAGTTTAATAGCTCAGTAAGGCCCATGGATATTTCTATTATAAATAATTATATAGTCATATTTACCAATCGAAGTTCTCATTTAAGCAGCCTTATTTTTTCAAAAATAATATCTCAGTCCTTGATTTAGGAGAAATTGCTGCATATTTATGTCCTAAAGATTTCCTTTACCTACTCCATATATAGGAAATGGACGAGCCGCATTTAAAGCTCTATTCCCAGATTAAAACAACTAGTAACTTTAGTAATTTTAGTATTTTGGAAGAGCGTTTTAAACACTACACAAATAATGATTTTCATTATTTTTACTGTACCCCAGTACAACTCCATAAATGTGGGATAAAATGGCTGAAAACATGTGTCATTAGTAAATAAACATTATTTACTAGGACTGTTGGAGTTTGTAGTTTAGCACGCCGTTTAGTTTCCCACATTTGCTGTTATGTATTTAGTTCTGGTGACTGCGCTGGTTTTGTCAGTACTGGTTGGAAGGCCTGCTTTGCTTCCTCCTTTTCAGGTCCTAATTAAGAGCTGCTCCCATCTAAAACAGGAAATGATGTCACCGGACAGACTAGACATCTGTCCAGGGTATACCCCACCTCTCGCCCTATGGGCCAGCTGAGATAGGCTCTAACCCCCATGAACCTGAACTGGATAAGCAGAAGAGGATGGATTGATGGATGGACTTCACATGGAGCCTATTTAAGTTTGTTTCCTTCCAACATGGCTCTCTCTCCTCCTGGAAGGCTGGAACTTATCAGGCAGCCAATTTGGTTTTCTTTCCACTTGATTGCGTGTCATCCCTAATTTAAGTTGCGTGTTGGTTATAGGTTAGCACCAGTTTTCTTTTCTTCTTTTTCTCAGTTTATGATTAATAAATTGGCTTGGTGGAAGCTGTTGTTGTATGGCTCTCCCTTCTATATTATTTCCTGCATGAGCCAGACAAAACAAGCTCGTTCACTGCAAATCTGCAAAATCCTTGAATGTTCAAGGCTGTGAAATCTATTGGGACTACAAAAAGACAGCATCCGATCCATAGCTCCACTAAGATGTAGTGGAGCTATGGATAGGAACTTTAAAAGAGCCTTTAAATACTAATATTACAGCAGCACCATTCCACCTCCCTCTAAGAGCTTTCCTGATGCTGTGATTGGATGTGTGCAAAGTCTGTTAGAGACTGTAAAAAAGTGGTGAGCCAACTTTGTTGTAAAATTAGGAGTGAAATCCCAAATACTGGGAACATTTGGAATTTCAGCCCTATATGAACTCAGTTAATCAAAGGAATCCGTACACAGCAGTACACCACTCATGAAAAAGGTGCATTAAAAAGTTACCAAAAGTGCAATTACTATTATGAAGGGGTAATCTGCCTAAAGATTACAAAGATATCTCTTCATACTGAGCTGTAAACTTGTATTTCAGCTCTAAAGTCGGTCATTTTAACACGGAAGTCCATGGGGATTGGCTCACCAATGCAGTCTGCCTCAAGTGGCCACTCCAGGAACTGTAGTTGCATCCAACTGTTGGCTTCACTGTTCACCCGGAGAGGTCGCTGCCTCCTGTCTTCCAAATTCCTTTCAGTACACTCCACTTATCCACCAGCCTTCACAAAAATGTGCCCCAGTAGTTTTCACCTCATCCTGCTAAAAAAAGACAAACTGACTCACAGCAGCACAAACCTAACCTTCTTGGCAGGGAAACACGGGACGTTATTGTTGCTATCCATAATTCTCTGCTTGCTGCAGGTAACTTAAAGCAAAAAAGCTCTTCTGTGCACTTAAGAGTCCATTAAGACAGAGTCAAAGTGAAATACCCTGCCAAGCGGTCATGTTCTCCTCTTAACATTTCCACTGGAAATAAATGTTTGAGTGGTTAAAGGAACATTTATTTAGCAGGAAGCAATGGGTTCGTGCTCTGCAGCTAGATAACTAAAACTGCTCAGAAGGCACCGAGCAGTGCACTGAACACACAGGGCATACATAAAGACTCCTCGGCAGCTACGTCCTAAAGGCTTTGAAAGCACTTCTTGTTTAACAGCTTCTTGCTATGAATGATGGGAGCATAGAGTCACAACTAGAAAACAGAGATCCGTATTTGTGTTTCTTTTTAGCTCTTCTCGGTGGAATAAGCAGCCGTGGGATTGGGTGGCTGGGACTGAGCTATGTCTGAATCAAAAAGTCATGGCAGATGTTGTAACAGGAGGGGCTGGATTGGTTTCTTAGCAGCATCTGGTGACCCAGGACCAGTAATAACCTGCAGCATTTCATACCCAGGGCCAAGTTTAAGCCCTAAAGCTGGCCCGTGTTTAAGCCTATTAATAAACCTGAACTCATGCCACAACTGGCGCCTAATGCAGGCACCTCACCTCTACTTGACCCATGCCTATTATTGCGTCATAACTAGGAGTGTTTCATGTTTAGACCAGTCAGTGGAATCTGATCAGAACACATTAATCCAGTGTCTGGAGTTAAACTGGAGGGGTTAGGTAGATAAAGCTTTTACATCCCCACTGAGCTTTAAAGGTACTTTATGTAATTTCCTTCTGCAACTTTAGATATAAATGTCACCACCAGGAGGTGGTGTTAAAACACCACCTCCTGGTGGTGACATTTATAGCTGATTTAAATTTATAGCTGATTTAAATGGCTAAATTACCTCCTCAACATGTCTCGAAGTTCTCCAGAGGCCTGGTGATGAACTAATCATTTGATTCAGGTGTGTAGACCCAGGGTGACATCTAAAACCTGCAGGACACCGGCACTCGAGGCCTGGAGTTGCCCAACCCTGGTTTAGATTATGTGTGTCAAACATAAGGGCTGGGGGCCAGATCAGCAAAGACTCTAATCCGGCCCTACTTAAAAGCTGTGGAAAACTTTTAACTGTATTTTCATAAGTTTTACAGCTTTATCTTTACTCATAAAAATCTCCCCCATGATACACCAAAATATTTAGGTAATAGATAAAAAAAATTTAAATGACAGAAAATGTCATCTTTTTCCCTTTTTTTTTTAAAACAATGATACACTGTAAAAATAAATAAAATATAATTTTCTGACAGGACAATCAAAGAGCTACAGCTCTGCAATTTTACATGTTTTTCTTACAATTTAAGAGATCAACTAATTTTTAAAAATAGTAATTTTTTTTAAAGTTTCACTGATTTCTTTTCAGAAATTCATGTCAAAGTTTATGGGGATAATGTGTGGTGATAGAATCTACTTTTAAAGTAGGCCAGTCTGTTACTTAACTCACCTGATGCTATACTGATGCCTTAATAGGTTGTTTTTTTTTAGCTTCACAGACTTCAGGTACAAAAAGAAAAACCTTACTTCCTCATCTACATTATTCTGTATCCTCAAATGACTGAAGAGGTGCTCATGCTGGAATTTCATCGTCATGGCAACGGGGAAGCAGCTGATACACAGACTCATTTTATTGCAGCTCTGCATCTTTACCAGGTGCAGGTGAAGGCTGAAGATAAGAAGTCAAGGTGATAAGCGTTGCCAAAGAACCTTTACCTCCTCGCTCTTTGATGTTTGGAGACTCTTTGTTTTGCTGGCAGATGTATGTAGACTTGATGGACGTCCATCCCGTCCAGCAGTCCATCCCTGCAATCCCCGATGTGTCCTAGTCAGATACCAGAACCACCTCAGCTGGTTCCCTTTAATTGGAGGAGCTCCTCCAAGTGTACTGAGGCCACACTTCCTGCAAAGGAAACCCAGCTATCGTTTCACCATAACAAACAGAAGCAAATAATCAGGATAATGCGTTTTGCTGTGACCACCTACAGCACCATCAGACATCTCCCACCTTCATCTTCTTTCTGCCCTCTCTGGACGTGATTAGATGCCAATCTATAATGCTTCAGGGAGCCATGTATTGAGAGCCATTATCCATGATGATCACGTCGAGTGGTCATACAGCAGCTAATTAGCGGGGGTCGCATACAAGGACCTGAAGCACCTTAAAGTACAAAAACTGCAACACTACCCTGCAGACTGCAGCTTCATCAGCTCAAACAGATACTCGGATACAAGAGACGAACCAGGGCTCGTTTTGCATTATGTCTTTATTGCAGATATTTTTTTCCCCCCATTTTTTCTTGTTGTTTGTATACATGTCAAGACTGAGTTGAGCGACTGTACTGCAGTACTGTGAGCAGAATAATGCATGTGAATACAGGAGGCGGCAACCCGCAGGATCTTTTTTTCTTTAAAATCAAGACGAGTCCGATGACCTTGATTGTCACACTAAAAATGTTCTCATCCAGAGCCGTTGTTTTGTTTTTTTGTTTCATCTCGGCAGCCGTTTACACCTGTCTGGACAGGAGAACTGAGGTCGTCGGGGAGCTATACACCTTGTCCCCGTGTCACACACGGCAACACAAACTGTAAAACATTTAAGTGAGTGAACCTAACGTGGCGTAGGTTCTGCACATCCGAAAATAAAAAATAAAATAAAAAGTTAAATCAGACTGTTGTGAGTGCTTCTTCTCATCAAATTGTGTTAAATATATCACGGTCAGATCAGAAGTAGTGTTAAATGTTTTTTTAAACATATTTTTGTCTAATTCTTTTTTAGATTTATTTACAACAGTAAATATTGCCTCTTCTCATCAATACGGAGTTTGCTACGAGAGGTGTCCATGTCGCTGAGCTAAACGTGAACGTTTTCAGCAGAAACACTTTGGCATTAGTTACCAATTTAAAAACAACAGAAGAAGAAGAAGAAGAATTGCCCTTTATGGGGAGATCGCACATCTTGCCAGCTAAATGCAGCGTCAGAACTAAAGTGCTTGTGAGACCTTTTATCCCCAGCGTAAGCTCTCATTCTCATGGAAACCGAATGAGGGGATATAGATGAGGCTTGATGAGAAAAAGAAGAGAATAGAATAAAACAAACAAACAAACGGACGAACAAACAGAAAGAACCTCCAGCTGATGGAGGTTTGATGGAGGGCTCAGTCAGTGGAGCCCTGCTGCTTTTTTCTTGTTTTTTTTAATCTGAGTCCAATCTCCTGTAACACGTGATGCAACCAAACAATTCTACTCCAACTGTGTCTCCTCTCAAAGAAGATTCAAGGCTTTTATTTAGCTCACTTTCCCTCCCTTCGCTCACTCCATGAGGTTTGGGTGGACGCTGACATGAATTTATTAACACACAGATGTTGCAGGAAGTCCACCTGGGCACAGAGCAGAGGATTCAGGAGGGTTAACTCTCGGTGGGTTAGCGGTGAGTGGAAGCGTGCGAAGCTCGGAGCTGAGGCCTAGCTGGCGCCGCTGCCGCTTCCTGGGGGTTTGAGGCAGTCCTCTGTCACGCCCTGAGAGGCCAGCTCAGACAGAACATTGTCCAAATAGTTGGGGTCAGGGTAGCCGTGGCCCGACAAGTTGGACATCATCTCGGTTTTGTGGTGGATGCCGTTCCACACCACTGTGTCGGGCTCTCCGGTGGTGCTGGACGTTCCCACGGTGAAGATGAGACGTCGCATCCACGCCACCTTCAGCAGCTCGAGGACCTTTACAGCAGAAACACAAGGAACGCTTGTGAGACACGGCTGGATTTGAAATTTATCATCTCATCATTTTCCAGCCTTTAAAATATAGATTTGTTACTTTTGTTTGTGTCACTGAATAGTTCACAGCTCAATTAAAGAATTGTTCAATAACTTAAGACGAGTCTGGTTCTGTGAGAGGTTTCTTCCTGGTAAAAGGGAGTTTTTCCTTCCCACTGTTGCCATGTGTTTGCTCATGTGGTCTTTAAGTGATGACTTATGAACCCTGCTACCGGGTTTAAACTACTCTGCGTTTATTAAGGCTGTTAGGGTTTTTTTTAAACATGCTTTAATGCTTTGTATCTTGTTCTATTTAATCTGAACAAGCCCCTAAAAAGAAAAAAAAAGAAAAATCAGTGATAACTGTCGGCCTCTCTCGGTTTTATTTAACATTATTCATCGGCAGCACATTTGAAAGCTCAGTTTTTAAAACCTTACAATGTAACTACAGCCCAGCTGTAATATTAATGACTAACCTCGTATTGTGGATGGATTATCTCAGTTGTTCTCCTGACTGAAGTTTGGTCCGTTTACAGCATCCTGCCATGCGATTGCATTTGTCCCTAACCATCGGGAACCCTCATGTTAACTTTTATTAAGTGGAAAAAAGTTAGTGTTCATCCTCCAGCTTCACTGTGTTTATGTTATGCTAACATCGCTGTGTTGCTAGCGATCACGTAGCACATCATTATGTACCAGCTAGTCCAACTTCAGTAACCCTACAAACGTCACTGCTGTTTAGTTTTTCTTCATTTATGTTGGAAGTGATAGCAGAGCTGTACGTTTTAATTTTTTCAGAAATCCGTCAGTCAGAACATGCTATATCGTGTTTAGGTGGAAACTAGCGAGCTAACTTCCTGCTAATTGTGTTAAATTTCATAGAATCTGTTTTTATGGATGGATTTTATGACAGATAAAATAATTTAGACAGTTTGTAACTCTCAGTAATGCTGCAGTGTTCCTTTGACTTTGGGACCTGAAGTGGAGTTTGGACCCTAATGACGTCAGACTTAAAGACCAGATGGGGCTTGTCTAATTGTTGGGGTTTTCTCCGTATTATTTTAGGGTCTCTAACTTTTACCTTCTTTCCATTCTTGTCTTATTTAATTATCTGCAAGCAAGCTGGTCTCATTGCAGTCCAGACCTGAATCCATCCATGTATTTCATTATGGCATGAAAAACAAAATACGTCACTGAGGTCATGAACTGTAGCAGAGAGCCTACATTATGAAAATACAATACGGCTGTGTCCCCAACGTGGGGATATTTTCATAATCTCACATCCATGCAGTGCAGGCAGCGCTCACCCGCCAGCGTCTGCTGCTGGAAATGAGTCTGCGGCGCGGCACAGATAAACTACAACTGGAATAATTTAATCCAATTTTCCATTAGTGAATTACATAAGAGATTATTTATAGACTCTAAAGAGTACGACTGTGGTTACCAGTGAACACGGCATGAGGCACTGATGCACCATGAAAACAACACAGCCCTATAAATGAGCACAACATTAATGATAACAGCGCGCTGGAGTCCTCGTGGAGCACTACGCCGATGTTTGGGTAGATGACGTTCGCCTGTCGAGTTCCGGCAAGTTGATGTTCTTACCTTTCTGCCCTTGTCGTTGTCTGGCAGGAAACAGAAGCGAGGGAAGCCTCTACAGGTGTACGGCTGGCCTGGGTTGGGATGCTCGGGACCCTGGTGACAAGGACACAAAGTGACTGATGTTAAGTTATAAAGCTTAATATAACAGAGAGAGAGAGGTCACTCGGAACAGTCGGATAATCTAATCAAAGATTTTGCAGATTGTTAACAGTAAACCAACAGATCGATACAAACTGCATTTAAGTGCTTACAACTTCAGGCCGGCTGTGTATGTGGAGGTTATAAATAAATACATAAAAGTCAGATTTACAGACAGAAGAAATTGCGAACGAAATTGGGCTTTCTTTCCTAAAACGCTGTAATAAAAGGAGGAAGTAACTCTGAGCCGTTCACAGCAGCATGCAGGAAAAGGCTCTTTAGCAGCAAAGCCGAGCATCAGACTGTTAAACTACTTTAGAAAGCCCTGGCTAATGGTGAACAAGCTGTCGTCCAGGCAACAGTTTTTCTTCCAGTCATCCTCTAATTAGACGTCCAAATGTGCTGGCGCAGACACAGACAAACATACAAAAACACTCCTGAGTTCGAGATTCCCCTCATGCTTCTGCTCCTAGTATGAAACAGGAAAATTCGTCAAGACAACAGAAAGATGGTCTTTCCTCCTTTTTTCCCCAGCTCTCTGTGAACTTGTGATCATGGCCCACATTGAGGATGGTCTGACAATGGAGTTGTTGCAGGAGTTTTGACCTTTTTGTCTTGTTATCGTAACATTTTATAACATCAGTAACTAGTCTACTTCTAAAGTACAAGTTTCTATGATTCTGGTTCCTTTTAACTATTCCAGGAGCTTCTTTTCTCCAGGGACAGCAGACGAATCTGTGCTATTGATTTTGACACCCTGTCAAGTCTAGCAACAGCAGATTGTGTCCAGTATCTGAACAATCTGCCTGAACATGCTTTTTCGGCTGGTGAGGATCTGCTCTGATGTATGGCTTGGAGATGATGTAGCTAACAAAATAACAGGAGGTGGAGGGGGCAGCGTTGGAGATCAGGAGATTTTTGCTAGGAGACCAGAAGGGAGAGGATTAGGAGTGAGTACATCAGAGGGACAGCTCGGGCTGAGACACGTGGGACATGTGCAAATGGGGGACAGTGGATATGCTGAACAAAGGATGATGATTGAGGAGGAAAAGAGGAAGACCTCAGAGAAGATTCATGGATGTAGCGGAGGAGCACATGCAGAGGGTTGGGGTGGAGGGTGAGATGGAGGCAGAGAAGGAGCAGCTGAAAGAAAAAGAAGCACCAGCAGCAGTACCTGTATGCCGGGTGGTATGCTATAGATTATCTGGATGGTGCCGCAGTCTGGGTGGCCTGGCAGCGACTGTGCGATGCTGTATATTTCCATCTTGCCTTTCGGCTGGGTGCCCGTCTTCTCGCCGTAGATTGTCTTACACGAGGGGCACTGCAAGCTGCCATCCTGAGGAGGAGGAAGCGAAGACACCAGAGAGCCACGTCAACCAAACCATCAGTAGAAACAAGCAGAAACACTCAACAACTTCCTCATGAGTGGATCATGATGCAAGAGCAAGTTTGAAGGAGCAATCAATGAGCAGTAAATGAGTCGGCTGGTCAATCGAGAGAAAATTAATCACCAATTATTCTGTTTGTGGCGGAAAAAAAAACCTTGTTTCAAAATGTGTTGACTCACCTCACTGATAAACTGATTTTAGATTTAGAGCTGCTGGTCATGTTTGATCATCATGAATGTGGGCAGTTGTTTAAAAGTACAAAGATTGAACTTATAGACTTTGTTTCAGGGTATTATTCTCTGAAGTAGAAATTCATCCTAAATGCTATTCCACATATCTGCATTTGAAATGACCTGAAACAAACATGGCAGAGGCGCTAGTGCTGTAGCCAGGACCAGCTTCCTGGCCATCAGACTTACAGATTCTTACAGTCAGCATCTTTCCATCTTCGGCCTTAGTAGAATCAACACCAGTTGGGAAATTGTTTTGTTGGTGATGTTACAAATGTTGGTGATGCTGCTCTACTCCCCCAAACCGCTGTCCCTACATGTCTGTGGCCACATGATGACAGATATAGCTACCAACACGCCTAGTGATACAGAGAAATTAGTACGCCCATAAACTAGTGCCAAATCCATTAGAGGTTTTCACACTTAGCCGAGATAAAGCTGGGGTGAACAAATAAGGTAATCTATGGGTGTGGGGTTTTGTTTTTTTTACTTCCTCTGGCTTCCTGTGGGGTGGGGGGTTTAATTTATGCAACTTCTGACTGTACTGCTGTCTCTCTTGGGCAGGACACTCTTTTAAAGATGTTTTTAATCTCAGGTTTTTTTTACTGGTTAAATAAAGATTAAATAAAAGTCCTCACACGGTTGTGGTGGTTTTCGTCCTTCAGATCTGAGGCTACACTGCTGATAAAAGTCTCTTACCTTCGTTCCATTGTTGTACATGGCCAGCATGCAGAGCATATGCAGGGTGTGCCCACATTTGATGAATTTTCCCACAGTGTCTGGCTGGATGCTCTGGCCTCCCTCCTCTGTGGATGGGGTCTCGTAGCCAGATGGGTTGGACAGTTGGTCCATGCAGATAATACAGTCCTGAAGGTACATGAGATATCTATGCTCAGAGCAAAATTACACAACACAAACTCACTTCACAGAAACTTATTTACCATTCGGCTCAACAATCACTATCAAACAAGACAGCTGAGATAAAACAATTTTTGTGCTGCATTCAGTTTTGAATTGTGGTTCTCTATTAAGTCCAAACTCAGTGTTTAGTTAAGCTTGAGCCGAGACAGCAGAAAGTCTTTTGGTCTAGGAGGACACGCAGAAACAGCTACAGGTGTCACAACACAGGATACGGTGGAGCTACAGGTGTCAGAATTAAAAATGCTAAAGTTTGATTTGGAGTAACCGAATTGGGAACATTAGAGAGACAGCTCAGGTTGAGCTTTGGAAAAAAAGTTAGAGAGACATGACTGAGATGGTTTGGACATGTGCACAGAGGAGGGATGGTGGGTATACTGGGCAAAGAATGGAAAGGAAAGAGGACGACCACAGATTTCTGGAGTGACAGAGGAGGATGCTGTGGTGTGATGATCCGCTGTAGCAGCTGCTAAAGGGAGGAGCGCTAAGGAGAAAACAAAGTCTGGGAATAATTCCCAACCAGATTATCTCTTATACTCTTCAAGTTAAAGACAATTTGCGTGGACATGTTATCAGACGTGGGGCTTGAACCAATGTAGAAGTGGTAAAGGGTTATTTACTCGAATTACATTTAAAGATGATGGAAATCCAGTAACAAAAAGACTGACTTTGAGTGTTTAATGGCTAATTGTGTAAAATATTTTTGACCTCAATACTGACCAAAAGAATCATTCATCCGATTCATGCAAGAATTGTTCATCAAAACAATAAATGAACTTTTCTTTCATTTCTAACAGATCTGGGAGTAGACGGGGGAAACACGGAAACATTTACCTCGTCTTGTACTCCAGCCACCACCTCCATGTAGCGCTGAATCACCTCCTCGGGTCTCTGAGTTGATGCTGAAAGAGGAACAAAAGGAGAAAATGCAAAGTCAATGAGCGATTGAGTCAAAACAGGCCAGTCCACAAGCATACAAGAAGCAGCAAGAAGAGAGATTCTGATGAGATGAAATGAAATGGTTTGTGTCACAACCTCAAAATACAATTTCAGTCAAACATTTCCCATGTTTAACTCCAGCTACCATTAAATTGTGTCCAATTTTGACCAACATCCTCCAATCAAGAACCAGCCGATGTAAA
The DNA here is from genome assembly GCF_018398535.1 of Haplochromis burtoni. Classification (NCBI taxonomy): domain Eukaryota; kingdom Metazoa; phylum Chordata; class Actinopteri; order Cichliformes; family Cichlidae; genus Haplochromis; species Haplochromis burtoni. Next base: position 883,769 of record NW_024582378.1, read on the forward strand.
TATGTGATGCAGAGGGAAGACGTGAATGCTTAGCAGAACAACGAGCATTAAATGTTGATTGGCAACATGAGACATTGAAACAGACACTGTCTGCATTTTCCTAACATATTCTCTCAAATGCACAAGCGTGAGTGTCAAGTCTGTTTAGGAAAGAAAACTCTGCGAGCTAACTAAACGCTCATCCTCATCGTTTTACGTTTATTGCGTAAGACAGCTCCATTTAAATACAGATTTTTAAAGATCGAATAATTCTTCCCAGCTGAGAAACACAAAAAACAATAACTTCACTGACCCGTTTCCAGACTCGCTGTGCTTCTAATCGCTGACACGTGACCTGTTTATTTTAACAAGCGGCTGTGACAACATAGAGAAACAAAGAACGGCAGCAATAATGTGAAAGTGACAGGTAACATATTAGCCGAGTGACACCAAACTACAGAAAATGAGCAAAGCCCATTTAACACACACCGAATCAACCTCCAGCAGCTTTTTCTTTCAAATGTCGTTTTGCATGAGAAGCTGGAACAGTACCAACATTTTGTCCTGATGTCATAAGCACCTAAACGAAGACCTGCTGCTGTAATAAATATGTTACAAATGAAAGCAAACGCCACCATAAGCCAAGAGAGTGGCTCCACTCTGAGCTGCTTGGCAAGATATTCCTCTTATCTGCACTTACTGCCCCCCACAGACTATTTACTCAGGTTTTTCTTCCTGTAGTTTATCACCCATATCTATACACTTGTATTTAGAATTGAAACATTCTGCCAGAGAGCATCTTTTTGCCGCATTTAGCCAAATTAAGGCAGACTTAAGAAGGAAGTTAAAGCTAATGAGGTGCAGGAGTTGAAGAGCCTGAATGACACTGGAGGGGGAAACAGCAGAAAAGCCTGTGATAGTTGAATCAAAGCCAACACAGATAGTCAGTACACTTGCGTGAAAGTGAGTCAATGCAGGACTTAATGTTCCTCAAGCGTGTGGTGCTTGAGGATGAAAAGCAGATCACAGGACGACGATGATGTTGATGAGAGGGAAAAAAAAAGAAAAAAAGGTAGATTTGAGGACTGATGGTGTGGTAGCTACCTCTCCTGTGCTGTCTCTTTGCTCTCCTAACTGAACTGCTGGTGCTGGTGCTGCTGCTGCTGTGGGGCTTGATGGGCCTGCTGGCTGGGGGAAGGAGAGGAGGAGGAGGAGGAAGAGAGAAAGGAGCAGGCTGCTGATGCTGTGGCGGCGGATGCTGCTGCTGCTGAGGGAGAGGGGCAGAGGTGAAGTGCACGCCGAGTCCCACTGCTGACATCAAAATGGAGGCCATGCCTGGAAGTGGAGGGGGGTAGGGTGGGGGTTGGTTTAGGTTGAGGCGGGATGGGACAAGGCAGAGTGGGGCAGGTGAGCAAGGCAGGAGGCAAGTGGAGATATGCAGGAGGCAGAAGGGAACAAATCAAGAGGTAGCAGCAGCTGACGCGCCCACATCGAGCCTTGTCCATACACACTTACAAAAAACATCACACTCAGACGGCAGAGATTTTCAAATTAAACCCATACTGTTCATGTTCAACAAATTAATCTGGTTTACTGTGGCTGTCCCTCGTCTTAAATCCACTGTGCTGATTGCGAACACGGCTAATGTTGCTGCAGTGGTGACATAAATCTCATCAGCTAAGGGCAAAACACAGGGCGTCCTGGTGCTAGCGAAAGATTCACTGGGAATCGACTGTGCCCACAAGCTCCAAGTCTGACCAGTCGGGCCACAGGGAATGATTTACAAGAGCGCAATAACCCTCTGCAATGTGGAGTAAAAGCTTCAATTTTACGATTAAGTGCGGTACCGTTTAAGGACAGGCAAAAATAGAACTTCCATTCTCTTACAAATGAAGAAGTCAAACTCACAAGAAACAAAAGTAAAACACTCGGTTGAGTGCAGTCAACCGTTTTGGCAGATACAGCCTGACTTGGGCTAACTATTAGCAAAACATGGGCTAACTATTAGCAAAACATGGGCCTCCAGTTGTGCTACAAAACTGCTGCTGCTCAGGAGTTTTCTGGTCACTCAGTCTCTTTATTCTGATACTGATTAACAAGAATATTTAACACAGTTCAACTAAGACCTGAAGATGTTGGTTGCTGAGGACACGATGAAGGCTACTGCACGCTCATGCATTAGCACACCCTGCTTTAGCCACTTTACTCTAAATGAGACCAAAACACAAAAAATCAACATCATGACCCAACTAGACTTCAAAGTAGTGACTGAGATTACAAACTCATCACAAAAGTGTTTAGTAAGGTCACAGATCCAGTGAGTGGTGGGTTAGTTTTACCATAGACATCTATAGACTACAATTGTTTTTCCAAACAGAAGAGTCGCCCCCTCCTGTTCACTAGAACGAACAGATGTTAACTTAACTTTGGGCATCTTTTAAATGCAGCCTACAGCTCTGCTCAAAATTCCATATTTTATAAATGTATTTACATTTTTTTTTTTTTTTTTAAATTGGCCAGTTTTTCCTTCAAGGTTGTCTCCTTGGGCACCTCTGAATCCCTTCCAGCCCACTGGAAGTCCTGTTTTTACCACTTTTAATGGGCGTATATGCAATTTCACCACGCAAGTCAAACTTATCTCTGCTCAGTAGCATCCTTGGTGATCAGAGCTGCATCTCCAAGATTGACTGTCAATGCAGATAGAGGCTGGCATGATTTTTGAAGAATATGGATTGTCACCAAGTCATTAAAGACAAAAAAAATCAAATCGTTTATGGATGGTAGGATGACTGCCGTGAAATAACAAAAATGGAAGACGACACCAAGCATCAGACTGATAAAACATGAGGTAATGAGATTAGATGCCACTGAAGATGATTACAGCCGCCAACAAGTCTTACTCCACTACATAATTAAAAGAAAAGAAACTTGCCACTGGTAAAGCTAGCATGTCACAACTCATAATTAAGCGTTCATCTTTGAAGAACAGTTCACTGGTTCCCCGTGAAAATCCAGTAGTATTGTTTTTATATTCTGGCTGTACTTTAATATCCCGAGAAATCTGAAGGACAAAATTAACTACAAACTATCCAAACTGTAGCCCCTACATGCTAACACCTGACCCACAGAAAACAGGATCTTTCACTCCCACAAAAAAAAAAAAAAAAAAAAAGGTTATTTGAGATCCAAAGGTTCAAAAATCAGGTGTGCAGGAAGAGGTGCAGCGCTGCTCCAGGAGACAATCTTGAAGCAGAGACTGATGCCTTTACAGCTTGTTCAATCTTCTAGCTCCCCTGTTTTCCAGTATGAAAATGGCAGGCTAGTGAAAGCCAAAGCAACGTTCATGCAAACAGTTGCATGTGTTGATCATTTGATGTAAAGATAATTTAATTTACTTTAAGCATGTGTCTGCACCAGCCTGTAACAAAGCTAACGTGGGAATGAGTTCGAGTCAATCTCAAACCAGGAAATTAATATATTTGTTTATTTTATATTCTTGACAAAACTGTACAAACTACAGTTCTTATTCCTATGAATATTCATTCCTGAACAAAGACCATTCAAGCTGTACATTTGGAGGAGAAACTGTAAGAGTGACCCTCCATTTGAAACTATTTCCTCGGGTCTCAGTTCAGCATTTTCACTAATGAGGTTCTGGTCCACTTGCTTCTTCCGGGCTGATGGTATCGATTCAGTTTATCATAACACACAACCTGACTCATAATTTTTAGGAGTGAGCAGCAGAGAACAAAATAATGCATTGCTTTTCATTTCTGCCATTTTATGACAATTACAACCTGCTGATGTACTACATCAAACTGCACTCAGATTTTACCACCTCAGGAAAATCAATGTGCTAAAAATATGTGACAATGAGTCATTCATAAGTGGGAAATAAGGTGTGAAACACTATGCTCAAAGTTTTATTTATAACATATTTAATAATGAGAAAAAAAGAGAGCACACCACCTGGATTAGACAGGACTTCACAAGTGTTAATAAGCCTTTGGCTGCAAACAGTCTTTCGATACCTTCCAATTACATCAAACAAATATGATGGTGTCACCACTTCTTATGCTTATCTGCTTGTTATGCTGGAACCAAAGGCACCAACCACAAACACAGCTACTCAAATCAGCCGAGGTGAGTCCGAGGTGGCAGCTAGCGGCTGTTGGCATGACAGTGTGGCTGTGACCCTTAATTAAAAACAGGTGATTGAGAAAGAAAAGGCCATCCTTTACAGTTGTTATAAAGAATGAAATCAGAGACAGAGACCAAAGTAGCTCATTATAACTGGGCTATAAATCATTGGAAGTCTATGGAAGTTGACTCGGTTTTGTAGAGCCCCAAGTAGCCATTAGTAAATAGTCAGAGTAAATTATTACACATAACAAATGTTAGGAATATCTGTTTATGTTTAATGTGCCTGGGGAAAAAAAGGCAGATATATCAGATTCTTAAATCAAGAAATATCGGCATTGCTTTTGGTCTCAAACATCCCTTATCAGTTGGACTGTCGTACAGTTAAATCGAGTTAGTATTCTGGAGTCAATCAAATTTTCACTTTAGGATTTTTGTAGTCTGAAAATGTATGGTCATAACAATATTACTCCACCATCTATATAAAATGTGGCAAAGACCAGCAGTCAAATTTAGAAATTGCTTTGAAATACTGGCCTTTTAATTAAACTCTTACATCCATACATGGATGTAAGAGTACCTGTACCTACTTCTGATATTATCATGACATGATATCAATTTTTCCATTTTTTAATGCATGCTTGTTATTAGGAGCCTAGTTTCAAGAAAAGTTGAGTGTGCCACAAGAAAACAGTCTATAAGACATGAAGCATGCAGATATGTTGTCAAACATAGCAGGATTCTGCATTTTCATTTTTAGGAAAATACTACAGAAATTATGAAAAAAATAATAATTATACGTGGTGATCCTGAGATTGCTTGAAACATTAAGTCAGAGATTCACCACATTTCTTCTTTCAGCTGCTCTTTCCATCCCACCCCATCCCTAGTATCCTCCTCTGTCACACTGACCTTTCGCATGTCTGCCTTCACTACAAGCTTACCTCAAATGAAACACATTGGGCCCTGTCAAAGTCAAGCAGGGTCTCTACACATGCAAGCAGAAGAGTGTGTGTTGCCTTAGTTAACAAACGTTTTTCTGTCCTTTCTGGCCATTTTAAAATGAATTTTTAAGCTTGAATAGTAGTGTGTTCTTATCACGGTGCTGGCGATTTTCCTTTTGGTAGAAATCCAAAACCTCTTTGCTGTGCACCAAAGTTGTATGTGCAAGAAAACCCTGCAATTGCGCATCCAACTATTATGTTGTTAGAGACTTAAGAGATCAATCAAAAACCAGAGCTGGGTGGGGTTGTGGGGGTCCACAGCTGTCTTATAGGATCAAGTCTGAATGCTGAAGTTAATCATGCTTTTGCATGGAGAGCCAAATGTTCTGCACAGCATGAGGAAACTTGTGTGAGCTCACACTCACACACAAAATAGGGCTGTTTCAGAAGCTGTTTTTAGGTACACTGCTATGACAAATGGGATGGTATCAGTTAAGCCTCTCTCTGATGTTTGCTTAACATTTAGGGTGCGCACATTTTTATTTTTACCTCCCTCCTTCAGGCTTTTCCTGGCACATTTTTCCTAAACAGACGGACACTCACAGGGAAAACAAATGCAGTGGAGTGGCATCTAAAATACTAACAGTCTACTGAATAAAACCTGAAACTGACTGAGAGGTGTACTGAAGGATAGACAGAGCAGGGGTTACGCTGAGGATGGATGGTCAGTGACCCATTTACCTGCTAGGGCAGAGCTCACGCTGGTGGATCCATTCAGCTGCACAGAGATGGAAGGAACACTGGAGGGCAGGAAACAGAGACGGTGACATTCAGTCAACATAAAAATAAAGCAACAATGAACCAGACAGGAAGAACAAAACAAGAACTAAGAACCATTTTAGTTTTCAATGCAATCAGAGAAAAGGAAAAGCTTTGGCACTAGATCCAGAAGCAAGAAAATTAGACCTGTCAGGGAGTAACTGCATAAGGCTTATTTACCTTTACTGACTGTCTCCAGCTCAGTGAATGACTAATTATCCATGTCTAAGACTGATTAACAACAACTCAGCAGTGACTGCATGTGCACAGAGCAACCAGGGAGCGTGACTCTGCAGTCAATATACAGATGGATATGTGCCCAATGAATGTGTTTACTTTGCAACAGGAGAAAAAGAAGCAGCTGTCAGTCCTCGAGTATGATGGAGCGCTAAACTAAATCCAGTTAAAGGGCTGCAAAAAGGCAACACTGACTCAGTGCTGAGGTGGTACTGGTCTATTTCTGTAGCCAAAGAGCTCTGTGCACTACAGTCTGAACAACATATTGCTTGAATGAATATGGGCTATGACAGCATGTCCGCAACTGTAAAAATAAAGATAGTAATACAATTGTTCATTAAGTTAAACATAAGAGTACAGTGACTGACCTTAAACTTATAAATACAATTCAAATGAAAAACAAAATAAAGGAATTGAAATAGAGGTGAGGATGATGGTGGTTCCAGACTAACGAATGTTTTTGACCATGCAGTTCATGTTACAAGGGCACCCGCCAGGAAATTTGCTGGCACAGATGGGGCAAAGCGAGCCCCAGGCGGCACAGTGACCCAGGAGAGCCACACAGTGAGCAACAGAGAGCTGAAGCCGGCTGCCAAAGAGGGATAACACCACAGGCAGCCGTGCCCCAAAAGGGTGGAGTTACTCAATGGACAGGAAGCTTGCAACATTTTTTTCAGTCATAAAAAACTTGGCAATTAAAGTACTTGAAAAGGAGTATTATGATGTACTATTACACAATAATTATTATTTTTTCCATGCATGGGTGCGCCTCCTTTAGCATCCACACCCAGGAGTTAAAAAAATTTAATTAAATACATGGCAACAATTTCTCTTTTTAAAGCATACACCTCAATGAGAAATGTGAAAGTGTGGGCTTTAGTGAATGTAAACATTCACCGCAAAGATTTAGACAATTCTTTTGTCTACTGAGCAACCATGTTTTTAATACACTAGTTTTAATTTCTAGTGGCTAAAACTCAGCGTGCAAAAAACATTAAAGCCCAGAGAAGCTGCAAGTAAGCTTTCTCTGCTAGCTGGAACAAAAGGAAGGGAGGTCAGTGATGACACAGACAAGAGTCACAGGAAGTGAGCCAAAGCAAACATACCAATGAAGTACTGGAGCTACAGATCTGTTTTTTTTTTTCTGCCTTTCCTGTTTTACAAGAAAGGTCAACACTGACAGAGGCAGGAAAGACAAAGAGGAAGAGGAGGAAAGCAGATAGAGGACCTTGTAACATGAACCCTGCACATCTATCCAAATCACACAATCTAGGATAGGTATCAGATACCAACCTTAACCCATTGGCACTGGTAGAGTTGGTCAGAGGTGCAGAAAGTTGACTGCCAGATGTCGGTGGAGCCCAGGGGCTGCCCCAGGACATGCCACCAACTGAGAGAGGTCTCCTGGGGTACGGGGAGTAGACAGAAGTAGGATGAGCCGCCACAGCCCTTCCTGTGCCTTGAAGACTAGGCCGGTTCAGACTCCCTGACGAGAAGGAATGTCGCGAACGGCTCGGCATGGGTCCGGTGCTGCTGTGGCTTAAACACTGCTGGCAGGAGCAGGCGGGGCCCGATGAGATAGCTGGGGGTCCGGAAGAAGCCAGCGGGTAGGGGAGGTTGCATTGGCGTCGCACCTGGCGTCTGAAACCCGTCGATTTGTTAACCTGCGCCAGAGATGTGAGATCCACTATATAATTGTATCCATGGGGGCCCAGATCTGCTGTGCCTTGGCGAGCCTGATAGCTGTGCTCCAAAAGGATAGAGGTTCGCGTCTCATATGGGGTCCATCCTCCTTCATCGTTGGCCCATTCCCAGTAAACACCACTACCAAGGCCGGAGGACTGGGCAAACAGAGACCGGCGTACTGACCGGGTCTTACCTGAAAAGAAAAGAGGCACATTGATTTTTAGTGAATAAACGGAATTAAAACTGCAACGTTGTGTGTGTGTGTTATGTTTTTAAGACAAAAACGAAAAGCCCCTTGTTCATTCACTTGTATGCCAGAACTAATGACACATTACATACATGGCTATGACTTAATTTTAAACACACATACAGACACACAAAATTATGACAGTTTAAGACACACCAAGCATCTTTAGATGTTAATCTCACAATGTTGTGACGTATTTCATGATTTGTAGCTAGGTTCACGTAAAAATGTCGCTAAAGAACTGTAACTTTATGGATACTTCTCAGCTTATATGAATCATAACAACAGCGCCCTGCAAGCTAATGCTAGCCGGCTAACGTTACAGCCAACCGGGCCTGTGAGGTTTGAGGCAAAACTGTTAACGAGGAATAAACGTTAAGGTCATGCCATGACGTGTTAGATATGTTTACCTGTGTCCTGTCGAAACTGCTTCAAGCTTGGTATGTCAATGAGGTAAGGCGACAGGCTGGGGTCTGATTGTCCGAGACAGATGCTCGTAGAGCCGGGTGCTCCTCCTCTGTGGCCCCGCGGTGACAGACAACGCTCGATGTAGGCGCTCACCTGGCCGCTGTAAGGCCGCCAGTAACCCTGGTCATCCTGCCATTCCCACACCGCTATCATGGGCTGAGACTGCCCGACAGATCCAGAGGGTGTAGCTGACACAGGAGGCCCGTTTCTAGACCCGTTTACCCTGGCACAGGACCCAGACACAATTGCCATTTTCGCCAAAACTAGCCCGAAGCTAACAACAACTCGTTCTGGTTAGCTAGTCAACCGTTTGTGGCTGCGACGAAGACAAAGTGTGCTAGCTGGGCTAGCTTGGCTCGTTAAAAAATTCCATTGTGAATGTGTTAACGCGCCTTTGAGGAAGCAATGAGGTAGGTATCAGTTGGTAAACACTCCAGATAAACACATAAGTACATGTTTGCGAAGCTAATGCATTCACACGGTTTAGCAGTACATGGTTAACGTTAGCTTTGTTGCGGCGTTGCCAGGAATCCGTCCTTCTTCTGCCGCTGCGTTCAGGGACCGTCGGTAATATCACAACTCAGCTCGTCTCAATCTGAAACAGAAAACGTACAGAAACCGTAGGTTTCCCTTTCTGAAAGCTATATTTATTTTAGACCACAGTGACACAGACTATGACTGTATTTAATATCCTTTTTTGTTGTGATTTTTTGTTTTGATTAATTCTTTCGGTTAAGTATTAGATTCATTTTTTTATTTATAATGTAAAGGGTGGAATATGTCAGCGGCAAGATTTAGGGCAAAAATACAATACAGCGATAGAAATACTTGACACAGAGACAAGCGGACATTCCAGTATCAATAGACACAGGCACCAATGCCCCATCACAAAATTTATATTTTATACTAAGAATTTAGTAAGTAAGTAATTATTGCTTCACTTAATTTTTTTTTCTAAAGTCTAGGCTTTTATTTTAACTCAACTTTTTCCCCCTCTCACACCTAATTTCAGTTTTTAATTTGGTTTAACTATAATAACCGTATTATAATAATATCCACTATTTGTAACAAGGGGCCCATATGTGTGTAAGTGAAATCTCATCAAATACATCTAATGTCTTTTTGTGAAATGAAATTGTGATTAAAATGTTTCCGGGTGAAATCTGGAGCCGCAAAGATCTGGGATTTTTTTATTTTATTTTTTTTATCTCAGCCGATAACACGCAGACAATCTTCATTCCTTGGCTCAAGTGGTGGTGCAAAGTGATGATTTATTTAAGGCATTGCGGGGGTGGGGGTTGGTAGTTCTTAAGGTGGAGCACCATTTCTCATGTCAGATGATTAAAACAAAAGCTTTTTGTGCACACCTCACCTCTAAAAATTTCACTTACAAGGTGCGCATGAAGGTTGCATTCTTCTTCTTTCACACTATCCCCCTCTTCTTTCCCTGCTTCTGTATTCAAAGGAGATTAGAACCCCCTCAGTAGTATTTCTGCCCTCAACTGGAGATAAATGGGTATGACACAAATAAGTGCATATGAAAATCTACCAAACGACCTTCTAAAACCTCAGGCTGGTTGCTTGAGTAATTACTAATTATTAACCAGACACCACTAAACTGAATGCTGCCCAAAATTCCAGTGCTAGCACAGGTATAAGACTAAAGATGGCGATAAATGGCTTTGTGATCCATCTGCCACCCAAACTAGATTATTACTGGATCTAGTTTGTAAGTATGGTGTTCATTAAATTCTGCTACGTGATAATAGAACTAGACAGTTCTGACACCAGTGTGAACATTGATTAAAGTAGTGGCCAAATGGGATTTGAGCTTTCCCCTTAGCCCACAAAGTGACATATAATCAATAGCCAAGCCCATGCCAAGTAGTTTCAAAGTGACAAATGTAATAATAATAACTAATAAAGACGAGGATCTGATGTTTCAATATAAAAATAAAACCATTCATCTATGGTTTTTCTAATGTAACTAGAACACATTGTCTCCACAAGCACACACAAAAAAATGACAGTAAAAAATGATGCAAGCAGCCATTATTTGGTTTGAAGACAGAGTCAAATGATTTAGCAGTGAGAACATTGCTTTGAGTCATCTTTTCCTGAGGTCTGCTCTTAAAGTCCTGCAGTTTAAATGTTTTCAGATTTATCAGTGTTAAATTAATTTATGGCATCTGATGTTCTTGTTATTTTTCGTCTTTGTCTTGCGTGCAACAAGAACGCAGAAACACTGGAAAACACTGGAACATTTGCAGTCCCTATGCCCGCATGACATAGAAACTTTTTTTAATAAATCTATCTGTGCACACAGTTTTGGTTTTATTAGCTGAAGTTGTGAAATATGCATTTGAGATTTTTTGCCTTCTTCCTCAGTACAATGAAGGTAACTGGAACTTTGTTTGTGGTGCCTGCAGCAATAAGAAATGACATTTAAAAATTTAACAGGAACAGAAGCAGTGTCCCTGCAATAATCCACAGGCATCACTATGATTAGGTTTCTTGGGGCGGTTTTCTCTCTTTCTCAGCCCACTTAAACAATCCTGGTTGGAGCTGAAGGTCACACGCTTCTTAAAACTGAGAAAATAGAGTTGAACGAGAGCCACGGTCCAGTGATTCTGTAAATAAGCAAAATAAATTTTAAAAAAGCATGCTTAGGCACAGTGACTAGTTTGTGCCCACCTTTTAGGCCTGTGACAGCAGGGGTGGGCTTCAGCATGCCTGTGACCCTCAGCTGGATGAGAAGTTAAGAAAATGGAATAATGGAGCAAAGGAGCTTAAAGCTCCAGCAATACTTTTAGAATACAGAACAATTTCATTCTTTGACAGACGTGTCTTGACTTGGGGCCTTCATCACGGTCATCACAACACAAATTACAGACAACATTTTAAGGAGAGTCGAAAGGATGAGCAAAGCTGCCCGCATGTCTGCAGTTTCCTGTGATACAAGATCAGAGTCTTGCACTTAATAAACATTTTTTAATCATTAAAAAATACAATTAAAAATGATTTTGTCACAACTAGCAATGAACCTGCTATCAACATGCAGGTAAAAAGACCACCTTTCAAATGCTACTTTTCAAATTATTATTATTAGTTTTTTGAGTTTTCTCCAGTGAATGATCAGAAAACAGATTAAACATTCACAAACATTAAATTAGTTTTGCTATTGAACTATGATATATCTCGTGATGCTCAGAAATTATTATTGAGGTCTGCGTGACCACAAACCACACATGGTGTTAATACAACAATCTGCATTTAATTATGAGTTATTATTAATCTCAGGCTGTCTTCCACAGCATGTCTTTTTTCCTGTCTTCCTCCCCTCAGCCCCAACCAGTCACTGCAGATGGCCGCCCCTCCCTGAACCTGGTTCTGCAGGAGGTTTCTTCTTTGTTAAAAGGGAGTTTTACCTTCCCGCCGTTGCCAAAGTGGTTGCTCACAGGGAGTCATCTGATTGTTGGGGATTCTCTGTAATATTTCAGGGTCTCCACTGTATAATATTAAGCACCTTGAGGTGACTATTGTTGTGATTTGGCACTATATAAATAAAATTTAACTGAATTGGAATTACTGTTAACCATGTCATGTAGGATGCCTGTCAGTGTAAGAACAAGTGAATTAGGCCCCAATCAGACAGGCCTAGATACCTGTCTGCAATTGTCTGGCAACCACTCGTTGCTAGGGAAGTTGCACCTTTTGAGACATGTTGGCTGCACCTTGAGGCACAGACTTTCAGCTAGCAACAAAAGATTTTTGATGCAGCACCTTCTTTGCAACCAATTTCACCCACCTCTAGTAACCTCAGGGATTATACATTTTCTGTAGCAAACAGTAGTTGCATAAGGTATAGCAGACAAAATTTTTAAAAAATGTGCTAAACAAAAACTAGATTCTTGCTTTAGATCGTGACATTTAGATCGTGAAATGCAATGTAAGCATTTCCAGTACTTACAAGATAATGAGGACACAATGCTGGAAAAATTAATGCACAATAATGCAGTTGAAAAGCACAGCATTTAGATCCATCGCTCTGTAGTCTACTTTGACAACATGCAATTTGGAAATGCCATTTATGGCTGCTTTGGTGCCATTCTGTATGCAAACTTGCTTATAGCATTTACAGCTTTGGTGTGAGCATTTATTACATTAAACATATACATAAACGTTATTAAATAATGGCTGATGTACATTTGATATTAATAACGGATCTTAGACGCTTGATTTTTACTCAGCCACTGTGAAATAGTCACCTGCACTTATCAGTGTTAATAAATCATGGATTTCATAATTCATCAAGTCTGCAGTTGTAAATGCTAATAAGCAGCTTATAAATGGATTTTGGTCCAGATGTCTTGCAGACCTTTACAAGAAGATAAGTGATCAAATAGTGAGTTGTAAGGGAGAATTAAATAGCAGAGGGCTGTGATCCATGAAGGATTTGATCACAAACTTGCAAGCTTAAACTGATCTGTTGGGTAAGGGAAATGTTGTATTAGCTATTTCTGCATCTTTAAATACAGTTTAAAAATCCTGTGAACAGATACAACTATGCACACTTTCTACATGGTATTTGTTGTGGTAGTATCTATGCTGCCTCATTTGATATACAAACAAACCCAGTTTTGAGAAAACTGGGACACTGTGTGGAAAAAAAATTAAATATGATGCAATAAATGAATAAACAAATGCAATTGGTTGAATATCTGATTAACTCACACTTTATTCACAATGGAACAAAAAACCCCACAGAAATCAAATGTTAAACTGAGAAAGTGTGACATTTTAGGAAAAGTATTAGCTCGTTTTGGATTTGATGCCAGCAACATATTTCAAAAAAGTTGGCACAACAAAAGGTTGGAAAAGTGAGGGTTGGTTAGAAGAACATCTTAAGAGGCAGAGGTTCACCAATCTGCAATAAACCGATGTATAAATTGTTGAGCAGTGTCAGAATAATCTTACTCTGTATAAAATGTTACATACATAACCCTTAAAAGTGCAAAATATAATATAAAATAGATACATATATACAGACTACAGAATCATTGGTATCTTGTGATATTGTGGCTTCACTTGTTTTCGTCCTCTAAGTTTCACCTTCTTATGTTACAGTGTGCAACTTTCTAAAAGTTTACCATTTTATTTTCCATTATTGTATTTTTTGTACTGTAAGGCGCACTTAAAATCTTTTAACTTCTCAAAAATCAACAGTGTGCCTTATGTATGAATTCTGCTTGTGCTTACTGACCTCAAACTGACTTTGTGGTACACAGCGCTCAAAAATCAAAACGACTTCAGTGAGCTTGATGGATTTTCGGAGCATTACGGCTACCGTAGTCAGGAGCCCCGCAGTGTAATCTGGGTCCAATACTCCATCTGCTTCAGGTCCCAAAGTCAAACGAACACTGCGGCATCACTGAGAGTTAAAAACTTTCTAAAATTCTTTCATCTTTAATAAAATGATCAGCGTTTATGCTTTACCAGGTGTAACAATTAAGTTTAACATCCAGGCATCCATGAAAACAGAATTTGTTAAATCTAAGGAAATTAGAAGTTAGCAGGAAGTTAGCTCGCTAGTTTCCACCTAAACAAGATATAGAATGTTCTGAAAAAATTTAAACATACAGCTTTGGAATCACTTTCGACGTAAATGAAGACAGAAAACTAAACAGCGGTGATGTTTGTAGGGTTACTGAAGTTGGGCTAGCTGGTATATAATGATGTGCTACGTGATCGCTAGCGACACAGCTATGTTAGCATAACATAAACACAGTGAAGCTGGAGGATGAATGCTAACTTTTT
>NW_024582378.1:904651-945759 GCF_018398535.1 Haplochromis burtoni
CCCCACTTGATAAAAGTTAACATGAGGGTTGCGATGGCCGCTAACTTTCCGCTTCTAAATTCAGATAAAACTGAGGTTATTGTTCTCGGCCCTAAAAATCTTAGAAATATGGTATCTAACAAGAGGTTTGTGCATTTATATTAACAATGCTTGGTGCATGAACTCCACTACTACTGAGAGTCACTGCTCACCTAATGCGGAGTTTTTAATGGTCAAATGCAGACCTTATTATCTCCCCAGAGAACTCACTTCATCATACTCACTGCCGTGTATATACCCCCCGACGCTAATGCTAGGTTGGCCATGAAAGAACTTTCTGCAGCCATTAACAAACACCAGAATAAACACCCCGAGGCTGCTTTTATTGTTGCTGGCGACTTCAACCACACCAACTTAAAGACAGTCCTCCCCAGATTCCACCAACATGTCTCCTGCCACACCAGAGGAGACAAGACTTTAGACCATGTGTATTCCAACCTGGCTGGAGCCTACAAAGCCACACCCCTCCCCCACATTGGACAATCGGACCATCTCTCCCTGTAGGGCTTCGGAGTTGACGTCACGCCGCAATGCATTGTGGGAGCGCGGCGGCATTTTCGGGGTCTACGAATCAAATCAAACACACTGTGTTGGAACGACGATTACAAGATGCTTAAAAGCAGCTCAAAAGAGAATGGACTGTATAGAGACCGATTGCGTCCAGAGGCGAAGCGGCGGTACTTGCAGAAAATAGCTGCAGTGGAAATGTGGACCCGTATGAAATACGGCCGTGGAGTAGAAACCCTGAAGACCAACCGCTATTGACGTAGCCTGACATATTTCATACCTTATCTGTGGAGTCAGCGCGTACAAGTCGTCATTCAAACAAAGGTAAGTCAGCTCGAGTACTGCGAGTGAAATGCGTTTGATTTCCCTGCAAACATTCACATTAGTGCAGCATAAATTCATTCATGAGGGGAAATTACAGTGAGAACATGTGGAGGCTGTTAGAGGGATAACATAGTGAGTTCAGTGCATTGATGAGACACTGTCCTGAAGGATTTAGTTATTCTTTATGGTTAAAGAAATTGCAATGATTTATTAATGTTTATTATAAATAATTCTAATTATACATCTTGCTTCCATGTTTGTATCTTGTGTCACTAAAAATACATTTTATGCTTTCTCCATCTCTAAAGTGATGACATCCTTGCATTACATACTTTAGGTTCATTTTCTGCAGGCAGGTTTCTGACAGAGAACAGACAGATTTAGAATATAACATGCAGCGTTCTATAGATGGACACATAAAGAAATGAAAAATGACATGTATGTGCTAACTTTCTAAACACTTTGTTACATTTATGATAAAGTAGATTAAACACATTTACGTCGACCTTGGCTCATAGTTCTTGTCTTTAAATGAACTTTGTCTGTGTGTGCTTCAGGTCCTGCACTCAAAGACTGAATGAACCAGCATTGCAGCCATGGGTCACTGTGAGCATCACAGGGAAGGTTGAAGCCGCCCGCTGCACCTGCATGGCCGGAGTCGCAGAGACCTGCACCCACGTCACTGCTCTTCTGTTTAATGTAGAAGCAACAGTGTTGATCCGTGGCACAAGGACTGTTACAGATGAACCTGCATACTGGGTTTTGCCTGGTAATATGACCAAGATACAGCCAGAGGTTGGCCATAAGATAGACGACTTCTCTTCAGCTGCCCAAAAAAAGGCTCTTGATCAAAACATACACAGACCATCTGTAGTGACAGGTAAAAGGAGCCGTCCTCAAAAAAGAAATCCCACCTGCTACTGTGGAGGAGTTGTCACTGCTATAATGCCATCATGTTTTATCTAGGGGTCTAGATTTATGCCTGTAGTGCACTGCTGTGTAAATAATTTGCATTTACTGAATATGTACTGACTGAGTCCCGCTGTTCAAAAGTTGAATAAAGAAACTAAATTATTTTGCCTTTTTTTTTTTTTATTTAAACCACTTTATAGAACATCACATCAGTAACAGTGTAGAATCCATGTCATTTACAGTTTACAAATGACAAAATGTTTACACCAAATCATGAGTGTTTACATGATATCACCCACTACTAACATTACTTTATTTACTGTATCTTTTGAAAAAATAACAGCACAAGACTTAAGAATATTTAACAGGAGCAGGTTTCATTCTTCTCTGGTTTTATTATCACACTGTTCACCAAACGCAGCAAACCTTCACCATCTTATCCAGGAGGGTCACCTCTTCACCCTCACATGGAAGAAGTAATCAGATTGGCATGGTGGTATGTTTGAAGCAGGTCCCTCGTGTAGCGCTGGAAACCAGTCATGATGTTTCATCCATTTCATCGGCTGGTTTGCTGCAATAATGCCAAATAATTAGCAACTCTATAAATAGAAGGTAGTTCTGCAAAATCACTCAGTAGGATGTTTGTTCTAATTTGCTATGAGCTCAGAGCGCATCGAAAATGAAACTAATAGGCTATAAAGAGTGATATGAACATATTTAGAACTTACCGGAATGAAAATGTCTGGAGCACCAACAGATATTTGGAGATGGAAGAGAGCTGCACGTCAGCTCGTCTCACAGCTGCTCTCCAGGCTGGACGCCTTCGTTTGGTAACATCGATACACGAGCTGCCTCATGTCTGCTTCCAGGTTGGGAAAGCATAAAAAGACAATCCAACCTTATTCCCGTGCCGGTCGTAAGATCGAACATTGCAGCCGAGCACACAGCAAGTACGAACCATGGCTATGCTATCGCTCCTAGCTTAGACCCCCAAAATGGTGAATCGGGCCAAAATCCTTTCCACGCCCACCCCCGTGACATCACGCTCCGAAGCCCTGTTCCTCACACCTAGGTATTCACCACTCATCCAACGTGTGAAACCTGCTGTGAGGACAATTAAAGTGTGGCCAGAGGGGACAGACGCAGTGCTCCAGGACAGATTTAAAAACACAGACTGGAATATGTTCACCCACACAGACCTGGACCAGTACGCCTCATCTGTACTGGATTACATCTCCAAACCACAGACAGTGTCACCACCCAGAAACGGATCACCATGTACCCCAACCAGAAGCCTTGGATGAACCGGGATGTTCGTCTCCTCCTGAAGGCCCGCAACACTGCCTTTAGGTCAGGAGATGCACACGCCTACAGCACAGCCAGGGCTAATCTAAAGAAGGGCATCAAAAAAGCCAAACACCATTACAAAAAGAAGGTAGAAGAACACTTCTCCAACTCCAACCCCCGACGCATGTGGCAAGGACTCCAGACCATTACAGACTACAGGACCACCAAACCCTCCCCCGCATCCTCTGATGTCTCCTTCCTCAACGAGCTCAACAACTTTTATGCTCGTTTTGAGCGAGGGAACCCCACAACCACAACCAAAGCAGACATGACGCCAGACCACCAACCTCTGACTCTCTCCCCCACCGATGTAGGAGCGGTGCTGAGCAGGATCAATGTCCACAAGGCTGCAGGCCTGATGGCATCCCCGGGCGTGTTCTCAGAGCGTGTTCTGGGGAGCTTGCAGGAGTGCTCACAGACATATTCAATCTGTCCTTGGCCCACGCTGTGGTACCGGCCTGCTTCAAATCCACCTCCATCGTCCCGATACCCAAAAACTCCAACCCATCTTGCCTCAATGACTACCGCCCAGTAGCACTCACCCCCATCATCACTAAGTGCTTAGAGCAGCTGGTCCTAGCACACTTCAAATCCTGTCTCCCCCCACCCTGGACCCCCACCAATTCGCATACCGCCAGAACAGGAGCACAGAGGATGCAGTCTCCATCGCACTGCACTCTGTCCTCTCACACCTGGACAACAACAACACCTACGCCAGAATGCTGTTTATAGACTTCAGTTCAGCATTCAATACAATCCACCCCTCACAACTCATCAGGAAACTGACAGACCTGGGCATCAGTTCCCTCATCTGCAAATGGTTACTGGACTTCCTGACCAACCGCCCCCAACATGTCCGGCTGGATAACCGCTGCTCATCTACAATCACGATGAACACCGGTGTACCACAAGGCTGTGTGATGAGCCCTTTCCTCTACTCCCTCTTCACCCACGACTGCAGACCTGCTGATGGTTCCAACACCATCATTAAGTTTGCAGATGAAGTCACGGGGTGGAAAGGGACAAGTTATCTAAGTTTTTTACTGTGCATGTTTTTTTTGTGTTTTATCTTTTTAATGTTTTAATATTGTACATTGGGTTATTTTTATGAGTTTTACTGCATGTTTTAATGGTATTTATTTGGTGACACAAGTATAAGTGTTGGCCACACCAAGAGTGAATGAAGAACGTCCAACCGAGATTGTCATGGGAGACCAGCTGCAGGCTTGCGGGAGGTGGGGTAATGATTTGCTGCTGGCAGCAGTGCTTGGGATTAAGCACGAGACCCAGGTTAGGCCTGGAAGTATCCCCACGGGAGCAGCCGGGTGCAGTGTAGGACCTTATGGCTTCCGGGTAGCTATGCTACGAGGACGTGAGAGTGATTGCTCGTTTGTGGCCTTGGACTGAATGGTGCACTTTTTTTATATTTTTGCTTGGGGGGTAGAAGATGGAACTGGACTCCAAGAAAGCTTCATGACTGGAAGCTGGGTTTTTAGCAGGGACTGCTAATCTTTCAGTGTGGGGGGATGTCACGGGGTGGAAAGGGACAAGTTATCTAAGTTTTTCTACTATGCATGTTTTGCTGCGTTTTACCTTTTTAATATTTTAATATTGTACACTGGTTTATTTTTATGAGTTTTACTGCATGTTTTAATGGTATTTATTTGGTGACTTGTCCTGGAAAGACTCCGCCCCTACCTGATAATAAACTGATCACACCTGCGAGAGATCCCAGAGAGGCCAATAAGAGGGCCTGGCAGACCAAAGGAAGGAGTTCGACCGAGAGGCTTGAGAGACGGCCAGGAGTAAGTGGTGCCAGGCGGCGGCGCCTGCAAGCCGAAGGGGCTGGTGGAGCTGGGCGTTCAGAGGAGGACGGACAGCACCAGCGACTAGGGACGCGGAGCGAACAGGCGGACGGCAGTAGTAACGAGAGCCCAGCTTGTGCACTGCGGGAGAGCAGAGGCGGCGAGACAGCTGGTGCCGATTTGCAGTTTTAAAGAAGCGGCGGGCGGAGTTGAGAGCTCTGCCCACCCGGGGTAAGTCTTCGACTTAGCCCCTTTTATTGAATGAAAATTGCCGAAAAGAATAGTGACTGCCGCTCCCTCCCTTTCTTCAGCGTACCAGGACGCGGAATGCGGGGAGGAAGGCGAGGACTCCGCTGGGTTTCCCTTTTACATCACTTCGCTGGACTTTTTTAGTTCTTTGTGACTTTTATATCGTGGCGGATGCCACTGGACTTTTAATGTTGTGTTTTATTGCTTTTTATTGTGTTACCCCTTGGCCAAGGTTGTTTTAATTCATTTTGCATTTTTAACTATTTAAATATAATAAATTATATTTTAATTATACTGTTTTTTAATCGTGTGCTTTCCCTTGGCGGCTCCACTGCTCTGTCCGTTTGGAGGAAGGTTTCCTTCCTTTAAAAAAAAAAAGACACTGTGGAAATAAAATCACCTTTCGCTCCGTTACAATGACACCACGGTGATTGGCCTCATCAGTGACAACGATGAGGCCGCCTACAGGGAGGAGGTGGATCGTCTGGCTGAGTGGTGCGACACAAACAACCTGCTGCTTAACACCGAGAAGACCAAGGAGCTCATCGTGGACTACAGGAGGAATGCTGACCCACATCCACCCATCCACATTAAGGGGACGGCTGTGGAGCGTGTGAGCAGCTTCCCTATTATTATTATTATTATTATTATTATCTTAGGTGGACCACCTAAATCTACCACTTGGAAGATTGATAGTTTTATCCCAAACTCCTGGACTCCACATGTCAAAGTGTTTTGGGCTATAACCACAAATTGCCCCTGACGCATCCACTGGTATGTGTGTCACAGATGAATGAAGTGCAAGAACACTATAAATAGAAGAGAAGTAGACCGTTTCCTGTGCACCTAAGAACTTTATTTGCGTCCACAGCTATGGCCAGTCAGGAATCTACATTTGCAACCTAACATGAAAACCTTTGTACTCTGGGAGGAAGCTGGAATAGTCCAGGAGTTACCGCCTGGATTGGCCAATAAAACCGTTTTCATACATCTTTTGTAACACTGAATTCTTTCAGACATCGTCCAGCAGAGGTCCATGCGAAAATGTCCTGCTGAGTCACATGAATTACTTTAATGTAGGGGAATTGACACAAGAGGATGGAACAAGAAACACAGAGACAAACTGAACTAAGAACTAAATAGAGACTAATTAGACTGAAGAAATAGGCAAAGAAGAAAATATAAACAATACACAAACTCAAAATCAAACAGAAAACATTTAAATAAAAAATGAAAGTCCATAATCTCAGAGTCTATGGACTTTCATGTGTTGTGAGAACAGACAACTGTGAAAAACAGTTGGTGACTTGATGATTCCAACACAAGGCAGCTGGTCTTGGTTTGGAATTCTTAGTATATCTGAATTTGTTGTTCCTTATAATCTTTGCTCTTGAAGTTTTGATTTTAGTCTTTATTGAACTTTGGGTTCCTGCTTTGATTTCTTGGTTCTTGATTACGATTGTTCTGTTATAGAGATTCAGTTTTGCATAAGGTGTGTGTGGGATCAAGTCTTAGTTTTAACAGTAGTTTCCTGAGTGTTTCTCCATCTGTTCCTCCCTCTATTTTCTTTTTTTCTTTTTGTTAACATCTTGGTTAACTTGTGTTCCCTAGCCTGACCTCTTGTTAAGCGATTGCATCCATGTCTTTTCTAGCTGTATTGCTTTCTAACTCTTTTACCTTTTGGTTTTCTTACATACCTTGCATCATTTTTGTTTTCTGTCTCCTGGATTGCATTGATTACTTTCACCTGTGCTAATTAAATGCACCTGTGTCTAATCCACAATGGGCCCTGTGTGAATGTGCAGTACAGTCTTCTCTGTCCTTTGAATGATGGTTTGTATGCTTTCACTTTGTCTGTGTAGTAGTAGGAATTTGTATTTCTTTGAGGCTCACTTTATCTTTTGTTAGTTTTTCTTATCAACCAATAAAGTCTTGCTTTTTGTTGTTCTATTTGCTAGTATCCTTGGGCCCTTTATTAAAAAGGAAGTAGTACAGGGACTTGCAGGGACTATGTAGTAAAGGGCCTGGGTGAGCTTAACCTACTCTAGGTATCTTTCAGTGATTTGGATTCACTAAACCCTAACATTGGCAGTCGGGAAACTGGTCAATTATTGGTCAGTCGGTCACACGAAACTGGTTACCAACTCTTTTCCCTGCACATTCATATATAAAGGGTGGCATTAGCAGCATCTGACCACTCACAGTTGCAGATGACCGTAAAGGCAGCAGAGAGGCTGATTTTACAAAGGAAGATAAAAATATAATATTAGCGAAATGTGTAGAGGTTAAACACATAATACAGCCTGAAAGCAACAGAGCTACTGCAGAAAAATCAGCAGAATGTGTGTAAGAGCAAAATACTTGTATGTCAGCTTTAAAACCTTTAGCCTATTAGAAACTCTACCTGAGATAGGATAGTGGAGAGGAGATAGAAAAGCTGCAAGGGAGCAGGAAGAACACATTGTGTTGGCAGTAAAGGACCTTGGGCTAGAATCAAATCCAGGCCTCTGCAATAACCTTATAGAATATTGGTGGGTTGCTCAACCTGTTGAACTATACCTGTGCTCATATTTCATTACATTAAAGTTTGAAACATAGTTTTAGTTTTTATTCTTTCTGTGGCAGCCTCGGTGGTCTGTGAGCAAGTGAGCATTAATTACACAGAATTTTGTGGTGTTTCTATGTGCATTAAACTGTGCTTCTACTGTGCCAGACATTTGAATTTTGTTGTGTAACTGTCCTTTAACGCAGTGCTAGCTGACAGTGGTCTTCTGCTGCTGTAGCTCATGTGTTTCAAAGTTTGATGTGATGTGCATTCAGAGATGCTTTCCTGCGTGCCAGAGATTATTTGAGTTGCTGCTGACCTCGTACCAGCTCAAAGCAGTCTGGCCACTGTTCTTTGGCTTCAATAAGACATTTTCAGTGGATGTTTTCTTTTTGTGGACCATTCTCTGTAAACCCTACAGATGGTTGTGCGGGAAAAGCCCAGCAGATCAGCAGTTTCCGAAATACTCAGACCAGCTTGTGTGACATGAACCATTATCCTGTATTCAAAGTCATGTAAATTATCTGATGCTCAGATTGAACTTCAGCGGATCATCTTGACCGAGTCTACATATTAAAATGCATCGAGCTGCTTGGCTGACGTTTCTGTTAATGAGAAGCTAAACAAGTGTACATAACAAAGTGGAAGGTAACTTTATTTAGTTTTTATTTCCTTTCTCTGCATTCTGTCTCTTTTGTGGAAAACTGTAAAATGATTATACCACTGTCATTCAATCACAGTTTCATCTCTAATAGATTTGGGACCCCTCTCCCTTTTGATTTGCAAAAGTGATTTGTGAGCACCACTTAGACAAGGATCACAAACGGTGCCAGCACCCACTTTCCCTAATCTCTCATGCATGGGTTGCAATCATGTTGTTTTTCGATGATGAGCTAAAGTGCCAAAATTAGCAAGAGAGAAGATGATCTCTTGCGAGTCGCAGCTTGCATGTTGCAATTTTCATGAGATTGGCCCCGGGACAGGGGTTATGGAGATGGGCTGGATGATGTGCATCGAGTCTTGCAGATCACTGGGCCTGAATGGTGAAAAAAAGATTTGTCCTTATCCAACATTTCCTGGAGAAAATGAGAATTTTATCACAGTGCACTACAATAACCTCTAATTTTCCACCCCACTGTCCAAAAACCGTCCACTTTCCTTTTTATAGAGACTCTGTGGTCAGGGCCTGTGCACTCTCTATAGTGTCAATTATATGAATGAGCCCCACTGCATTCAAATTAAACTTTTCATGTGCCAGAGTTATAAGGCAAAGGGGTTCCAGTTGAGGATGAAATAATGAAATATTTCCTCTCAGGGAGCCGGGTCCCGGTGCAGTCTCGGCTGGCTCCAGAGAACCAGAACAATCTCCATTATCCAGTGGCTCCATGCCCACATTGGGGCTATCAGTATCAATAAAAAGTCCACTCCCTCACTCTTTACAGTGCGGCAGACTCAGGGCCAGGCTCGCACATCTATTCTCAGTGGAATATGTTTCCCCCAAGGTAAAGATATGTCAGGCACTGAGCTGTTTTCTTTAGGACAAATAGGCTGATCTGCAGGCTCAAATGCCAGAGAGTGCTTGAAGTGTAACGAGACAATATGGCCGTTGGGTTTATTGGAATGAAATAATTGTCCAACAAATGGACAACAAACAGCTCTTTCTCTTCTCTTTCACCAGGCTAGAACTAGTTTTCACGCATTTCTGCAGAATAATTAGTGTCCAAAAAGCTGACGCGAGCATGACACTGCAAAATTCTGCTCCCAAAGTAACCGCTGGTAGCAAGGTCTACGGGTGGGGCCGCTACAAGAAATTACCCCAGCCTCTTATGCATAATGCTAACATTTAGTTCTCTCACCTGTCCAAATATGGGATGATTTCTCAAAAGGTGTCAAGACAGAACAGGCAGAATGACTGATGCATTGGAAAATAGATTTAAAAAAAGAAGAAGCTGGCTCTGGAGATTCTGACACACCAACCTACCAACAGATGCTGTCAACATCATCCATCAACGGAAGGTTGAAATCCATCTTTTCTCCTCTGGCTGGAGATAACACGATGACATCACTGAGTAAATCCACAGAAGCCACCTCTGGACCCTGAGTGACTGACCAGTAAATATTGCAACATGGCCCTTAAAAAGGGAACTTCACTAAATTTTGAACATCGTAGATTGTTTACACGTTTTAGGGGCTGCTGCTACTAGTGAAATGTATGAAATCCGTCAAAAGTGTCGGAGTTGCAATGTGGGTGAAGGTACAGCAGCACTAGGTTTGACAAGAAAGCACGACTCTTGGAATAGAACATGTACGTATTCTTCAGCAGCTTAGATTTTGACCCTTTAAAAAAATACTAACTGTCATTGTGTTAAAACAAGTTAAATTCTAAATCTCTGTTCAAGATACAGCAGGCTCCTACCAACAGCACTGGCTCATCCATGCCCCAAATTGACCTCTGTGACACAGCCTTCATGCTGGTTTCTGCCTGCCGCGCACTGAAAGCTCACTAGCTCGAAGGACTAATGCACCAAAAATCTTTTAACATCAACCTGGTTTTAACTCTGATGTCAATGGATTTGTGACATTACGAAATGGGCTTTCAAAGAACTGATATGTTTATAACACACTGCAATCGATATGGCTCCACATGAACTAGAATGGATTCTAATGGCAACCCAGATTCACAGGAAATAAACGTGACAAAATATGTCAAAATGCCAATAGAAACTTCTCAAATCACTCATGCAGGAAAACCCAGTTCTCTGGGAGTTCAGACTCACCCAGCATTAGAACTTCCCCAGAATCTAGATGAATGCACTTGACAAAAAAGCCCTATGCTATTACGTGAGTGGCTGTGATAAAACAAGCATCACTTAGTTGTATTGTATGCAGCCTTTATCTTTATAGCATAAGGCACTGAAAGTTGATTCTCTACTAAATATAACCCTGTTTATGATGAACATGCAACAGTGTTGGAGGGACTTCTTTAGGCTTCTCCATCTCATCCTATCTCTGTCATGATCCTGGGTCCGTTGACCCAGCGTTTTGTGTTTAGTTATGTAGCCTTCAGGTTTCCTAAGTTTATCGTTATCATGCCTAGTTGTTTCCAGTTAATTTTACCCCTCGTGTTCCCACTATGTTAAGTCTATCATGCCTAGGTGTTTCTAGTTATTTTCCCCCTCGTGTTTCCACTTTGTTAAGTCTCCCCTGCTTTCCATGTATTTCATGTCTGTGGCTTATGTTGTCAGTTCAGGTTGTCATGTTTATATCTCACTGTGTTTCCTGTCTTATTGTGAAGAGGTCTGGCCCGTATCCCTAAAGAATCTTTGTGCAAAAAGTGGCTCCTAGCGGCCAAATTCTAAGAAAATTCTCAGAGTCATGACGTTTTCTTAGAATTTCCCCTAAAAGTGACACGACAATCCCAGTTAATATAAAAGCTATTCCTCAAGATTCCTAGCGCTTAAAAGGGCTCCTAAGGCGAGATCTGCTAAGAGCAGGGAAGAGGACTTTTAGTGGCTTAGGAGTTCCCCTAAGCAGCTGCACAAAATGGCCAACAGAAGAGGCAGGAGAGATGTCCTGCAAACACTGGATGACAGGGAATTATTGAGATGCTACAGAGTGGATCGTGCAGGAATCATGTTTGTGGTGGATCTCCTTAGAGATGCAATTACTTCACCAACTCGACGCCACAACGCTATTACACCGGAGACGAAAGTAATCACAACCCCGAGGTATTTGGCAACCGGGAAAATGCAACAATGCAGCAGTGATGACTTGGGTCTGCAATCACAGACATTGCTAAAAGCTGAGCCGTGTTACCCTCGTTAAGACCACACTGGACTTGTAACGTTGTGATTTCTACTTCATTAAGGACAGCCTCTTGAGATAGGCCATCTTGTTTTCAACGGGGTCCATATGGGAGTGAAAGTACAAAATATGCCAGCTAGGATATTAATATGAGCAAATAAGACACGAATCATTATTTGAACAGGGTGTAATGAGTTTTTCACATATTTTAGATTCTAATGTTAGGCTATAACCCCTACAGCTTACTATTCATTTTCCAGATATTTTCTTGAATGTGAAATATTATTTACAATTACAGTCAGCATAAGATTAGAGTATATAATATGTTTATTGATTTGAGGGTACATCCTTTGCTCATTATCACCAAAAGCTCATTTCCATCAAACTTGTAGGATCAACCAATCACGGCTTTTGAAATGATGACTCATACCTAGCAACGGGGTCAACCACACCTCCTCACTAAGATAGGATTTTCCATCCATTCCTTGCTCAGAGTTCACTGAAAATGTTCTGGAATCACTTCTAAGCTAAAACTCCTGGCAAGGAATTTTTAGGTTAAGTTAGGAGCTCTCTGAGAGGACTATCTTAATGAAGAGGTCTGGTGTGTCTGTGTTCATCGTGTTCAGTTTTACTCTCCCAGTGTCACGTCGTTATGTTCATGTGTGTCTGCTGGTTCCCCATGTGTTGCCACTTTCCTGATTATCCTCCTGTGTCTATTTAGTCCGTGTGCCTTCAGTCATTCGTTGTCAGGTCGTCTGTTGTATTTCACCCATTGTACTGCCCATCCATGTCTCATTTCCAGGTACCCATGTCAGTTCGTTTATGGTTAAGGTTTTTCATGTTTTGTTATTAGTTCACCCAGTTTAGGTTTTTGTTTAGTTGTCTACTATGCCCTTTTATTTTGTACCCTTATTGTTAGTCTCAATAAACGGCTTGTTTTGTTAACCCATACCACGTTTTGGTCTGCGTTTGAGTCCTCCTCTGCAACACATACGGTCTGCCCCAGCCAGACCGTGACAATCTCTAGCATCCTCCTCTTACACGCCCACCCTCTGCATGTCCTCCTTCACTACATCCACGAACCTCCTCTGAGGTCTTCCACTGTCCATCCCTTCTCTGCACATGTCCCAACCATCTCAGCCTCGCCTCTCTAACTTTGTCCCTCTGATATACTCATTTTTCATCCTGTCCATCCTGGACACTCCCAATCAAAATCTCAACATCTTTAACTCTGCCACCTCCAGTGCGGCCTGCTGTCTTTTTGTCAGTACTACTGTCTCCGAATCATACATCATAGCAAAGTCTCACTAACGTTTTTGTAAACTTTCCCTTTCCCTCTTCCTGCTGTCCTCCTGTCACAAATCACCCCTGACACTCATCTCCTCCCACTCCACCCTCACTGCACGCTCTTCTTCACCTCTCTGTACTAATGTACAAATGTTTCACAATTGGACCTCTGTTAGAAAAGATGATTAAAGAACATTGATGGGTGGGGTTAGGGAGTGGGCGAAGCCATAAATTGCGGTTTGATACATTCCCATTTCAAGTCTGGCAAAGTAATCTTTTTCAAACCCAATGAAGCAGCTGAAAGTGTATAAACCTAATGAAATACAAGACCAGGTAAAGCAATACCAGCAGTGAGTAGAGACAAAACTGTGCAAAACAAAAAGTTGCAAATGGGGCTCAAACCATGATTTTAACCTGCAAGTTATTCCATCAGCATGTTGTTATATGGTCATCACTAATCAGCAACCTAACTGGCTGGATGTGAGTAAGGAGTAAGAGGGGGTTATCTGCTAATTGAAAGGTCAGTGGTTTGATCCCCAGCTCTCCCAGTGTGTATGTAGATGTTTTCTTGGGATACATTCTGAATGCCGAATGGTACCCAGTGTGTTCATGTGTATTGCAACAGATTGATGAGGTCTTCTCCTTTGACAGATGGGATTGTCTCCTTGCAACCCTGAATTGGATAAGTGGAAGAAGATGGATGGATGGATGTTATCCATATGTTTAAAGTCATGAAAGTGAAGGGCCATAAGTGCAGCTTGTAGTGTAAAACTACTTTAAGTACTCAGTAAGAGTATGAACCCCAGTCCATTTACTAATTTTACCGCAGCTGGCATGTCAGGGCACCAAAGCTAAAAGACAGGAGGCATCTGAGAAAAATGCATTATGTGATGCCCTGGGATGAGGATGTGTTGCAGGATCTTTCACTCCATCATTTATTGCCAACCATGTGACTTTTCAACCGGAATAAAATCCCCACTAAAATACATCTTCATGTACAAAGTGTATAGGCTTGTATTAGGCTGCAACAAAAGCTTTAGAAAACATCCCACTTACTGGCACAAGGGCTAATTATAACAAGAGAAACTGCCACTAAAGGCAGGGGAAATGTGTCCAGCAGCAAATGAAAATTATATGTCTGAACTCTGTGTAAACATGAGGGTGGGCTTCCTGTACGTTATGCATTATGTATTACAGCTAGAGATGACAACAGTAATTTCAGTCACCAATCAGTCAAGCTGTAATGCAAAACACTGCTGCTTTTTTTATGTTTTGATGTTATGAATCACTTTCAGCAAGTACACTGTCAGTTCTTGGTTTGGTTAAGTTTTATTTTTTCAGACACTTCCGCCTATCTGCACTCAATAGGAGCCACTCCTGCCAATGCGTATGAGACAAATTCAAATGCTGGCTTGCACAATGATTTAGAGACTTCTAAGGACAACTCGGAATGAGCATACCTTTTAGCGAGATAATGTTTCTGAAAGACAACAGTTGGCTTTGTTCAGACATAAAGTCTCATCAACCAAGCATGGGCATAGAAAGCCTGACAGCTTAATGGGATTGTTAAGTTTAACTATGAAATACAGAGTGTATTTTTGGCAAAGCAATAAAAGATGCGCTTTGCTTACAACCAAAATGACACAACAATATGGACGACATCTTGTTTACAGTCCCGTCTGTCTGTCATATGTCATATTGTATCAGCCAAGACGAGTCGGCACAGGCTTCACATGCATTATGCAGAGAACTTTAGTTATGTCTTTCAATAACCCAGATTCTAGTAGTGATTTGAACTGAAGTAATACTTTACAAAACAGCAACTCAATACATTCAGGCATGCAGACATGCTCAAGTTCAAACCGAGCGTCAGGATGGGGAAGAAAGGCGATTTAAGTGACTTTGAATGGTCGTTGGTGCCAGACGAGCTGGTCTGAGTATTTCATAAACTGCTGATCTAGAGAGATTTTACAGGGACTGGTCCAAAAATGAGAAAACATTAAGTGAGGAGCAGTTTTCTGGGTGCACTTCTCAGGCCTCTGCCTTGTCGATGTCAGAGGTCTGAATGGCCAAACTGCTTTGAGCTGATAGGAACGTAACAGAGACTCAAATAACCACTTGTTACAACCAAGGTATGCAGACGACTGGGTGTCACTCCTGTCAGCTAAAAACACCAATCTGAGCATATAGTTTGCACAGGCTCAAGTTTCTGCTGTGACATTCGGACGGTCAGACTGTGAAGTAAATAACATGAAAGCATGGATCCGTCCTGCCTTGTATCAACAGTTCAGGCTGGTGGTGTGTAACGGTGTGGGGGATATTTTCTTTGCAGACTTCGGGCCCCTTAGTAGCATTATTTAAACTCCACAGTCTTCCTGAGTATTATTGCTGTTCATGTCCATCCCTTTATGACCACAGCGTGCCCATCTTTCAAATGCTGCTTCCAATATGATAACACAACGTGTCACAAACACATCCTCCCACCAGCCGTTCGCAGCAGGTGACTGCCCCTCCCTGAACCTGATTCTGCTGGAGGTTTCTCTCCTACTCATAGGGGGTTGTCTCTGTTGTTGGGGTTTTCTCTGTATTATTGTAGGGTATATATACCTTACAGTACCTTACAAGGACATTGAAGTGACTGTTGAATTGAACTGAATTGGCATCATGGAGGTGCAGCTGACAAATTTACAGCAACTGTGTGATGCTATCAAGTGGATATGGACCAAAATCTCAGACAAATGATTCCAGCACCTTATTGAATCTTTGTAACAAAGGCAGTTCTGAAGGGAACAAACAAGGTTCACCCACCACAGTGGCAAAAACATTTAAGCAGTGTCTTGCAAAATTCCTAAGATCTCAGATGTCAACACATTTAAGTTTATTTTCTGAAACATGCTTTGAAACAGTTTCTTGAAATTCATAAACTGGTCTAAAATCTACAAAATCAGCAAAATCCTTGACAATATTACAAAAAGGGAACAAGGCAAGAAAGTTTGACTCAAATGGTCTTGTAAGGTCATTTTAAAATTCTAGTTAGATCGATAAATACACTGCAGTGAAACACAGAAAATGAGTATGACCTATATTTCAAACACTACATTAGTGAAACTCCATCACTTTTGTCTGTACACAGCCAAAACAATGCCTTCAGTCATGTAAACAAGATTATTACCGAGGTCGGGGTTTTTTTGCAGCTTAAACAGTGTCAGACTGTCTTGTAGGGTTAGAAATAATGACATTATCATTTGCATGTAAATGCAGCAATTTACAAAATGAATGCAGTCCTGACTGACACTTGAACTCGGCTGGTGTGAAAACACAGTTTACTGTACAAGGACGCTTAGCTGTAACCATGTTATTATTCCAAAATGAAACTCCTGGTTGTCTCATTACTCACAGAAAGCAACGCTGACAGGGATTTTAGGATTGGGAGACGTCAAATAAAAATGGGATTTGTATATTCAGCTCCCAAAGGCACATATTCATGCTGGAACAAAGATATGAATGAAAGCCACTTGCTGCTCCCTGACCTGCACAAAAATGGTCTCTGAGAGGTTACTGCAGCCCAAGCTCTGTTTAGATAGAAAACAGTAATTGATCAGAATATGGCCCCTAAAAAAGACTTTACCTGTTATAGAATTAACCACAGGTGTAGAAATGTGCATTTACTCATTGGAAATTGTGAAATTTGAGTCAAGAAGTCATGTATGAATTCAAACTTGTTTTTGGCATCTATTAATTTTTTAAATGATGATTGATTTGTCTTTGGAGGGTTTTTTTTCCCCAATTCAGAGCAAGAAGATTCTGGTTTCTGATTGGGCTGGAGCATTTCTTTGACTAAATTGGATAAGTGTAAATACTTATAATTTGAATGTTTCCCCAAAACTGTCTAAAACAACCTCACAGAAACCAGAGATGTGCACAGTTTTTACACTGCAAATACGCAATTAATCAAATCAAGAGACATTGAAGCTCTCTTAAGAACATTTAATTGGTTAAACTAAAGTTTTAGGGGTAATACTGGTTTGTACCTACAAATAATTCTTCAAGCAGTTGAATAAATATGGGTGTATGTTTTAAACAGATTATATTCAAAGACCAGAGTCGCTGCAAAAATTCATAAGTTATGTTTGAACAGATAGAGACTGAGCCAGAGATAATAATCTCCTCAGGCAACGTTCCTGTTAGCGTGGCGATGCAGTGCTAGGACATCAAGCAGCAAAGCAGGTGCTGTGATCGAGACGGATGATGGATTGTTCCCAGCTGCTAATGCTGTCTGTAAACGGATTCTGTAGGATGCTGAGGCAACAGCTGAAGTGGGTCCCAGTACCAATTTAATCAACTATTGTGAGTATGAGGATAAGAAGCATTTTGAGATTACAATGAGGAATAAAAAATAAAAATAAAAATTACCCCCCTCCTTCCAATCCCCCCCCCAAACCCCAAAACAAACAAACAAACAAAAAAAACCCATCATGTCACAAAATTGCTTTGCATGTTGTAACACTTTAATGTCATAGGTAGTGCTGCTAAAACCCATTTGTTGTTGAGTGTAGGGGATTAAACCCCTGAACCTTCGGCTGTACCTGCTGCTACACCCAAATCCTTTCCAGCTACAACAAATGAAGTGCAGTTCTAGGAAAAACTTTTTGGAGCCTTTGAGATTGTCTATATTTCTCTGTAAATATAACTTAAAACATCATTAGATTTTTCTATTACAGCTCTAAAAGTAGATATAGAGTATCTGATTAATGAAACATATTTGGTGTATGTTTAGAGTTTACATGCAATAAATCTATATTTAGGCAGATTAAGAACAAATGGTGGATATTAAAGAACATTGTTACACTTCGAATGAGAGGTCAACCAACAAAAATCAAGAATGAAATACTCTGGGAGGTCAAAAAGCAACAAACCTGCTCCTCTAGCTTCCTTTCACTCTTTCACTCTATTTAGCTTATATTCGACCTTATTTAGTTTATGAGAAAATCTGATGTTTTGTATCCTATTTATGTACAAATTTAGAAAATTCTAAACTCTTCCACACAGCTTTAGCATAAAACAATAAAAAACGTGTTACGTTCTTAGTCTAGGCAAGTATTGAACGCAACAAGAAGTTGGCCCACTCACACACCACCCAAGCAAGAATACAAACAACAATATCTTTTGAAGTGCTAAGCAGCCATTTATTTGTTTCAGCGGTGAGCAGTGCCAAAAATAACAAACAAAACTCCCTAATGGTCCCTACGCTTTCCTACCCAAAATGAAAAACCAAACAAAAGACAATTCACTTACCTAACTTCCTAAACAAAAAACAGGAGAAAACGTAATCAACAAAAATGGCTTCTCACGCCTACTAGGCTGCTGCAGTGAAGGATATATACAAGGTGAACAAAATGTACGACTGGTACTTGACAAATCTATTTACAGCTATTTACAAATTTGACATAATAACGCCAGACACACACACACACACACACACACTAGGTTATACTGGCTAATCACTTTGTCAACCAAACTCTATACTGCAACAAATCAACACACAGATTCTTGGTTGAATGGTGGAGGTTAGGAGAGAGGGGGCCAGGTGGCTGTCATCTGGTAGTTAAAATCGGAGGTTATTAGTCAATTATCCAATCCGAGGATAGGCCGAGACTCCACCCAGATCCCCAGCAGGCACACCCAGGTGTCCACCTCCTAAGAGAGAAAGGGGAAAACAAAAACCCACAGCCATCCTCTGGTGGGAGGAGTAACACAAAACAAACACAACACTGGATCGTAACAAACGAGAGCTGATTATTCATCTGTTTTTCAGCCAGTGTAATAAAGTCAATGACACTGTCTGCATGTGCCATGGGATCTGAGTAAATGTGTGAATAAGACTAAGATAATCTTACAGCCTGCAGGCAAATCTAGGAGAAGGAGGTATTAGACAAAGCAGGGTTCTGAGGTCTATAATACTGACGACATCTTCTCAGGGATTCCAATTAAAGCACAGTTAGAGTCTCCAATCTGATAGTGTCTGTCCACCAGGACAATGTTCAAGATAAGTATGTCCTAATAGTCTTATGTCCAGTTTGGTCCAAGCTGTATGCGTGAATGAAAAGGGATTTGATAGGATTAAAGTTTAAAAAGAAGAAGGAGAAACAAGCACAATAATGTATAAAAACTGTTTACCACAGCAATTCAGTAAAATGTGCTCAGAGAAATAAAGCAGACAAAATTCTACCCGACAAAGAAGTCGTTTTAGTGGCACTGAAGTATAAAAGGGTTAAAGGGTTTTGTGGGATGTGAACATTACCGTGTGAACAGATGCAGAGCCTGACCCAGAGTGTGATCCCATAGTAACAGGATTACACTGAAGGTTAAATGAGGACGCTGCCAACAGAGGAGCCAAAGTTCGTGCCCTGGGGATGATGATGTACTAACTATGAACTATTTATTATATAAAAGAAGCTCTGTAAAAACAAACAAAGAACCGAGCTGCTGCATATAAAGAATACTGATATTATTATGGCTTAATGATTTAAAAAAGAGTTACATTTGTTAAGATTATCAGTGTTCTTTACATGATGCAGATTCAAAAATCTGTTTGCATTTTTAAAAGAACCTGTTCTTTGAAACGTCTAAAAGAAGACAATTCACCGTCGGTGTCTTTGTGCACTGGAAGGATGTCATTCAGTTACTCACATCTGTGTGACATATTCATGTGTAATGAATATGATTTATTTTCTTCTAAATGAATGTGCAACTGTGTTTATATTTGCAGTAACGGCGACTGTGCTGCAAGAATCTCTCACAAAGAATTGTCAGGGTTGGTGTCCTTGGTTTAGAAGAAGCATTTAAAGCGTCTGCAGCTTGAGCAGAAAAAAAATCCATAAGGCAACAAGTTTAAAAAGCAGGTTTTTGTACTGAACCAAATGACAATCACACAAGGCCAAATCATGAAATGAGTTTGAAATGTTTGAAATTTATTACACTACAATCCAGAGCTTCAAACGTAAATTAAAATCAGGGTCACTGGTTTTAAATTCACATCCTATCCCCTTAGGTAATTTCCACAGCCTATATGGTGCAATCAAAAACATTAATTGGTTTTTCTGTGCACTTAAATGCTGCAAGTTTTCATTAAGCTCCTTTTTGGTCTCCTTCAACTGTGAAAATGTTTGACTCTGAGCGCTCTACTGTATTCCCCACAGGGTTATCCATCTGTGGCTTGCTGCTGTATGTAGGGTGGACAATCTTCTACTGATCCTCAATTTTACCCGTATAAATTCACTTCTTAAGTGATGATTTTAAAAAAACAACACTTGTGGTCCAAGCATCTTCATGTGTTTTTACCACACTACTGCTTTATCTCTTATCTTTTCAGCTGTCATTCTAGACCTCTAATCCTATTCATCTGCACCACTCGTGTCTTTGCCTGCTTTTAAGTGAAGTCTTTAAAAACTGCACGTCAGATATTTTAACACTTCAGAAAAGAATGACAAAGATTTGAGTTTGTCCCTGAAGCTTAGGATCACAGCTGTTTAATAAATGATATTGAAATCTGCACAGCAACATATTAATAATTAACCTCTGGTCACAGATGGGATCATCTCAGATACTTTCATTACTGAAACTGAATCCTTTTCACTTTAAAATATACCCATTAATCATGATACTAAGGTATATTTAACAAGGTGTTATAGATGGACGGATACAACAAACAATTAACAATTTTCTTTTCAGTATGCTAATAAATAACTGCAATTTGGGTTCTTAATCAAGAAATAATAATGTGCTTTATCCAGTATATGTTAAAACTCTTGGACAACAACAAAAAATTTATTTTAGCAATAAAATATTATTTTGATTAAAGACTTTGCTGTCAGCTTAGCATAAAACTTACACTGGGTAACTGATGTGTTGTTAAGCACGGTACATCATAGTCTGTGCTTATATCTCAAATCCTGCGAGTTTATTTAAACGTCACATTTCCACATGATAGAAACCAAAATGATAGTCAGCACGTAAAGCTACCAAGCAACAACTAAAGTAACACAAATACAATAAAAATGGTTTAATACTTTAAAAAATGCAGTAACAATACAAAATAAAACAATAAAAACGATGCACTTGGGGAAATAGCACAGCAAGTTCCAACTAGATCGAAGACGTTGTTTTCAGCTGGGATTTGAATGCTGTTAGTGAGGGAGATGACCTAATTGGAAGAGGGAGAATGTTCCCTTTGTTTGGGTGAAAACTGGGAATTTAGAAAAGCTTAAAGCTGCTGATCAACTGACCTGAGTGAGCAGCGTGAGACACAGGAGTCTTAAAGATAGATAAGCTGTCTAGTTTTCAGTAAAGCTGCAAATTAAGTACTTCAAACTTTTATAGGAGTTAAAAAAAAAACTCTTAGGAAAAAAGAACTAAATTAATTCATTTAAATCTATTCATTAATCTGTGATTTTTATTGATTGAATACATTAATTTAAAAAAAAAAATCACATTTATACAGTAGTTTTACATGAATGTGTTTTATTTAGAGGTTATCATTATTTATTCCAAACATTGTATTTCTGGCATTAAAGTTTCATACATACAGTACTGTGCAAAAGCTTTAGGCAGGTGTGAAAAAATGCTGTGAAAAAAATGCTTTCAGAAATATAAATGATTGTTTATTGGCTCTAAATGTATTCTGCAGCAGGACGACGAGCCCAAACACACAGCCAAAGTCATTAAGAACTATCTTCAGCATAACAAAAGAAGAAGAAGTAGTGCTGGAAGTGATGGTACGGCCCCTACAGAGCCCAGATCTCATCGAGTGTGACTGGGATTACATGAAGAGACAGAAGGATGTGAGGAAGCCGGCATACACAGAAGATCTGTGGTTAGATGTTTGGAATAACCCGCCAGCTTAGTTCTTTCAAAAACTGTGTGCAAGTCTACCTAGAAGAACTGATGCTATTTTGAAGGCAAAGGGTAGATTTCTCTTTTGTTCGTTCACTGCGTTTTGTTGATTGATGAAAATAAATGATTAACTCTTCTATTTTTGAAATCATTCTTTGTTTACAGCGTTTTTCCCTCACCTGCCTGAAACCTTTGCACAGTGCTGTGAATGTAACTTCAGTCTTTTCTTCTTTATATTAGCCCAACTGTTGCTCAGTAACTACTAGCTCACCTTCACTATCTGCCCAAAACACTCGTATTTAGATTTCTATTTTTGTATTTGTATTTTTAGAGCAGTGCTATAAGAAACACCAAACAATGCTAGTGGTGGTTTTTTTTCTTCAAAGAAATGCTTTAATCAACTCATGCTGTATCATCTTTAGTAAAGTCTTATTTTCTTGGATTCCTTTATTGTAACGTTTTACTGACATTGAAAGAGTCTGGACAGTTTGGGCTCTGTGCTTGTTTGCTTTAGGGAACTGAAACCTTTTGACCCAAAATGGCTAATGATGTCAGACTTAAGAAGAGGTTTAGAAAACATGGGTTGCCAGTGAGCAGCATCCGAGTTCGTTTATGTGTAAACCAGTGCACTGGTTAAAAGCACAGTGCAAAAAAAGTAAGCTCTTTTGCCTGATTAACAACTTTTACTGCTATGAATGCTGCATCGCTTGCTCTCGCTCTATCCCTGCAAAGAAGAGGAGCAAGCTCAAATTCTGGTTTCGCTTTAGGCAGCAACATTATCTCTCCATGCAGATGGAAGGCATCTGTAAAAAAAATACCTTTGAAGATTCAACTTGCTACCGGATGCTGTGTAAAAGATATGTGGCTTTTTAGGTGGCTTAATCACAGAGCAAGGTAGTGTTGAGGTCACAAACGGGCCAAGGTCGAGGCACAAGTAGGTGTAGTCGCTGTGGTGATGGTGGGAAATCTTAAAAAACTTGATAAAAGGAGACGCCTTGTTTTCTTCACTGCTTACTTCACTAAGCCTCCTAATATTGCTCATTTCTCTTCGCTTGCACTAAATTGCCTTTGCAAAATTGAAGACAGCGTTTTGATTTTTGCCCTCGCTTGCGCCCTAAAATTGCCATCGTGTGCATCAGCATCCTGTAATGTGGATAAAATCACAAGTTTTTCATTTTGTTCCTCTGAGTGACCGAACATCGGATTCACCTCTTGATAAGTGGCCTTTAATAAAGTTCTTCAGTTATTGCCAGTCACTGCAGTAAGATTAAAACCATATTTTCCAGCAGCCTGAAATGAAACATTAAATTGTCACTAATTCCTTCGTGCGTAAATGAAAAACAAGTTTACAGCTCCTTCGTTTATGTTGCGCTTTACACCATCTTCTTTAATAGCACAAATCTGCTCAGTGGACCACAGACAGCTGTTGATATTATATTTTTTTGTAGCTGGATTAAAAAGCTGTAATACCATCTAGTGCTGTCAAGAAATTGTGTTAAATCATAAGAAATAGGCAATTAAAAACCAAATTAGTGGCGACTGAGATGTTTACTGCAAAACTAGTAAGTAGACCTGCACATCAAATGTTGAACGTTACAGCAAAGAAAAAGACTGAAGAAAAAAAACAAGTAAAAACTATGGACCATTATCTGTTTTTAGTATTGCTGGTCTCATATGTGCAGCAGATATAGATTGGGCTCTCTAAGAGCTGCTGTGGCTGTGTAAAGGCTCTCTCATCTTAAAATAATAAGAAATTTAATCTACATTCACCTCACGATAGAAACTCAGTTCTCATACGTTGCTATGATGACATAAGGAGCTCTGGGTGTGAAAGCACCTGCTTCACACAAACTTCACACTGTGTTACAGGTCAGTTGGTGGCTGCACACTCTGTCTTGCACTACACTGCACGCTGAGCTTGTTCTCTTCACTTTGAAACGCCAGCGTCCCCCCTGTGAACAGTCTCCAGTAGTTTTGCCTTTTAACTCTCTGGAATTACAAATCTCCTTCCTTTCATGAGACCTCGTAGAGAGAGCCTTACAGTATGGTCGCAGTTCTCAAACTGTGTCACGGCACAGCCCTGTCTTTTTAAAATAAAGGGAATTCTTGATTACGGAGGCAAACGGTCCATGTCTCAGATCACATTTGTTTAAAGAAACAACCAGTGAGAATACACGAAACAGTAGACTGACAGGCAGCAGGAGCCTGGAATGTCTTCTAGTGGTCAACCATCACCTTAAAAACAACGTCCAACAAGCGATTTGCTCCTTGTGTGGACACAGCTTTAGAAAGAAACGCTTTATAACAGTTGTCAGATATGTAATAGAGGCTGCGATGATGCTTAACATGTTTTCTGGAGCCGAATCATCCCATTAAACTACTCAGATTTTTGCTTGGAATGAACACAGACAATAAAATGTAGTCACTTAGTTTTTATTCTAATCTAAGCTAACAGAGGAATTGTAGTCTATCAATTTTTGCACCCAACCTTCCCAAATGTCAGCTGCAGCGGGTAGGAGACCTTCAATTCACCAGATAGGACTTTTTCTCAGATGGCATCTGTCTAACTGTATGATGAGGTTTGCGTCTCAGGAAAAACAAGCACGCTGTGGAGACGGGAAAACTCATTCACAGACCTTGTACCACATCTTATGTCTGCTAGATCGAGTTTTTAGCTGTTTCTGCTGAACTAAGAACAGAAAAATCAATTCAAATCAGCTTTGTTTACAAAGCACTAAATTACAATAGCAGTTGTCTCAAGGCTCTTTACAATTTATAAGTAAGTTAAAGGCCCTACAATAATACAGAGAAAACCCCAACGATCAAACCCCTCATGACCAAGCAGTTGGCGGCAGTGGGAAGACAAAACTCCTTTTTAACAGGAAGAAATGTCCAGAACACCAGGCTCAGGGAGGGACAGCCATCTGCCGTGATGGCTCAGTATTAAATAGGACCCAGAACGTCAGTATTGAGTCTGTGAGCCTGTTTTGAAATGGCATGAGGTCTAAAAGCGGCGCCATGATGACAAGGACTGATGTTCTGGGAGTGATTGTGCTTTCATCTGACTTGCAAAGTCATCACCCGAGTTCTTCCTGTTTGTATCTCTTGTTTACATCCCTGGTGACTTCAACTCATCTTACAAATCTTTGTGTATTCACATTTTTTCTTTTCTTAGACATCTTCAAAAACCACACAGACGTACGCAGGAAAAAGTGCTGAAACGTGTTGATTGCATATCATTTTCTGCACAACAGAAACTGATTTAGGAAGAAAGAAAGCATGCACCTCATGCTCTTGAGATTATCCTTTAGGTAAAATGTACACGCTTGACTCATTCAGCCTTGATTTTCCTGAAAAATACTAAAAAACCAAAACAAAGCAAAACAAAACCTTGAGTGTATCTTTCCTCTGTGTGCTACACTTTAGAGCTGAAATGTTTCAGTTGTTGCAATCAGTAAAAAAAAAAGGATTTCCAGCACTAACTTCTACTCATTATCTCTCAGACTGATGTGATTGGCATTTTATAAGTCATATGTGCAATTTCTAGTGAAGTCTGACAAGCCTATGTAATGATGCCACAGACTTTCTATGCAATACTTTGTGTTTGGTGATCTGCCAGATTAGAGCTGTGCCTCCCTCAGGCCCATGCAAGAGTCTGTTTCACTGTACACATCTTTGCTTTGTTCTCAAGCATCTCAGAATGTGTGCAACAGATTTCCGTTGGCGATCTTCCTGAAGCTGCGTACGAACAGCTCTGTCCTCCCACAGGAGGATGAACCTGCTGAGACAGTTAGTTTCAGCACTAGTCCAACACTGATCCCCTGGTGACTCTGGTTCTGTTTTAATTATCTGTAGAAATTCCTGCAGTGAACTTACGTGTCTGTTCATTCCCCCTCTGCAGCAGGTCTCTGAAGAGGTCTGTGCAGTACAGTATGTAAGGAGAAACTTACACACAGTAAGACACATTTGAGGGAAATTGTTGGCTGTTTTTCCACCAAAATAGTCAAACCTGCAGTAAAATATCAACTTTCGAGGGCTACAGCATTATTAACCAACCTTTTTTATGGATGATGTCTGACTCTTAAAGGATAGTTTAGGTTTAAAGTCCAGAATGACTGAGACTTGTTAACTAAAACCCAAAGTAACCACTAAAGTACACGTGCATATCACACCATTCATTCTTCAACATAACCTGAGCTCTCGTCGACAAGCCTTCATGTCATTTCTTTAAGTAGTCTTCAGGAATCGTTTTCCAGGCTTCTTGAATGACATTCAAAGCTCCTCTTTGGATGTTGGCTGCCTTTTGCTCTGTTCTTTGTAAAAATGATCCTATACTGCGTCAATCATTTTAAGGTCTGGGCTCTGTGAGGCCAGTTCACGACTGATAGTATTTCATTTTGTGTTTTTCTATCCAGGTATGCTTTTACTGAATTGGCAGTGTGTTTGGATCACTGTCATGCTGAAATGTGAAGCTGCTGCCAATCAGACACTTTCCAGATCGTATTGTATGGTAGATCAAAACCTTTCGACATTTGACAAGATCCTCAACACTACTGGTTGAAGTGCAACCCCAAACCATGTCACAGCCTCTTCTGTATTTTAAAGATGGCTGAGGAGACTCACTACAAATTTCAAATTTGGATCCATGACTCCATCAGACCTGCTGGCACTGATTTTCACTACAGTTCTTATGTAATTTGGCATACCTCAGTTTTTCTCCCCATTTCCTTTCCTTACTACTACTATTTTTACTATTTTCCTTACTTATTAATGAGACTTGTATTGGGTCTTTGCTGGATTTTCCCTATTTTTTTAAGGATATGACTTGTTCCTGTCATGTAAATAGTTGTTTTTCTTTTGGTCTCCCACTTCTTGTCCATGTCACGGTCTGCAGAATGAGCACACTGAGTGCTGATGTGGAGAAGCCAAATGCAGATCCTCCTAGGCAAGATAATCTTAACAAAAAGCAGGCTGTTTATTAGGCTGATGCTTGAAAAACAGAAAGAACTGGAAACTTCAGATTACAAGACCTAAACTGGGAAAGATACAAGGAGGTATAAGGATCTGGGAACACTATGGAAAAAATAAGTTGACTTATCAACGAAGGACAAAAGGAAACTGAATCAATATAAGCATAGAAGGGTGATAAGGGGAATGCAGCTGGGAAACACAACAGGAACGAATTAGACACAACGAGATGGAGCAAACAAAACCGAACGTAAAACGCAAGACAAGGGACTATCAAAATAAAGCAGGAAGCAGGATCACTGTGAGGCTAAGGCACGTGGGCCAGACACAGACAAAAGGTAAACAAACACGAAGACATGACAGCTGTAACATGGAAGCTAATAAAAGACAAAATACAGAGATGAGAGTAAGAGAACAGGAGGGGGACGCTAAAGGAAACTAATAAACCTGAGGACATTTAAACAAAACTAGAGATAATACATAATACACAGGGAAAACAATATGGAATGAGAATAACTCATAAGCACAGGGAATCCAAAGTATATACACAGACTCTAGGAACATAAATCATTTCTCAAAACTCAAAACGATGAATAAATAACAAATTTCAAAAGACTACAAGACAGTGTGGCTCGATGGGAGCATAAACTAAATAAATACATTTAAAACATTTACAGAAATGAGGTGTGGCTCAAGACTTTTGCACAGCACTGTATCTGTTAATTTCTAGTGTGCATATTGAGAGTTACTTGCTTCCACACTGAAGTGGCAGAGATGGTTTGAATAGTAGGATTCTCCTTCTGGTCTGTTTCATATTCATCAGGCTGGGCGAGTATTGACAAAACTAAATCACACTGACAAGGAGCAAAGTAAATCTACAGAACAAAATGTGCCTCCTGCCTCTTCCCTGACTTTGTGCCTAATGAGAGTCCACACATTGACTCAGGCCACTCAGCTCTATAGGAAATTAATGGACCTGGTGATGACATCATTTTAATTTGGGCCCTTGGCCTCACTCGGTCACGTCAGTGTAGTTTAGGTGACTATAGGGTCTAATTGGTTTTGACAAAAGCGCAGACTGGAATGGCGGCGGCGGTGAATTAAATACAAGCCCGTTTGCAGTTTTCACACGCCCATGTGTGATCACATTTCTGCATTAGCACTAAAGTAGTTAAAAGGACAGATGTAATTTTCCAAGGCAGCAATGAGCGAACACATGATGACATTTCCAATGAATACAAGCAGGTTTGTCCTGCTGAGACGGAACAATTCGCAGAAGAGTTTAGCTCTCGTGTCACTAAAATTGAACTTATAAAACTTTATGCACCTAAAAGCCCGTAGTCACTGCATTAATAACAAAGGTGCATTTGCACTGTGGCTGTGGCTCACATAATGTTTCTGATTAACAGTGATTAACAGCTAAAATATTAAATGAATTGAGCAGTATTTTTAAAGTTAATAAATAAATAAAAACTAGTGATGCATGCTAGCATGTTCACTAATTATTTAATCTGAGTAAGTATTTCCCCAGAACAGAGTGCAGGTGATGCTAAAACAGGAATTTTGAACTAATGATAATGGTGATGATGTGGAGAGTAAAGGGTCCTCAAAAGAGAATCTCTCCATTAAATTTCACAGAGATCCACCCAGAATGTGGCATTTCACTCAAAAACAAATTTCAACCTTTTGGTGGCACTGAAGGATTTTTGAGCATATTGGAGATTCGTACCAGATGTGATGGCAAACCATCCAACAGTTTTTAATATTTGAGACAGAAAGGAAAAGAAAAGAAAAGCATTTGTATACAGCAGGGTTTTTAGATCTCACCCTGGGTCAACACACCTGAATCCAATGATTATTCATTACCAGGCCTCTGGAGAACTACATTACATGCCGAGGAGGTAATTTGGCCATTTAAATCAGCTGTGTTGGATCAAGGACATAGCCTATGTAAAACCTGCAGTACTTCCGACACCCCTGATGTACATAATAGATCTCTTAACCCTGTAGTGCAGGGGTTTCAAACTCCAGTCCACCAGGGCCATTGTCCTGAAACTTTTCCATGTGTCCCTGTCGCAACACACCTGAATACAATTAGTAGGTCATTAGCAGGAGTATAGAACTTCACTACATGCTGAAGTGGCAACCCCTAATCCTACTCAAGAAAATATAAGTAAATTTAAGTGTTTGGAAAAAAGTACTCTTAAAAGTACTTTTATTGCACCATGTTCATTCACCCATCAGCTGCTCTAACATGAATCAAATAGCTGAATTGCCACCTCAGCGTAAACTCAAGTTCTATAGTTTTGCTAATGACCTACTAATTGTATTCAGGTGTGTTGCAACAGGGACACATGGAAAGGTTGCAGGACACCGGGCTTCATGGACTGGCGTTTGAGACCCCTGCTGTAGTGCCACGATCCCCCCATGTCCTCTCAGATTCTTTCAGTTCTCCTCTACCTGTTTTATCTCTGTTCTGACAATCATGTGCGTGTGTGCGTGTTTGAGAGGGTGTAACTATTAACTCTGCTTACCCCTCCCAGAAGTGGGCGTGACTGCCCCAGTATTCACCTGAGTCCTATTTAACAGGGGTATATAACCCCGCTTCTTCATCGTCATTCATCGCAGGATTGTTAAGTGGCTCAGTGTGTGTGGCGTGAAGTAATTCTGGCCTTTTTGTTTGATACCTTGTGTTCTTGTGAATGCCAAAACCTTTTGGACCTGCTCTCCTCTGTTCTGGTGTGCATGCCTGCCTGCGCTGCTTCTGGAGACACCTGCCTGACCCACTGTCGCTCACATAGACATATTTACCTGCATCCCTCCCAGAAAAAACATCAGCGGGAAAACAATTCCACCTGTCAAAGTGACTCAAACCAACCTGAGAAAACATTTGACCCTTACTTATCACACCACTGTGTGGTAACTGATCTTGAACCTACAAAAAGAAAGAGTTTGAAAATCAGCTTTCTGAAAAGCTGTGAATTGTTACCAGTTGTGAATTAAAAAGTCCCAAAGACTCAACATTTTCCAGCACATCCAGCATTTGGGTCTTTTGCTCTGCTCGTGACATGTGAATCATAAACCATTGTCAGTGATGGCCCTCATCCTAACCTAACCCTGTTCCATTAGAATATGTAAATGCTTTTTCTTTTAATTGCTCTTCCAAGTCTTTGAAATCAAAGGAAAAACATTATTATTCATATACTCTATAAGACCAACTTGCCATGACTCAGTTTCAAAGAATGATGGTTTATCTTATACAATGCATTAATCAGCCCTGTAGTATATCTTCTATCTGAATCTGTTTTAGAGCTTAATCCTCCTTGTAAGCCAGCTTTCTTCTGATTGGCTTCCTGTCACAAGCCAGAGATGACCATATTAGGGATATCTGCTTTCTCTGACATCATACAGAGGCAAGAGTACAAAAA
Organism: Haplochromis burtoni; assembly: GCF_018398535.1. Classification (NCBI taxonomy): domain Eukaryota; kingdom Metazoa; phylum Chordata; class Actinopteri; order Cichliformes; family Cichlidae; genus Haplochromis; species Haplochromis burtoni. Next base: position 934,759 of record NW_024582378.1, read on the forward strand.
CCTGTCTGAAGTCTGAGCTTTTTCTTGACAGATTTGTTGACAGCCTTACAACTCATTGAAACGATGCTTAATTTCTGCTGAAAAACAAATGAGCAGTTGTCTCATGTAGACCTGAATGTCTTTATTATGTGACAGAGCAAACCAATGGTGTAAAATAGTATGGAAATGAAGATTTGTTGGCATCCCCAAAGAGACTATGAATCTTTACATTACCATCATGTTTCAAGCTAAATGTTTAACCTCACAGGTGCCTTCAAGCTTTTCATGAGCCATTCGGCCTGTTTAAAAGGGATAAACAAATGCTACTGTGTAGCATCACTCTGTGCACCACACCAAACATGGACCAGTGAAGGCAAAGGGCAGCGCTGTCTGAGGAGCTCAGGAAGAAGATTATAGGCATCAGTGTTAAAGGTCAAGGCTATAGGACCATTTTCAAGGAGCTTCATGTTCCTATGGCCACAGTTGCTGTTATTATTAAAAAGTATAATGCTCATTGAACTGTAGTCAGCCTCACAGGACATGGATGCAAGAGGAAATCCCAGGTTCATCACAAGGATAGTTCAGATGGTAGAAAAAGATCCAAAGAAACCAAGCTGAGCTCCAAAGTCAAGGTACGTCACTGTCTGTGCACAATGTATTATGATATAAAATATATATTTTAATGATGATCTTCATGGAAGAAGATGCAGGAAGAACACAAAAAAAGCCAAGCTGGAAATCGCCAGAACGCGTGTTGACAAGCCCCAATGTTTTTGGCAGAATGTCGAGACAAAACTGGAGCTTTTTAGTCCACCCACATCCGCTCACTTTTTACAGAAGGAAAAATGAAGCTTTAAAAGAAAACCTTGAACCTGTGCAGGGCACAAGTCTCAAGACTACCCAAGCATCCTGGAGTGAAACGTAATGCAGAGTGTCAGAAAGCTCAGCCTGTGTAAGAGGTCACGGGCTCAAAAACACAAAAATACAAGAATGGCTGAGGAAAAAAACGGACTATTCTTAAATGGCTCTCCATGAGCTCAGAGCTTAAGCCAACCTAAAGATCTACGGGAAAATCTGAAGATTGCTGTGTTGAGACGCCACCCTGAGACAGCTTGAGCAGCTCGCTGAGGAAAAGTGGGCCAAACTACATGTTGGCAAATGCAGACGTCTCATTGTGAATTACAGAGATCACTTATTGGCAATGATATTAAATTAAGAGTACCATCTTTTTTGTCCATTCTAATTCTATAAAACACTCAAGCGAATCAGAATCTGTTTACATTTTTTTCAGAGATCGTCATTGCGTGTCATGTTTGAATGATTGTGTTTGGATTTGTGGGTCCAAAATGAAAAATTTGGGCTTTTTAGCTTTTCTAGACTCCATGCAAAAATTCACATGTCAGTGAGATCATAACACCTAACACGCAAAGCATTCATTTATATCTGATTTTAAGTTTTAGAAAAAGTACACAGACACACACGCTTTAGGACAGCAGCCCGTTTGGCACAGTCAGACCGTGAAACACAGAAACCACTGTTGTCGACAGTGGAAACAAAAAGCTGCGTCAAACAGCTGCTTGAGCTTAAAGCATGTTGTGAAAATGACAGTGTATTAGCCAGCACACTAGCATCAATGCCGCACAGCAGTGCCCAGTAATACAAAGTAGTATTTAGGACAACAAGCTGTGATATTAATCCATTATGCTGCGTCAAATCTGATGTACAAACCTGCGAACACTGACTGTTCACAGATGGAAACGTGTTAGCTGCACTCAGGAGGATTTGTTAGCACTTTAGATGAAATTCATCTGTTAGAGAAGTATCATTAAGAAGGAACAATAGAGAGACGGAGGCTTTGATCTTGATGGTGTTTCTTTTACTACAAAATCACTTCAGTTTTCTGGTTTAATAGCAGAAGTTATTCAGTCGTCGGGGGAATGCACTTATCACAAATTTCTGCAAATTGTAAGAGTTTGAAGGAGGGGAGAAAAACTTTGACAATTAGTCTTTTTTTATAAAAAAAAAAAATCTCAAAGGGTGCAGTGACAGATTGCAGAGTCAAAGACGCTATTAACAGTCACGTCATACCTGCACCGAGCCTGCAGAAACCTTTTTCTTCTTCTGCTTTCCTGCTGGTGCGGTGGGGAAACACAGTCTGCTCTCTCACCTGGCTGCCTCCTGCTACGCTGTGGCTCAGGTGTTCTAACTGGAAAATTACAAGTGACTTGATTTGTGTAAGTGGCTGTGATAAATTAGCTGTGTTAAGCTTTTGGGCACAGTGGTACTTGTTAGCCTCTTCCAGCAAACAGCTATTAAAAAAAAAAAAAAGACACATTGCTCTGCATTTTACCGAATTACAAACAAGCAGCAGGAAAGAAATTAAATATGATTGGTTTGTCCACTGATTTAAATTTTTCCTTGCTTGCTAGATCATTAATTACCCCACCACATAAACAGTGTCTGAAGACCTCATTAAATACAGCGCTTTATTAGGAAACCGCAAACTGAACCTATGTATTACTACAATTATCCAATCAGCCAATAATTTAGCAGCTGTGCACAAAATCCTGCAGATACAAATCGAGAGCTTTGTGTAATGTTCACATCAAACATCGGAGAAAATGTGATCTCTGCGGCTTTGACTGCGACATGATTGTTGGTGCCAGGCAGGCTTCTCTGAGTCTTCCTGAAACTGCTGATCTCCTGGGGTTCAGTTTAATCTGAACGGTGCTAAAAACAAAATAAAACAGCCAGTGAGCGGTTCCTCTGCAGAAGGAAACATCTTGTTGATGAGCGAGATCAGAGGAGAGTAGCTAAGCTGGTATGATCTGAAAGAAAGACTACAGCACCTCTGATAACAACAGTGTGAGCCAAATAAATCACCAAAGAACCAATCAGCTCCTTGATGAACAATAACATTAGAGCATAAAAGTGTGCTCTGTACAATGAATGTTATATAAAAGATGATTGAAGCCACTGTGACCTCACTAACCATCATCATTACAACCTTTTTTGCCAGACAGCAGGTAGGAGATAAGTTTGACTGCAAAACCAAGGGACACTGAAAGAACCTGTCAGGCATTGAAGGGCCATAGTTTAGAAAATGAATGTCACACAGCATTCAGTAACCTTGAAACTAGTGATAGAGGTCATGAACTTATCAGACATGTGTTTACAGAGGTTGTAAATCATGCTAGTGGACCACTTTTTGCAGCCAGTGAAGTTAGCCCCTGCTGGCCATTAAAGAGAATACAGGCTCTTCCGCTGACACAATGTCAAACTTTTGTGTACAGTTTGTTTTGTATGGAAAAAATTATTTATGCATGTGAAAAACTCTGTGTGGAATCATGTTTCCTCCTTATTAAGAGTCTGTGGGACTGAGATAGTCGTGATGTCGATTTTATAAAAGACAAAGATACTTAGCCTCTGCAAATACTCCAAGTGTCCGCACCTAATTCAAATCTGAAAATAAAAACAAAAATACTCCTCATAGTTTTGCACTATTGCCCCAAAATAAAACATAAAAAGCTCTTTTTCCACCATATACTTCTACTACACATGTGCACAGTTTGACAACATCACAGCTACAATAGCTGCTCACACCAGAGTGTTAACACTATCAGCGTCTCATCAGAGCACTTAATGAATGCCATGCTACACATATGGTGTGCATATGGTCGGCCAAGAAAGATGAAACAATCCAACAGTAGCCTCTGACTGGAACGATAACAATTAAATATGCCTGCCTTCACGCGGTTGAAACATTTTGCGAACTGCTACTGTGAGCATGCGCCAGTGCAGGATTGGCTAACGAGTCCCACAGTTTGGCTCGTGATTGCTTCTTTTTGGGCTGGACGACAACCAGCAACATCTTTAATGCTTCAGAATTCAGCAGCAGATTTCTTTTCAGGATTTGTCGAGCACTGTTTCCGTAAGAGCAGAAGTGAAGGTTTAAAAGACTGTAGCGAGACCTGCCATGATGTATGGTTTTGAGATGGTGTCATCAATTAAAAGAAAAGGGCAGCAGGCAGAGCTGGAGGTGGTATTGTTGAAGATTTTCACTGGGAGTGACTGGGATGGTTAGAAATGACTATGCCAGAGAGGTTGAGAAGCTGAGGTTGAGAAGTTTGGAGACAAGATTAGAGAGGAAAGGCTGAGATGGTTTAGTGGATATATTGGATAAAGGATGTTGAATATGGAGCTGCCGGCCAGGTGGAAATAAAAAGACCTCAGAGAAGATTCATGGATGTAGTGAAGGAGGACATGCAGAGGGTTGGTGTGACGGAAGATAGGGTGGGAAGAAGGTAAATGATCTGGTGCGGTAACCTGTAATGTACAATGCTACTGGTGTTACCTGAAGAGAGGGAGCATGTGATTGGTTCTGTCTCTTTGTCTCTGCAGTGTAGCCTTCACAGTTTTCAAGATATCATTTCCAAATTTTGTGTGATGGTCGATACCAATAACAGCTCAGGCTGATTTAATTCTGGTGAAAATCAGGTCAATGGATCTCTTATGGACCGTCTTCAAACTACAATAATATTTTAGGCCTCGGAGGACATGAGTACTTGGGTTGGCTAAGCATTTGACCTTGACCTCCATTGTTGATCTTGAAAAAAAAATGTCAAGAAACCATATTGAGTAATATATCATATGAAAGGGCCTGGAGAGAACTGCACAACACATATTTTATTTTCTCCAATATGACGCCCTATGACCATAGCCCTTGCCCTTCGGGGGAAGTTGCACTCTGAATGGGCTTGTTCTATACGTGTGATTGTCATTAGATTCAGGGAAAAAAAAGAGCATCAGATTTCTAAATAATTGGCCCTAATTAACTTTTTGATGAAAGCGCTGTACTGAAACATGGAACCATACTGTGATGCAAACCAATAAACAAGTCAAATATGAACAGTTTGTGCTGGCTCACTCGGACGTTGCTGATGTGTTTTACATTCCTTGGAGTGCGTTATTTGAGATGCACAACATGCTCTGCCTTTGCGGCTTATGGGCACTAACAGAAGACCACATTGTGTTGCAGTCCTGTCAGCCAAGAGCAACAATCAGAGGCACAGACTCACCAGATCGGGTTGGTGAATGGGAAAAAACATAGCCTGGTCTGGTGAATCTGATTTTTGACTCCTATTTTTTGTATCAGCTGAGGCATGCAGATGGTAGGTCAGAATTCAGTGTCAACAGCATGAAACCCAACAGGACATGATGTCTGGGATAGATTTTTTTTTGGCACATTTGGGTCCCTTTTCCTGATCAGCATGAATCCTGATCAATCGTGGCTTGAATACCACAGTCTGTCTAAGTATCGTTGCTGGCCATGTGCATCTCTTCATGGCCACATTTTACCCTCTCCTAATGGCTTCTTACAGCATGATAATGCAGCATGTCACAAAGCATAAGCCAGCGCAATCTGGTTTCATATGCATGACAGTGAGTTCAGCGTACTTTAGTGGCCTCCCCAGTCACCCAATCTAAATCCAGTCGAAATCCTTTGGGATGTGGTAGAACGAAAGATTGGCAGCATGAATGTGCAGCTGACAAATCTGCAGAAATTATTTAATGCATTCATGTCAGGATGGAGCAGAAACTCAAAGAGTTTGCTACAACGTCTTGTGAAGTCAATGCCATGAAAATCTGAGGCTATTTTAAAAGCAAAGTTGGACCCTAGAAAAAAAGTGCTTCACTGAGCTCTTTGTGCCCAGCATCAAACACAAAGCCAGCACAATAGAAACATCTTCCAAAAGCTTGAACATTACCAACATCACATGTTACTAGTTTCAGGGCCTAACGCTGTGTGCGCTCAGTTTCCTGGCTTTGTTCTTCCTCCCAAACAAACAGCAATCTAATATTTACAAAAAAAGACAAAGAGGAGGCGAAAGACTTGCATTCATTTTTTTTAATATATATATATATATTTTAAAAACTTAGAACATGCAGATATTAAAGTGGAGCAGTACAGAGATTAAAGCACACAAAAAAAGAGTGATGGAACAAAAGGTCCCAAAAAGGGAAAATGGCACATGTGTTGATGATGAACTAACCACTTGTAACATTTCCAAACAAATCAGTCAAATACTATATAATATTGTTGTAAATAGCATATAACTGGAAATAGAGCTTTCCTGTCTCTTTTATAGGAAGGTATCATGTGAGCAAATAGGAAATGTGAGTCTTGGCTTATTGTCTTGTGTAGCGACATGTCATAAAATTGGCAGTAAAACCAATAATCTGTTTTAAAATCTACTGAGAGTAGTCTTCCTCCCTCACACACTTTAAATAATCTCCCTGTCGTGTGTGAGTCAAGCTGCTGCGGGACACTTACGTGTCTCAGAACGTAACATTATGTATGATTATCCTTGTGGCGTAACCTCTAATTTTTTTTTTTACATTTTTATCCAACTAAATTGTTTTCCCTCTTGCATGCAAGAGGTGATGTGCTCTCTGAGTAGATTACATTCAGGTGAACAAAGTGCACAGCTCTCATATCAGAGAGAGAAAGAGACCAGGGTTCACTACTGCAGCCCTGCCTGTTTAATTTCTGTTTTTCCACATTTTATTATTTTTATGTAGTATGTCTTTAATTTGTTAACACATTTAATGTATTTTTTTTTATTTTATTGCTGTCTTTAAACTTACTTTTAAAGTGCTCTATAAATAAAGGGGATTGGATTGTTTAGCAACTGGCTAATGCCTAAATTGAAACTATCAAACCACATGCATTCGATCTGAAGTAGCACAGATATTGCATAACAACCAATAAAAATAGCCTCCATAATTTAATTGAGTACAAGTACAGCATGAAACAGATGATGGTCAGCCTGAGACTTTACAGTGTGGAATTGCAGACGTGGTTTGTGTCTTTTTTTAAATCTTTCTTATTGTCTTTGTTAGTAAGACGCCTGTAAAACCGATAAAGATTGAGATTTGTGCAGCACTTAAATGAACTATTTTGACAGCCACTCGGGGCGATGCAGCAGTTACGGCCTTTCTATGTGGACATCTTCCTGTGCTTGTGTGAGTTTCCTCCAGTTACTCTGGCTTCCTCCCACATTCCAAAGACAAACATGCTCGGTTAACTGCTGGCTTTAAATTGGCTGTAGGTGCTGATGGGAGAGCGTGTAGTTGTCTGAGTCTTAAGAAAATGGATGGACGGTGGGAGAACTGCTCCTATTATCCACTCTGATGGAAAATACAGCAAAAACAAAAGTCCAACAACTGAAGTGATTCCCTGATTATCTTCAAGTTTTTTTTGAACACTTTGCATAACCATCCAAATGGCCAGACTGCAGCCTTTAGCAGACTGGTTCTGACCAATTTGTTTGACACCTCCTGCCTAGACATAAGTTTTAAAGTGTTTTAGCCTCTGTTAGAGGAGATTCTGTTATATTATCTCAGATTTTGGAGTAAAGACAATCGGTCAGTATTAATGTGTTTGCAGCTTGCCATGCATGCAAATGAACAACCTCATGAAGTTGAACAAATCCAGTCTGTTTTCTGCAAGAGTGTGATTCAATTGCATAGTGGCAGAATTTCTACTTGATGCAACAGAACCTTCCACTGCAAACCACGCACTGTGACAAGGGTCATAGGTGGGAATCCCACTTAAAGATACTGTGTGTACCTGATAAATTAAACTGTGAATGAGTTCATTGTTATTGGGTGCACCTGTGTGTCTGGTGTCAGCGTTTTAGCTGTGAGAAGGCTCCAAAAATATGACATTAAAATCAAATAAAAGGTCACGCAGTCCTTAGCACAGAAATCTACCGTGACGTAAGCCTGCAGGGGGTGAAGCAGAATCCACGCAGAAACAAAAGCTCAAAGTGAGGCCATGACTAGGCAGGAGTGAGGACGGCTCTTTCTTCGGGAGGATACTTTCCCCTTCGGATGAAGAGGAGGAGTGTGGAGACACTCACGTGATTAATTTTCGTCTGCGATACTAGATTTGAACAAAGTCAAGTTCACTATGTCTAACGTGGCCCATACCGGAAGTGTTCGGTGTGACGTTTTAAGATAAAAGCCAAGCGACTAACTGAACGCTGAGACTAAACTAAAGCCCACGGGTCGACCTGGAAAACACGCGTGTATCAAAAGCCCCAAAATACGCGTTTCCATTTAATTCCGTTTGAAACTGGGTTTAATTGTGACCCATTTAGCTGCTCTTAGGTCAGGTGAGGAGTGGCACCAGGTTCATTTCGGTATGAACTCTTTCATTCCAGATATTCGTTCAGCGTCGTTAAAAAAGGGGTGTGACGTTTTTAAGGGTTAAATGATGTCATCACTGTATTGTCAAAGCTGGTCATATTCGGTGCATTTTTTTTTTATCAAGCCACTGGAAATGAGTAATAAGACTCAATTTAGCAGATCGCTTAAAATAACAATTAAACGTAGGCTAATTTATTTTATTTTGAAAGGAACTTCCGGACACGTCTTCTACCCCACAGTGGGCTTGATGACCGGGAGCTGCGACTCTGGACATTTTAAGGTGAGCACGTTTAGTTTGGAGCGGACTTAAAATCCCAGAGCGGGGCTGCTGAGGGCAGGACAGCGGGCACAGCAGCTGCTTCTGCCGGAGGAACACCTGAGAAAGGTGCGCTCAAGCCGGGTGACAAATTACACACCAAACTGGAGACTTCTTCGGACTTGGCTCTGTTTCAGACTCCCGGTAAGCGGCACCGACGATGCTCCGCTCAGGCTCTCGGTCTTAACATCACAAAGTAACTCGATTTTTAAAAAGTGTCAGCTTTCTGGATATTTGTGCCCTTGTTTGTTGTTGTTTTTAATCAGCGGACGCGTGATGATTCCCGTCGCATCGCGCTGCGGTAGGTGAACTACTGGAAACGTGAGGGAGCTGGAGCGGGAGGGGAGGGTGGAAAGCGGGTCTTTGCGGCCAACTCGGACCTTTTCGGCTTGATTAGAGCTGTAATTTCACCTTCCACGGCTCAGAATACATTCCCACCTTTTTCTCTCGGCTGTCGACGCTGAATAAAAGCAGAAGAAGTCGGTGTCAGCTGAGCCAGAACGGTGCGGATCCGTCGGATGCCTCTTTTTTGTTGTTTTCCTCCCCTCTCTACACTGTTTCCATGATTTGCGCAAGGAATTTCACGTTTGAATTTTTAATTGGAGAATGACTAACCTCACAGGGACACTCTGCTGCTCTTTCCCTGCCGTTTGTTGCTCAGACAAGTCTGATCCTTTTTGGAGAACGCGTGCAGCATCCCCGTGGTTCCAGCCAGGGCGCGCGTAACCTCTCCACTGATGTCCATTGATTTATAATATTTTTTTTGTGGGGGGCCATTTATCGAGTGTCGCGCAAGGACTCGTGTTCGTTTGTGGAACACTGTTTTTTTTTCTTCCCCTCCCTGCTGCCCGGGTTGGATCAGGATAGTTGGAACTTTTTGCTCTCTGATGTGGGGGAAACGCTCTGCGTTGCCTGGAGAAGACGCGGTTTTGCCGTGCCCTAGGTTCGCTGCTCGCAAAGACTCTGAGAAGACTGGCCAGTAACATTTCTGCTTCTGAAGACCTCCAATTTACATCGGACTCCCTGCCGCTCAGACACTCGTGCGGTTGCATTTCTGTCTATTGCGCATTATCCAACTTAAGACCCTCGAAGAACTGCAACAGCGTCGTGTGGAGGCTAACACCTGCAGAGAGGTTTATTTACCCTCAATCGGCTACTGCAACAGCTGGGATTTAACATCCTCCTGCAGGGATTTCTACCATGTCAGGTGTACGGGATTTCAGACGGACTCTCTTCATCTGTGTGGCGGCGCTTTCATGTGGTGAGTACCCCTTCTACCTCCTCCCCTCCTCTCCTGCCCCCCCCCCTTCAAAACACACACCCGCTAACAGGGTTCCAGGATCATATTCATGTTGCATAGAAAGCAATGGCCCTAAATTTCTGAAACATGCCACCGCAGAGGCAGTTGGTCTTGATTATTATTATTATTATTCATTTTTTTTCAATGACTGAGCCCACACACACACAAAACACACACACAACACACACACACACACACACACACACACACACACACACACACACCACTAAACACAAACAATCATACTCCTGTTACACATTTCTGAAGAAATTCAACAGTGGCTTCACTCCTGGTCTGTTTTCCCCTCTTAGGTAACTCTTTTTTTTTTTTTTTTTTTTTTTTTTTTCCCCAGAGGAGAATGGCAGGCACACCATCAAACCAGATACTTTAATTTGAATAAAAAAGCACTGCGGATGTAATTAACTCTCATGATCATCACAGTCACAAAAGCATGAAAAAAGCCACACTTCAAATGCTATAGAGAGCTGAGAAAAAGGCTAAAATACCCACTCAACATCAGGTTAGAGTTGCTTATGCTTGAGGACTCGCAACATATTGGAGAACTGATTTCATCTGCTGCTTGTGAACGAAGTCACGGTGTGTTACACAGCAGATACACATACAGTGTGTTGTACATGTGCTGATGAAATCTAAATCAAGCATCCTCAAAGATGATTTCCTGACATGTCCCAGTGATCTAGTTGGACTCCAAAACACTAATCCTCCTTTAATATCCAACTCTTTATTTATTTATTTTTACTGATGCAGCAGCAGCAGGGGTGCAGGACTGTTTCCAGCAGTAGGCAAAGTGTGACATTGCAATGCGTGGATTAAGTGTGTTGCTGGGAGGCAACCCCAGGACGAGCAACTTCCAGCGCAGTTTCTGTTTATTCATTTGCAGGCACATTTAAAAGGTGCTTATATTTAGACCCAGATTAGGACTCCTCTGTGCTTCACCCCAGTAAGCCGAATGGAGACGGAGTGCAGTTTTCCTTCCATGTTCAGTGTGTAACCACCTCTTGCTTCCTTTCAGACATCTTGCACAGTATCTCCCCTCTCCTACTCATTTTCACCAAGTCTTGCCTCAGTTTCATTACCACACAAAAGAAACGCCTACGTGTGCACTAAAGCATATACTCTCCTTGATGGCTTCACCAAGGCTGTAAAGCCAGCGTGCTGTATGCTGCAATAG
>NW_024582378.1:946278-1073743 GCF_018398535.1 Haplochromis burtoni
GTTGTAAACACGCTAAAGATTATTTTCCCCCTTTGCAGTTGATGCACTAGGATACTTTTTCCTTCTTTCGTTTTGAGATGCCGTTGTAATTGTTCAGTTGTTTTCCTTCACCGTACCCCCTCCTCAGGAAGGTCAGAGGTCATGTGCTGAGCAGCATTCCCAGAGCTGATAGGGATTAAGGTTTTTCAAGGACACTTGAGCTAGGCATGTTCACTGATAAGAGCTGTTCAAAAAAAGTTTTCTGGCTACTTCTTGTGAAATGGTATGCTCCGGTGAAATAATAGGGCATCAGAATTGAGGTCTAATCTAGGGCAGGGTGGTGTTTGAAGTGCTTTTGTAGGCATTGTTTCTCCAAGACTGACTTCTTTTTTTATTAGTGGGTGGGCTATGGAGATGTGAGGATGACAATGTCAGTGCTTTTAGCTGTCAGCTTCTGTCTTTCTTTTAAGTCTGATCTGAAAGAGTCGTTAGCCTCTGTCATTGTAGACAGATTAGCAATTGTGAAGCTCTTATTGCACTTCCAGTAAAGTCAGGAGGCTTCTTTCGGTAAATTGCGAAAAGTAAAATTATCTTTTGTGGCAGAAAGTAAAATTTGGCTTGGTGTGCAGGGAGAGGCTTTGCACATGGAGAAGAGCGGAAACTATACGCAACCATAACACAACTAAGTACTACAATAACACATACTGAGGAAAAACCCAACAATCATATGACTCCCTATGAGCAAGCACTGTGGTGACAGTGGGAAGGAAAAACTCCCTTTTAACAGGAAGAAACTTCCAGGATGCTACATACAGGTTTAAGATTTGTTAGTTTAAAAAAAACAAAAAAAAAACAAGTTTGATACTTAACACATTTAACTGATATAATATGGAACTCCACCCACACACAGAAAAAACATATTTCTAACATAGCAGTAAATCAGGGGAAACATTTATACAGTTTCTTTGGAGGAAACTGCTGATTATTTTCTTAACTGTTTAATTTTTGAAATCTAAAAAGCAATGTTGAGCAAATGTTTCTATTGATCCTTGAATTGACTTCTTCCTTCACTGAAACAGAGCTGTGGCAGTGTGTTATACATTTAGCTGGTGTTTAGGCAGTTATCTACTATGTTAATTGATCGTGAGACCTGGATGTCTTACCACCTGGGCTGAACAGCTTTCTGGATGAAATCCAAAAAGACTGTGGTGAACTCGGATAAGTGGGTAGAATAGATGGTGACTAGCTGTTACATTAAACGTGCCACTGATTACTCGGGGCTACGTCTGCAGTCAGCAGCATAGCGTGGATGTGGGAGCACTGTTTGCCCAGTCATAGTTTGGATGTAGCTGGCAGCGTTCCCAGCACCAGCCTATCTCTGAGAGTAGACACTGGACAGAGAGCAGACAAAGCGGCAGTGTGACACACCAGCTCTCATGTTCCAGCCTAATTGATTTACATGTGTTGAAATGAAGCCTTTTTTTTTTTTTTTTTTTTTGCTCTGTTGCTGTGTTTGAAGAGGTTTCCTGTTTTCCATCCTTTTGTGTGGAAAAACGCAGACATACATGCAGGAGGAGCATATCCATAGCCATTAACACTCTGTGACTGCAAATGAGTCAGCGGCGCTGTTTAGTTATTCTGCTTTTGCTCCCATCAAGGTGATGTTGAATTGTTTGTGTACCTGTCACTTTTTACACCATAAAGCATATGGTTTATATATTTTTATTATTATTATTATTTTTTTTTTAATGGCGTTTGCCGTCAGCATTAGATGATGGTAATGGTAAATCCATGTGGAGCATGGCACAGTTTAATACTTTTTTCATTTCAGTGACAGTTGGGCTTGAGGCTAAAACCAATCTGTGCACTCGGAACAGCAGGGCAACGAACAATAAGAGAAGCTGTTACTGGAAAGACGGCTCTTTGGTTTACTTGCAGTCTCGTTCCATAATTACTGTCGCAGGTTTTTGCAGGTGGGCATGTCATTCAGTTAAAATGGATTTTTCTGCATTTAATTGTTGGAACAAGCCAAAACTAGATTTCTCTGAATTGTAAATGGATTAAAAAACAAAAAGCAAACAAAATCTTCGAAACCCAGCTATGCTTGAATCCCTTCGATTTTCTGAGCTGTGTTTTCCAAGCTCTTGTTTCTGAGACGTTGTGGAATGTGCAGTGGCTGTTGTGAATTCTAAGGACGTTGTCCTCTATCAGCAGTGAAATGGACCTTTTATGAAGGACTGGCTCTCCCAGATGTAGTGGGATGTGCAAGACCTTTACCAAGGGCTTCAGGGTTTGTGGGCACTTCCTGCAGGGGAAAAAAGTAGAGTATTTGTATGCTATACAGTAACCCATTTTGTCAGACATTCATTGAACTTTTAAATGTTTGAATCTGGTGAATGTACTTGTTTCTTTTGCTAAGGGTAAATTCCTCAATTTTATTATTATTATTATTATTATTATTATTATTATTATTATTATTATTATTATTATTATTATTATTTTATTTCTTTTTTTTTTTTTCTTTTTTTTATTTTATTTTATTTTGTGTTCAGGCTTTCCCTCGAGTCCATTTTCTATCTGCAAAAAGCCAAGTTTTCTGACAGTGAATAGCATACATGCATCATATACACACTACACATATAAAAGATGGTTTATGATAACATATTTGTGTCCAGGTAATTGCTCATGTAAAAGGGGTATGCAACCAGCACAAATATGCTAGCGTGCAACTTTCCAACAGCACAGGGAGAGAGGGAGACGTTAATGAACAAAGAAATACAGCTTTAGAAGCCCAGACAGTCGCTCCAGTGGACACTATATATAATATTTGGCTTTTTAGCCTTTATTGAGACAGGATTGTATGAAGAAGACAGGAAAACACTGCAAACATGCTCAACTTGGATTCAAACCAAGACCTCTACAACAGTTTTATCTATATAGGTCACCTACTCAACCCAGTGAGCTAAACCAGCGCCCCTTTTTTGTTTTCATAACTCTTTCACTTAAGCTCTGTGTGCATCATGACTAGGGATGGGTACCGGTATTCGGTGCCATGATGGCATCGGTTCTGACATAAACGGTAGTAACCAGTAAAAGTCTGGCTGTACTGCAACAAGTGCTTTAAGGTGATACTGTGCAAAGGAGGTAACACCTCGAATCTGATGAAACACCTGGCGACGCATAGCGTTTTTTTTAAAAGCCGAGAAATGCGCCGTATTTGATAGCTTGCTGCGAGACCTCACACCGAGCACATCTACTGCGGGTGTGGTGCCTGTTATCGGACCCGGAGTTAGCAACATCCCCCAAAAACCCGAAGAGGAGAGTCCTGGCCCCTAGCCCTGCCAGTGTAGCAGAAATGATGAGGATGATGATGCAGCAGCAGCCGTTCTTCTCTGCGTGAGTAGCTTAATGTTGTTCGTGTGTAATTTACGTTGAGTAGGCTAACCACGTTATTACATTAATGCACGTAAGGTGAACTAGCAAACACCGTCGTAGTTACATGCGGCTGTCTTCTTGTTTGATGGCAGATACTCCCTTCACCCTGGCCAAAAAAGCTTTTTGGACAAATTGGTGTTCCCCCTTTCCATTGATTAAGCACTGCTTCCAGCCAAGAGTGATACCATAATCCCCTATAGCTGCAGAAAAGGCTAACATTGTTATCTTTTTACAAAAAAACAGCTAAACATGAGAGGTTTTTGGACAAAGTTTGTGTTCTTCATTCTTTAAGCACCGGTTGAGCACCGTTTAAGCACCGGCACCGTTTCAAAAGTACCGGTTTGGTACTGGTATCGGATAAAACCTAAACGATACCCATCCCTAATCATGACCTCTCTCCACAATTGGTTGATGGACCAACAGCAGCACAAGCAAGAGTAGCCTAGACTGATTGTTTGGGACACTGCCCCCCGGTGACGGTAAACAGCTGCAACACTGGAGAGCTGCGCGTAGGACCATTGACAGACCATGTCGGAGCCTTGAGAAAGCGACCCTACTGCTCACTTGATCTCTAACCTCAGTAAGCACTTTCCTAATGAGTTTATGGCCTCAGTTGTTAGGTTCAAGTCTTAGTTATTACAGCCTGACCTCTGTTTTGTAACATCTGGGTATGCTTTAGGGTGCGACTACTTTGCGATTACCAAGGCACTGTTGGATGAGCACCCAGCGTCCTAAGTTTCTTCGTCAAATCCACCTCTCATGCTTAAGAACAGTGATTGATGACGTACTAAGTACATCCAGACTTTATAAACAGTCTGTATCAATGGTCGTTTGTCCTTGAACATTTTTTTTGCATATCTTTGCAG
This sequence comes from Haplochromis burtoni, assembly GCF_018398535.1. Lineage (NCBI taxonomy): Eukaryota > Metazoa > Chordata > Actinopteri > Cichliformes > Cichlidae > Haplochromis > Haplochromis burtoni. Next base: position 950,559 of record NW_024582378.1, read on the forward strand.
ACATTTGGATACAAAACTTTCCCCCGCTCATCCAGAGTCCAAAAAAATCCTTCTGTCTGAAATAGTTTGTATCGTGAGACAACGTTAACTGTTTTCCAATCCATAAATGCAGCCCATCTGTTTTTTCTTTAGTAAGCATTGCTGTGTGAAAGATGTTTTCTTTTTGATTCAATTTGAAAAAAATAATTAAAGGGAAATTTCTGTCAGAAATCATCCACCACCTGCTTGGCTTGATGTATGATTCGAGTCCAACGAGGACGTATAGAATAATTGGACCGCACGAGGCAGTTATTCATTCATCATTGTCAGGTGATCACTGTCGTATTGTGTGCACGTGTAGATACAGATCAGGTTGCACTCCAGTGCTTTTATTTTTCCAGAAATTCTAAACTTTGCACCAGACAAAGGCCACATAAAATTTACCCATGACATTTACTCAGTGTCTTTGTAACTGCAAGCAATTTAATATTTCCCTGCAGGACAGCTGGGGATACGAGCACTTGCATGAACGTCTTCCAGCTCTTTTTATACTCGGCAGGGAAGCAATCAGTCTTCTGCATTAGGCGATCACATATGTTTGGTCTGAAACGAGTTCTCATGCACGGCGCCTCGTGCGCATCTCCACGATTCTGCAGCGCCTTTGATTTAAAATGGCTTGCTTTGCTTCCCGTGGTATTGTGAGTCACGCTTGGCAAAATGTTACCACCTAGATTTTTACATTTCCTTGCAGAAATGGATCGAGATGCACAGCGATAGATCTTGTCACCGCTAAGAAGGAATAGCCACTTCTTGGACACCCTCTGGGAAAGACGTTAGCCCTGCCACCAGCTGGGCTTTACTTAACACCTTTATCCGGTTTTATTGTCTAGATATGATGGCACCCACTGTGACATGCTCCTTCTGTGGTGTTACAGGGGTATAATCATTTTCCTCTAATTCTGGTCGTCCTGACACGGCAATATAGCTCACATTTAATAAGTTGTGTCCCCTGACACGGTGAAAGAGAATGAGCTTTCTGAATGAAGAAAAGGTTACACTGAAAGTGGCCCCTTTAATTTCTCTAAGAGGACTACATGGAATACAGAAATGGTAAGTCGCATCATATCCACATGTGGCACATGACATATGTTCACAAGAGAGGGTCAGACCTCCCCCTGTTGTACAGAGTGTTTGATGCCTTGCAGCCAGGATTGTACAACCTCACACTCCTAACACTCCTTATAGCTCTCCGTATAAGGCTGCCAGCTTTTGTTTACTGGGAAACTGATGATCAGTCACACTTATAAGGCAGCAGTCATCAAATTAGCTTGCCCTAGATTACCTTATCAAGCGGAAACCCTGAGTTTTTTTTTTTTGTTGTTGTTGTTGTTTTTCTTACTTTGTGTTAGGTTTAGTTAATGGTGCTGTATTGGTGAGCGTTAAATGAATGGAGATGCACAACCAACACAAAAGTATTGCACTGTATTATCACAGTTTACGAGCTGAATTTTGACCGCTTTTGCGTCTGCGTGCAGTTTTCCCAAACAGGCGATTATTGTTATCGACCAACTCGGTTCTATTTCGAGGTAAACTAGTCTAAATAATTGCACTAAAGTATCATTTTGATGGTCTGATCGCCTGACTGCTGGTGTGTCTTAGCCTGTAGGAGACTATTGTAGTGATTCAGTTTTCTCAGATCCCAGCAGCGCTCCCCTAGAAACCAAAGGGAAAAAATGTAATCAGAAAAAAGGTCCTTCCTCCCTCGTGCAGCTAAACCAAACAGAGGAGAGACGGGTGAAGATATTTGAGTTGAACTCACTGGCTGACTTGAAGTGTGACAAAAGTATTTTTCATCCACCTGAAATTAGAGGGGAGACTGACTCTGCTCTGTTGTTTCTTTGAGTACTCACACAAGATAAGTACCAAAAATGTAACAACTCTTGGGTAGTTTGCAGGTAGGGTTGAATGTAAAAGGGTAAATATGAACGGGTAATAATGGCAATTGATGTAACGGGTAATATTCTACGAGCATTGTTGGACATAAATGTGTATCTTGTGCCACATTAAAATGGCAGATAGTTAAACAAAGTCAAAAAACATCCGGTGTAGGAGTATTGGCGGCCTGCTTTGCATATCAGCAGTTTGTCTCCGTGGACCCGGTGTGAACCATTTGTGTGCAGTCAGTGCAGCAGGAGAAATATGACCAGATTTTCAGCTTTCAGCACATCTTGCACTATCTGCTCTCTTCCCCACACTGATTTCCCAGTGCTACAAATCTGCTAAAGGACTCAGAGATGAACGCTCCAGTCTGGCAACCAACCTCAGCTTCCTCCTCTACAACCAGCCAACACTTAATTCTTTCTCTGCGCTATATTGTTTTCAGCTGTGGGATTGCTTTTCCTGCTGCAGTTGATCCACACTGACTTGACTGGGGTTCTTAAGTTCACCCTGGTTTCTCGTTGTCATTAAAGCAGAAGGGAAAAGCGTGTTTAAATATGTTCCTGTAGATTGGTCTCGTTGTTTGACTTTGACAATTATTTCTCTGGAGAAAGTTGGTAAAATTGTCTAATGTCTTGTTAGATGATGTCCTATAAGACAGAGCAAATACAAGCCACAGACAGCTTCTCTTGTCTCTTACTGGTAATTATACATAGGACGTGTAGCGGCAGTGTTCTCCTTTAGAAGCAGCCGTTGTCAAAGTGACATCATGTTCTGCAAACAGTACAGTGAATCCTTAAACTGTCACTTTTATTAGCAAAAAGCCAAATTTTGCTGTGATGCATTTTTTTTTAATTTCAGGTTGACTGAACTAATTTCAAGTTTGAATATGACCATACCAACTTTTATTTGAGTTAGCCTACTTTTCCTTTTTAAAAATAACATCACTGCAGCATTAGTTATGCCTAAAATTAAACTGTTGTGACAGTGATTAGGCAATTAATATACTGCACCCTTGGGTCCATAATTATATGGACAGCGACACTTGTGTAGTTTTGCTTCTGTGTTCCATCACAGTGGATTTCAAACCAAACAACCGAATTGTGATTGAAGTGGAAACTCTCATGTTTAATTCAAAGGTTTTAAATAAAATATTGCATTAACTGTTTGGTAATTAAACTGTTTTTCAAATTATACATACTCTCCCATTTTCTTTTCCTGAGGTTGAAGTAATTGAACAAAGTAGCATAATTTAAATAAAAGGATTGCTTTTTAATATTTAGGTGAAAATTCTTTGCAGTCAGTGACCGCCTGAATCCTAGATCGTCATTAAAATGCCGTTTCCGCCCTTCAAAAGCACTGCTAGGCCTTTCCTGCAGCTGCCTTCAGTTGCTTCTTGGTTTGGGGTCTTTCTGTATTCACTAACTGAAAAATGCACTCTACTGACTGACTTGAATTCCTTTTCTTTGCCATGAGAGACTCCTGGATTGTTGTTGTGATGCGCTTTGGGTTATTGTCCATTTCCACGTTCTGCCTGGTCAGTTTTGCAGCATTTGGCTCATTCATAAAACTGAATATATTTCCTAAATGGTTAAATCAATGCTTAGTCTGAACTAAAAAGGTATGTTATGTAAAAATGTCTTGGGCTTGAACATGTTTTAATGTTTTTATAATCTGATATTATGCACCGCAGCTTTATCAGCACTGATTTCATCTGTCAGTAGTAGCAGCTACACCCCGACCAGGCTGGATGTGACGCGTCCTCTCTTAAAGACAGAAAAATATCGTCATGACGGGATTCATCAAGTTTATTGCTCAGCACGTGAGGGCAGTTACTCTTATTCCTCCACAGTTCTGGCACCACGAGCTGATCTAGTATTGTTTTCTGCAATTGCATGAATAGATTAGCTGCACGCTGGTCGTCTTGCGTCATTTCAAAATAGCATAACAAGGTTAAGATGATGTAATGTGTTGCAAATACTATACTTTCCCTATTTATAATTGAGGTGGCGTGCTCGGTTCGCTCCACGCACGTCATTGTCAGAGATATGTATCCATGTGTGTGGACAGTGAAAGTTGTACCAAATCAAAATTGATGTTTCTGTTATTTTTTTGTGATGCATGTATTACCTGCCTCAGGATGTCAGCTGTAGCTGTCAGATCCTGTTGTTCATCTCCTGAACCTGACAGGGAGCCATCATTCCGCCCCCCGTCTCCTTTGTCTGATGAACTGGCTCCTTTTCTTTCTGTTTTGTTGCAGTTTATTTGTGTAAAGACGATTTCTCTGAATTAACTTCCAAAGACAGTCTGGGGTTGAGTTTGGCCATGATTTCTAATTTTGCTAAAGTGCTGCCATTCCTTTGCTTCAGCCCCAGGATAAACAAGCTGCTTCATTCAGAGTTCATATAGTTGTTGCATTTACATCAATTAAAATTGGAGAATTTTTCTGCTTTTAAACTCTCGGTCTTATTTAGGAATGAAGTAATGTAAACGAGTCAAAAGTCATGAATATGATTCAAAGATTACGCCTCTGTGTTGCCTTTTGTGCATGTAGTTGTGTTCAATATGTAAGTCAGAGAAAAATCAATTTGCTGTCAAGGACTTTTGAGGTTAGCGTGTGGTGATATGTTGAAAATGTAGTTCAAATCATAGTCATATTGATCTAACAGAGGAAAATAAATGCTTTACAAAATAGGCCACCATAACACTGACAGCACTGGATTTGCCTGACTTCAGTGATCACGCTGTGTACGAGTCTCCAGACAAAAAGTGGCCTCTGTTTGTTGTTTGTTTGCTTTTTTATTGTTTGTGACAGTTGGATATTCACAAAGCATTCAAATCCAGAAAGAAAACAACACTAAACAGTGACAAAGTGTATTCTTTTTATTTGTGTGTATCTGCCTCTTATCAACAAGACACATCCACAGTTAGAGGAATTCATTAGTAATTAACCTTCCAGTTACAAGTATATCATTCACCTAACTTTCATGCACATTACACACTCACTCTCAATAAGTTTTCTCCCCTTCACGTCGATGAAATGAGACGTCTACTTTGAGCCGCGAACCCCATGAAATCCCATTCAGCTCTATCTAAATATGGCAGGACTCATAAAGACTGAAGCACTCGCAGAGAAACCCTTCTCGGCGTCTTCCACTCCCAAACAAAATCTCGCCCAAGGGTAGGAAGTCTTTGCTCAGTCACCGTTGATATTTTTGGAAGCGATACCGATTCCATATTTAATGAAAACAGACTGAATCCCATCTATGCTCGTATAGATCTGTCTTAAATAAGTTCTAAGCTGATTTATTTATATACATTTTTTTTTCTCTGCCAGAACAGAATTGGGTGCTGGCAAGATTGCAAAATGACATTGGCACAGTTATTCTGCTCTAACTGAATTAAAGATTTTGGCCTGACTTGACGTTGGACCATACTCGTTTTTTTACCGTGTTTGCTGTGATCTATGAAAGCATCTTTTTTTTTTTTTTTTTTTTTTTTTTTTTTTTATCCTGCCTTGGAGCTACCGCCATATTGAGCCATGTCCAGAGCAATCAATTCTTTTATTAGGTTACATAGGCTCTGTGAGAGAAAAGGAATCCCTGGCTGTTATAATAGCCTCTGTATGCTATATTAGGTCCAAAAGACATTTTAGTAATTTCACTATAAGCCTATAAAATGGGATTTAATCCACACAAAGAATAGAGGCTGCAAGCTCTTTCATGCTTTTGCTTTCTGCCGGACTCCTGTTAGGTTAACTTTTCCCCACAAAGGCTCGAATTTTGATCAGACATTTTTAGTAAACATTTCTCACTTGCTGTCTTTGATGAATAAAAAAATAACTTGTAGCACTTAAACCTGTCCTTAAGCGGATATGTTAAATTAGTAATGCCGTTCTCCCCTCTGCCCGTCAACTTTTTACATCTTCCATGCTTACAAATTCTGCTTCAGGAACCACTTTGGTGAATTTGAATCATATATATCCACTTGGCTATTGACCTGACTAAAATGAAGTTGACAATGTCACTGCAAAATGCATATGGTTCTCCTGACTGATTGAGCAATGTGAATCAGGAGCACATGCATCAGAACAAGCTGTGCAGCCCTCATAGCATTATCCCGTTCTTCTTCTCATGATGTGCATTAAGAACCTGTCCAATTAGCTCAAGTTTAATCTTTTATTTCTCAAAGCGAGGTATTGGAGAGAGGTCTCGGGGGGGCACTTAGCAAAAATGAGAAATTGATTGATTTTTGCTTTCAGTTAATTTGCTAGCAGAGATAGCAATTAAGGAATATGCGAAAAATATTGTGCCAATCTACAGAATATTGTAATGGAAGGGAGCCATGCGAGCACCATGTGTGCAATTGTGTGTAGAGTCTTCAAAACAGCTGTGCACCTCTTAACAAAACATTGCGATGTTACATTTTATCCTTAGTGTTTGTGTTGCATCACAAATGCACAGTAACTTCTATGGTGGCATCAATGTGTTTGTTTAAGATTCATCTTCTTGCAGATCATTTTTTAAAGTCTAACATTTATCTGCATGAAAGCCTGTGCTGCAACGGTTAGCTGAGAAGAGAAGCTGAAATCTGAGGAGGCCAGCGAGGCTTTTCTCTTTCATGTATCTGCAAGTGATGCAGCTTTTTTTTGTTCTTTGTTTTTTTTGTTGAGGGAACGAAATAACTCATTCTGGCATCACACAAACGTTTTTCCTGACAACAGTGATTAAGATGATATAATAAGCCAAATGACTGTATTTACAATTTTCTGTGTGATTGCTATACAAATGTTGTGTATCATAGTCACAGCTTGAAGGAAATGAAACACAAGGCTGGTTCATCCAATGTTAAGGCTCACTGTTTAATGCAAGGCTAAAGTGCAAGCCTTGTATTAATGTGTGAGTGCATGTGGCTCTAGTCTAAAGTGCTTTGAGTGTTTCATAAGATATATAAAATGGCAATCTATAGATCGTCTCCCCCTCTTCCTCCCACTCATGACTGCAAAGTCTGTCCAAAAAGTAAAGGTTAATACATTTTTAAAGACAGAGCAGCAGTTTTTGGTTTTAAAGAATTTTAAACATCAGTTCAAACTCTAAACACAAGAACAAGTGAGTCATTCGACGTCAGCACCGTGCCAAACCAGTTTAAGCTGGTAAACTGGAGATGGATGAGTAGGCTCAGTTATTTCATGGTGGTCTGTGTCATTCATGTTTTTTTTTGATGTTCTCTTAGTGTGGCTCAATCATCCTATTTATATAGCACCAGTTCACAACAAAGGCCATCTAAAAGTACTTTCTATTGAATTACGAGGAGCCTACAATATTAGACAGAACCACAATCCCCCAAGGAGCAAGCACTTTGCATGGGTGAGGGAGAAGATCCTTCTTACGGGCAGAGAATTCCTGAAAAACCAGGCTCAGTGAGGCGCAGCCATCTATCATGGGGAAAAGAGATGATGGCAAAGAATAGTATGCATGGAGGGACCAGGGATAACAAACGGGACAAATCGAAATGTGTAAAGACAGAGAATAGACATAGGTTAATAATGTGTGCAGGGAGTGAGAAGAGAAGTCCTCAGTGCATCATGGGAAGTCCCTCTGCTGTCTGAGGGTATGGCTGCATAACTAAGGGTTGGTTCAGGGTCACCTGATCCTGTCCTAACTTTATTATTAAAAAAAAAAAAAAAGAAGTTTTAAGCCTAATCTCAACAGTAGAGGCGTCTGTCTCTTGAACCCAAACTGGGAGCTGGTTGCACAGAGACCCATCTTCTGTTGTACTTTTAGAAACTCTGGGAAGCCTGCAGTCTGAGAGTGACATGCTCTATTGTTGGAATATGGTACTATGAGGTATTTAAAATATGGTCAGACCTGATGTCGGGAAACAACGTTTTCTTATTGTTCTTCCTTACATTTAGGGAGGAAACTACTAGAATCATCACTATGATAAATTTCATTCAGTCATAGGATCTTTGAGGATCCTCTCTGATGTTGTATGGACTCAGAGTAAACACATCATGGCCTGAGGTAAACATTGGTGTGAGTTTCTGTGATATAAATAAGAGGATTGAATTAGCCTTGAACTCTGCCAATTTATTCATCTTGTTGACGGACTTTATTGAGCGGTTAACAGTCCTTCGGGTGAACTCGTGGATGAAGAACACTTATACCACCAGGTGAAGTCGGAAGTGTCTTTGGGGGAAAAAAAGAAACTCCAGTGGGTGAGGTGTTGTTGTGTGTGTTTTTTGTTTTTTTTTTCTTTTCTTCCAAAAATAGGAAGCTTATAATCTCAGCTGCTGTCCAAATAATCACCGAGTCATTGGCATTGATTAAAGCCCCACCAAGCTCACAAATAATACTTGTTTTGCGCCTCTGGGGCAGGGAAATGATATATCCCCTTTGAATATCAGAACACAGAGGTCTGTTTGGTTTGTAATTAATTAGAAAAAGACAAGTGGTGGGGGGGGGAACACACAAATATATAATGTGATGAGGGTAAATTACTCTGGCAAACTAAAAAGAAGAAAAATCATTTTCTAAAAAGGATTGGAATGAGGTTGAGTCAGCTCACTACACTCCCAACCCAGTGTGTGCTTGGATAAGGTGGAGGCTGAAAAGGTTCAATTTAGCACTGCATTAGCTGTAAGCGTTTAAGAGTGCCAGTGTTTGTTTTTCACATTAAATTACTCAGTGAGGCACGTGTAATTTTCTCACAGTGGGGGAAAACTGATTGGTAAATCCAGAGAAAATTGGAGTAAGAATAATAAAGTTCCAAATTCTTTGTATCTGCTGTCAGTGATCACACAGCATTTGAGTGCCAACCTTAAAGAGGCTTAGAATAATGAATTAGTCATAGAGATCTCTGAGGACGTGAGGGAGGAGAGTTTGGCCTAAATGCACAAGTCTATCAGTGGCAGATAACAGCGCACACAATTAAAAGTTTTACATAGACTGCATTACTCTAATTTTGAAATACTTGAAATCCATTTTATTGCATAGCGAGGCTTTGCATCACACTGATGTGGAGGAAAAAAACCCATTATAGGCATGTAGAGTTAAAGCCATGTAATGATTTTATCTACTTGTGCCTGTGTTTATTTGCATATTTATTTCTTAATTTGTGACGAAAAACAGGCAATTGCTTACTATCCTGTAATTAGTTGGAAAGTTAAGGGTGATCTGCATTCCCTGGGCAGGTGGTACAAAGACTGACAACATTAGCTGAGCAGAGAGGCAAAGATGAGCCAGTACTGGCTGGTTGAGAAGTCTGTGCTGTTTTACTTATATAGCCAACCATTATCATGTTAGGCCAACACTGGCCTCCTGCCTGTGAACACAGAGTATGTTGGCCCAGTATATAAATGGTTGGCTGGCTCTGAATAGTCTTTTAATTAAAAGTTTGTCTTGGTTACTGTTTACCTATAAAAGTACTGAATGAATCCAAGCACCCAACAGGCTTAGTGAAGTAAATGCTACCACGCCGTGGATACTACCTTTTCCTGTGACTCTTATAGACAACCTTTTTGTGCCACAGACCGGTTTATGTTCGACAATATTTTCACGGACTGGCCTTTAAGGTGTCGAGGATAAATACAACAAAATAAAACCAGTACCAAAAAAAAAAAATGTTTTATAATACACAGGAAAAGACCCAGGGAAACAGTTAACGATAAAAACTGATTTAAAACCCTGAAAACCATAAATTTCACACCGGAGGCGCAACTCTCACGGACCGATACCAAACTACTCCCGGGAGTTGGGGACCGCTGGAATAGGATGTGCTTTCTTTGTGGTCTCCCCCCACAAGCCAGGATGGGTCTATGCTTTAGTGCTGTCACAGTACTAGACTAAAATATTCCAATAACATTTTCAATACCATGGAGTGGGAGCAACACTAACATTCAAAGTCTCTAAGTCACCACCTCAGTTTGAACTTCGGATGCCTTGAGCATGTGTAAATGCAGTGAATTTCTTTCTTTTGATTAGATATTTGCATCATGATCAGCTGAACAGGTCGGGGTACTTAAGGAAGTGGCTGGTGGATATGGAGCTTTTATAGGTAGAACATAAAAGCTTTTTAAGGAACAGATATATATTTACAGGTCCTCAAGTCCTGTGCTTGCCAACTTTGTTCATTAATAGCACGTCTAAGTGCAACAGAATGAACATTTCACTTTCTTGTGCAATTATTTAAACTGTGTGTTTGACTAGAAAAAAGAGCCACACGGACATGAGGGTTTATTTTAATTCCAACCACGTTCTGGCATTTTCCACTTTCTGAAAGTGTTTGTGTGATGCTACGGCTTTTCTCATATTAATTTAGAATTAAATTTCAACACCATCTTTGCTAGAGAAGCCGTGTAATTTATGACCTTAACTTGTAAAATGCCTTGTAATCGGATAAGCCAGTTATGGACTATAGGATAACCTATACAGAGATCATATGGTTATTATGTTTAACAGATTTTCTGGTAATTGGACTCCCTCTTAATTTCACTAATCATGTTCTTATCATAGTACAGAGTTAAAGTAGAGCTTCATGAAATCAAACACTTCTGCATTACCATGATCTATGGTTGCTTCAATTCTTTCCATTTCATCCATAAAAAATCCCTCCAAGGTGGCTTATTTTATTTTTCTAAGCAGTCCAGTAAACCATCACTCGTCTGGTTCACAGACAGGACCCATTCATTATAATCAGTGTGTTTCTTATTAACCCAATCAGCTGTCCCTGCAGCTGCCTCCAGATGCTGAAATCAATCCACCTCCAGAATTGCTGTGATGATTGCCAAACTGCTGGGTTATGTTGCTGACCGATTAGGGGGTTCATTCCACTAATTAGGCATTAAACCCAGCTGTCCAGAGCAAAAACCTTATCTTCTGTTTTTATTTTTCCTTTATTTATTTATTTCTTCTTTAATGCGGATGGAACACAAATTCCTGCGCTTTTCACAAGGACACTGCACCGTGGGTCAGTCACCATCCAGTGATGGTTTAGAAAGTTTAGCCAAAGCTGGATTTCGTTGTGATTATGTGTTGCATTTTGATGATCATCACTGGTGATAACTTCACTCAAATAATGTCAAATCTGAGTTGAGGGGGGCCTTCCACAAAAAATTTCAGACCGACCTCCGACTTATTCAGGAATATGGCATCACATCTATAATCTGCATTTTTTTTTAAATTTTTAAAAAAAATTTTTAAAATTTTTTTTATTTTAAATTTTTTTATTTATTTAGTTTTTTCTCCAGGCCAGCAGGTGGAAATTCCTGAGGAGGAGAAAAAAACAAGTCTATGAAGATGGTCAATTTCCTCAAACTCCACTGCACTTATGATTTCCAGTGCTAGTTTCAGGCATTGCAGAGTAAAAGATCATGGTTTTTTGTTCGTGTCTAGAAAGACAATTTAAAAACTTGCTTTGCTTTGGGACTGAGAAGAGAGTACCATGTGTCCCTGGGTGGCGCGGTCAGGTCCGCATACAGCTTGTGATCAACAATCCCAATCAAAGAACTAAGACGCTGTCTGTCAAAAAGTCTCTTGATGCATGCTCAACCATCCAGGTAAGTAAATCCCAAAAGGTTGACTCACACAGGGGTCATGAAAATTTGCATATTAATGATCAAGGAACTGACCTCATTGTTCTGTCAGTGGTGCTGGTTTCAGTCATTGTGCAAATATACAGTTTATAAGGTTGGGGAAACTGGGATGAGTGACGAAACATTTCTCCCACTTAAAACCCTCCGTCCAGATGAACAGAATCAACCTTTTGGGATGTCTGTCAAATATGTGGCATCGTCATTTTACGTAGTCTGTGGGTAATTGGATGAATGCATTGGCCAAGATTATTTTATTTTTCTAATTTAATTAAGAGTTCCACTCTATAAATAGTTGACCTATGCCTCCTTCCTTTTGGGCAAAGATGGTGAGAAAGATTAAGCATCCAAAAGTCTGTTAAGTACTGAAGAATGAAGCGTGGAAGTCACAATTTCTGTTTTTGAGCTACACAAGGTATATTAGCCACACTAGCTAGTTGTTCAGAAAGGTAGCCACTTGTTACATTGTTGCGCACTATGATCATTAGGTTTGAATTACCAGTGTCCTTCATCTGACTTTCATCAAATATCTCAATCACATTTCAGAGGTAACCCTTTTATTTAGTAAATATCAAAGTTAAACCACTTAAATGTGAAATGTTGGTTATTATGAGCCTAATTTGTGACAGAGCTTCCTCTCTCCATAGACATTCATTGGGGGTCAGGCCCCCTTTTAGTGACGCCCCTGATTATCACTTTGCAAAGAGTGAGAGGAAGCATTCCTGGAAATCCATTATGTGGTGATTTAAAAAGGGTTGTGTTTATCAGCATTATATTTTAAATTGTTGTATGACAGAAAAGTCTGGCTTGTGATTCCAATTGATTTTTAAATGATTTATTTCAGACGTTATACTTGATTTTTGAGTGTCAGTATTATTATTATTATTATTATTATTATTATTGGGGTTTTTTTGGTGTGTAGTTTGGTTACTACAGACCGATGTTAGTAATATAAGCCATGTCCTCTGAATATGAAGTTTATAAGTGCGGCTCAGCTCTGAAACAGATGAAACTGTTGCACTTTTGATCCCCAGAGAAACTGGGCCGGGTATGAACTGAACCCTATCTGCCCCGCTGTCGTCTGTCCGTTCGTTCATCTGGCTTTCTGTCTGTTGCACACGAATGCCTTTCCGAGACGTGCTGATTGGCCCAAGGGGACGGCCACGGCATACGTTTCTACGCCATGCTTCTTTGACACCACCGTTCGCAATTCAAGAAAATGACATGTCCAGATCTATGCTTCATCTTTGCAAGGAGGAGGCCACAGTCCTCCTCCACCATTTTTTCTTCTTCTTATTTTTCTGCCATTTGGGATAACATTTTTTACTCTCTCTACACCAAAGACATTGATTATTTTGGAGGACAAACTGTGCGTTTTGTGTTTTGAGGTTACAAGTAGTGCGATTATTGATTTTTAGGAGACTGTTCTGGTACCTTGTGTGGTTTCAGAATAAGAGTGGATAACATATCCAGCTAGATTGGAGCTTAAAGTTACTCATGATGTTACTGTGGGTTTCCGTGAGTCTATGTAGACCTTCAGCATATACCTACACTGTTGCTCGCTGTTTCAAACTGGGTTTTCAGTCTCAATTTGGCAGAGAATAGGTGGAGAGGAGATATCATGAATGACCCCCACTGACTGTTAAAGCCTGATGGGTATGGTGTATTCACACCTTGAATCCTGTATGAGGTAACGTCCCACTGTGCTTTCTGGGGCTTGGTAATTAATTACTGCCAAAGCGCCGCTGTCAGCTGTCTATTCATCCCTGACCTCTCGCTGTTGGAGATGTTGCAAGTTGTCAGTGGTGTGTATAGATTTATTCTTACTGGCTGAAACGGTTAAGAAATATAAATGAAAACAGTAATCACAAGGTCTGGTTAAACTACGTATCACCACCCAATCGCATTTTGTGTTGGAAGGTGCATGTCCATCCATCCGTTGTCTTCCCCTTATCCAATTTAGGGTCATGGTTGGGCTGGAGCCTATCCCAGCTGTCATTTGGGTGAAAGGCAGAGTACACCCAGTCAGTCAAAGGGGTAACGCGGAGTGACAGATAACCTACGGCCAATTTAGAATCACCAGTTAATCCAACAAGGATGCCTTTGGACTGTGGGACGAAACCAGACCACCTGGGACAAACAGTCAGTCATTGTAGGATCTTTACCTTACGATATAAAATATAAAGCCCCTTTAGGCAGCTGATATTGTGATTCGGCATTATATAAATAAAAATGAATTGACTTGAATCCAGGTCATTGTGAACTTAAGAGCTTTAAAAAAATAAGTTTGAAGATGTTTTACCTCTAACCTTTAGTTAAAAACAAAAGGTACAGAGTTAGTGGGGTCTGTTCTCTTTGGAGGTGGTTTTTAGCTCACTATTGATCATGTGAGTCATCACATGAGCCAAGGTGTGAAAAAAGGTGTGTGTCATTCAACTCACTGCAAGTTAAGGGGGTTAACGCCATCCTGTTGAGGTAATCTCGGGCAAGGTCTAAATGGGGGGTTGAAGCACCGAAGACTGCAATGGGATTTATAGCTGGTTTAAGTCACCACCTCTGTTCACCAATGGGTTGGTCACAGACTCGCATGACCAATAGAGGGCCAATGACCATCTCCAAATGGTTAAATTTGGAGGTTAAATACTTGGGACTCTCTAACTTTTGTTTTAAAAGCTGAAGAAGCTTCTTCTCAGATGATTTCCTTCTATTTTTTTGTTTTTCAAGCTCTCAGGACTACAGAGAACATGCAAACTCCAACCCCCAGCTGACAGGCAGATTGTAACCAAGGGCCTTCTTGCTGTGAGGTGACTGCACTAACTGCCGTGCCACCCTGCCGACCTGATAAAATATGCTCACAGATTTTTGTCTTTTAATCACTTAATCTAGTTGAGAACTGTGGGGAAAAGCTTCTTTACTGCAGGAGTTTCTGAGGACTTGAACTAAAAATCTATTTTATGTCTAAAAGGTGAAGTTTTCAGTCTTCAGACCAAAAAGTCAAACAAAACCTGCCACATTTAAATAAAGATGTTGCACGTAATCAAATAAAAATGCATTTTCGCTTTGACAGAATAAAATATTTACTCAAACATCGCACTTCTTCCTCCACAAGAAAAATACTATACTTTCACTTTGCTGTTGTGCAAAGGCAAGGGATGGAAATACTTACAACCACATAAGTCCACCATATTGTTGTGTTTAGATGTGTAGATATCTGACAGCATGATCCCGAATGAATGATGGGAGCCCCAGCTTCCTGAAACAAGCACTCAGCCCCCCTGGGAAATCAAACAAGGTGCAAACTGTGAGAGCAAAACTGCCGGAGAATTGCAGCATGACGTTCAGTGCTGCTTGAGGAAGTCATTTTTCATAGTCCTACAATAGTCCCCATTTTTTTTTTTTTTTTTTTTTTTTTTTTTTTTGGCCTGTCCCATTTGGCTCTTTTGCCATCAGAATTGTTGTCTAAAGGCAAAGAAAGATACCGTTGGATTCCCACCATTCCCTTAAAAAGAAAAACTGGCCTGGAAAGCTTTTTCCCCCCTATATAAGGATGGATGGATGGATCGATCCATCCATCCATCCATCTATCTATCCATCTATCTATCAGACATGCGCCTGTTATTAAAGCATAATGTGCATTCTGGGTGAAATGACCAAGTGAACTCCTCACGGCTGCCACGCTTTTAATGAGGATTAAAGGGAAGTGTTGCTCCATTTATGAATTCCCAGATGACGCTCGCATGTTTGACAACAGTCGCACCAACATTCAGTTCGTGGACTGAGCCAGACGCAGAGAGAACAAACAGTTTGAAGCCAGCTGTGCCATCGCGCGCAATCACCACTGAGTGAATTTGTTTAATTATTTGCTAAATGCTAATAGCCAAATAATTTGAAAGTGTATATGCCTCCGCTGGAAATCTCTTCGGGAGTTCTGACTGTTTGATTAACCATCTGTCCCGACATACTCCTTCTAGAGACGCTCCAGATTTTAAATCTTCATGGTATCAATTTTCTGATTTAGGAGCTTTGATTTCAAACGGCAGCTTAGCAATATCATCCACAGCTCTTCTTGAGCTTTCATCTTTCACCCGGCTTGGACGTGCGGTGTGCGTAGGGTATCGAAAGGAATTTTAAAAAAAATGTTTGTTTACTGACACAATAATTGTAATGCAGCTGCTGGGGGATGGAAAAACCGTGCAGAATTTCATTAACATGAGATGACTGACATTAAACCAGGATTAGCTAAGCGTGTGCTTTAAGAGAAGATTTGAACGATTTTGCTGTATTGACAGATCCAACCTGATTTCCTTGGGCAGGTCGTTTCACAGCGTCGGGGCTTTGAATGCAAACGCATCCCCGAGCACATGCGTCCCATTTAATGAAATATAAGTCAATTCAGTGAATTTATAGAGCACTATAGATGGTTTTTAAATTGTGCTCTATTTTTAGTGGATTAAAGGCATATCATTAACCCAGAGGTTTGCTGGCAATTTTAGGAAAAGGCTTTCGAGGTATTTTCTCTCTGTGTGGGTCCCTCCTGGTACTGTGGCTTTCTCCCACAGTCCAGAGATGTCCACGTTCGGTTAACTGGTGAACCTAAATGGGTTGTAGGTGTGAGTGTGGCCCTGTAACTTTGCAGTAGGCTGATCTGTCCAAGGTATATATAGTCTACCTCTCACCCAGTGATAGCTGGAATAGACTGCAAGAACTTTGGTAGGGATCATTCGCACTGCTTAGTTGTGATTTGCTCCACACAAGATAGCGATTTAGTTTTCCCCTCGTCTCGCTGTCAGTCAGGGCCTTAGATGTGTCATGGTCTTATATAGTAATCCCACCTCCTGGCAACTGCTCAAATGAACTGAGCCCCCTTCTTTCCTTTATGACAAATGCATGCGAGCATACAGAATAAAATAGTGCTGTAAATGAACAATTTCGTTTTTGTGCAGGTAAATAAAACAAATGCCATAAAATTGCATGTGGTCATCAGTGCACCTTGATGGGAATCTTCAGGAAGTAGAAAAGAGCTATTTGGGAGTTTTAATGTGACGTGGGAAAAATGTCAGGACTCATCTGAGCCCAGCAAGAAAAATAAATGATCCCGTTAAGTAAATGTTAATAACCACTGGCGTGATTATACATTAAAAAAACAAGGGTATCGCAGCACAGATCTGAGTCTCATGTCTGTGGATGTTTGTCTCATGGATTCAGTCTTGGCTTCAGATGTGAAGTTTCAGTTAAAGGTAAGGTTTAACCATTTCTGGCAGCCAGTTTCCTTGAGGAAATCCTGTATATGCACATCTTATGGCCTGCCGAATTGTTTACGTGACCGGATATTCCTGCCATAATCCTCTTTCTTGGTGATCTCTCACGGACTTCCCATCCACAGATGCCGTACATTTCTCATGACCTTAATTCACAACCTCTTCTCCTTATGTAACCTGGAAACCACCCCGGTCTGCCATCGTGAAGGACGACTCGGTCCCCTTACTGCTGTTCAGAGAGGAGAGAGGGTCAAGGACATGTTCAAGTCTCCTTCAGGCAACCTCCCGGCTTGAATGACACTTTAACAAGGATACACATGGCCATCCTTGGTAGCAATCATTAATCTCTCTCTTCTGCTGTCATCAGAAAGTTAAGTCTCATAGTGTGAAACTGCTTCTTTAACTTCCTAAGACCCGAACTCTTCCACGTCATGCATTTTTAATTTCTCTTTATATTTGGGCAAATTGGGGCCCGATGAATGTAAAAACAAAGAATTACCAGATTTTTTTTTTAACCTTATTTTTGTTTTTAAGAAAAATAAGAGCCACATATGAGGATATTCGTTTCAAATTTTCATAGGACAGTGGCAGTATAATGTTCTCGTAAGTGGCTATCAGGCCCATGTAGAGCAACATGCTCATCCAGACTGTTGGCTGGATGAGCATGTTCATCTGCGACACTCCCTTTGAGTTGTCTGCTGCATACATATTTTTTCCACACACATATGGATGGTGAGGATGATAACCAATATGTGGTCTGAAAATCAAAATCCCATCTTCGCAGCTGGCCACCAATCAGTTGGCCCATTTGGCCAGCGCAGGAATAACAAACCCCGCTGATGCTGTTTAGACATGAAAGTGGTCTCCTGACCAAAAGCCAGGCTCGACTGCTGTTTGGCAAGGACTTTTGCAGAAGTATTTATTTATTTTTATTAAATGTTTATTCAAGTATTCACATTTTGGTTGGGTCATCGATGTTTCCAGATGGGACCGCGTGCCAGAAGCATTCATAGCACTGGGACTTGACTTTGCTGGGAACCTTTTTTCCTCAAGGTTTTGTGTTCTGTGTCAACAGCAGAGATGCACAGCTCCCACAGGGGGAATGGTGGCAGGTTGTCACATCATTTCTGTGTATTGTTCACATTTTAGAGGGGAAAAATGATGTTTCAGATCTCGGACTGCCACAAATTCTGATAAAAATGCTAGCTCAAAGTGATTACAGAAGCTACACTTTTAAATTGCGTGTATTTATTAATGCAGTTTAAACCCATTTATGCAGTTACACAGTGCTAAGTAGATTAGAAAATGAATACAAATGTATGGATGAAACAGCAAAAAAAGGAAAATGGATCAATAATCACTGCATTTGGTTTGCGATATCTCCTGCGTACACACACTTGGATATTGATGATCTTTTTGTGTTTATTAGCTACTAATTGGTGCTCCATGATTTGTGGCTGTCATTTTTAATTAACTCCCACAGGTCTGTAATTCTCTGCGAAACACATGATGGGATTCATCAAGTGCAAGCTTTAAGGATTTCTCATGTTGCCTTTAATATTTCAAAATCACATCCAAGGTTTAAAATGTTGTTTGTTTGTTTGTTTGTTTGTTTGTTTGTTTGTTTGTTTGTTTGTTTGTTTGTTTTTTACTGCTCCATGTAGTCTTTGTCTTATAAGATGTATGCATCATAGGCTCAAATATTTGGAGACAAATCCAACTGGTGATTTTCTTTTTCTTTAATAAAAAGTAATAATGAAGGTCTCACATGCACCACTGAAAAATAAAGGAAATCATAATTTAGGAAACTCGGTTGTTTTGTTGTTAAATGTAGTTATTTATTTATTTATTTTATTATAGATCTCCAGATAATTTTCTAGGAACTTTCCTCACAATTTCCTTAATTAGAAAGAAATGGTTGTGTGATTTGTGACTAATTGTAGAGACAATTTAAGTTCCTACAGTTACGGGAATTAAAAACGAATAACAAAAATTGTGTTTAATGACCGTGCCTGTTAGAGTTTGTGCTTCTGTATATTGAGATTACAGATTGAAACTGCAGCAATAGAGATGTTATCCACTGGTTTCTGGACTCTTTTTGACAGTACAGGGATCAGCAACGACTGCTAGAACTGGCACACTTGTCAAAGTGGCCATGTCTGTATCTTTAAGCCTTACCAGTATATAAATGGATGATTCATGAAAAAATTCACAGGCCTTGGAGTTATTATCAGGCTGGAAGAAGTCTATAGAGACTAGAACCCTTTTTTCTGTTGTCGTCATCGTCTTCTTTTGCTCGCTTTAGGGGGTCGTCACAGTGGATCACCTGCCTCCGTCTCACCCTTGCATCCTCTTCTGATACACTAACTCTCCTTTATTATATTCATAAACTTCCTCTGTGGTCTCCCTCCTGCCTTCCAGCTCCATGTCTCTCCCACATGCCTTCCCCCTCTCCTCTTCTTTTGTCTTTGCCCAGCAGAAGTGTAGTTTCCACTGACACCCTGCAACTGCAACAGCAATGTGATCTTGTATGGAAATCTCATGCTTTTTGATTGACATGTTTGTTTTACCGAAGCCCTTTCTTATTTTAAAAGGCATTTACCAGCTTTGCTTCTGAACTATAGTGATGGTTTCCTTTTGGTTCCTACCTGTGGAACAGAGTCAGTCAGTGCCACATATTTCTTGTGCAACTAAGAATGAAGACAGATCTTTTTTTAAAGAAATTTTGACTTGTGTTGGTTGTTTGCAGCTTACCAATAAAGCTACGATGTCCTTCCATTTTCTTAACTGCTTATCCAACTTGGGGTTGGGGAGGAGGGGGCTGAACCCTGTTGACATTCAGGTGGGAGGTGGTGCATCTTGAACAGGTTTGCCGCTAACACAGAAAGCCAGACAGCCATGCACTCCTACATCTGCATCTATGGCAAATCAAGAATCAAAAATTAACCTAACATGCATGTCTGTGGACTGTCAGGAAGCTGCACTACAAGAGGGAAACCCACACAGCCATAAGGAAAACATGCAAACTCCCCAAGATCAAACCACATGTGCTTCTTGGAAATATTATTGTTGTTTACAGCTGAGTATCAGCTTATCAGAAACAATTATGAAAGTTTCAGAATAAATACTGTATAGGATCTCTAAAATAAAGTAAAGAAGGCAAATTTATCTTTTAAAATAACATTGTGTTATGAGAAATTGAAGGCAAAAGGATTTAATGTACTTTACCTAAAGGGGCAAACTCAATTTATTCTTTTAAATTTTACCACCAGGCATTCAAAGAGCGTATAGTTGGTCGTTTATCATGAAGTCCAGATTGTCTTTTATTCTTGCACACCATCATCTTTGTAATCCTGTCTGTACATTCATTAAGTCAAGACTGCAGGGAATAACCACGACTTTAGTTAAAACATTTCCAGTGCACGAGGACTTATCTTTGCCTTTTGCCTCTGGAGAATGTTAGTTGAACAAAGTTTAGACACTGCTTCTTTATTCTTGCTGAACAGTCATGGTGTCTGTTTTATTTCCTTTCTTCATTCTACACTGTAGTTTTATGGACCCAAGAATTCACTTAATTAATAAATAATCATATTTTTTGAAGCCTTTGAAATAACTACAGGGAACATCTTTATAAACAAGTTAAAACAAATTTTGTTCCAGAAAATGTAAAAAGAATAGGAAAGAAAATTGAAGAAAATATGTTATTGTTTACTTTTTGTGCAAATGTGTTCAAAGTATTATGAGTGTTTAGTACAGTGAGATGTGAATGGCTAATCGAGCTCAATTGTGTGCTTTCTTTATCATTGCAGGCCTCTATGAGCTTTTGAGTGGTTTATTTTAAAAGAGCATATTGGAGGATTTTGCTTTCTTGTTGAAAACGCTGAATGTTGAAGGATGGTTAATTTCTTCCATTCACAACTATATATGAAAGTATTTCCCTCAACGACTCCCAGTAAGCTGATTTGAGTTGTCTGAGATCCAGCTAAAGATACACAGATCAGTAGAAAAATAGGAGTCTGGAGATCAACACTGTGGGGGAGACAGTGGAAATACAAAGGCGGGAGCGTGTTCGTGTTCCTTGGAGATTGTGTATACTTCATTGATTTTTATTTTTCCCAACTTGTTTCTGTGCTCAGGTGTGCTGTGTGTACTTGCAGAGAGGAGAAAGGCTGAGAAACTGAAGTCATAATCTTTGACACCCGTTTGATTTTGATGAAACCATCTTGCGTGATATCAGGTGTTTTGGGCAGTTCTTCTTACAGTCTGGTTTGCAGTTTGAGACTATAAGTCAGTGTTACCAAGGAGATAATCTTTTAAATAACCTTACATACATGAGCTCCTATAAGTCAGAGTAATTTTTTTAGGTTATTTAATAGAAAAAGAGAAGATGCTCAAATATACATTCATTAGTGTATATAGTTGTCTGACGCAATCTGCATAATTATGTTTATGTATGTGGCTGGAGACCGTCCACTTAATTAGTACCTCTTATATGTTACTTTTAATTCAAAGATCACATATAGCTCTTTTACACTATATATGGCCATGTAACATTTGTACATGTAGATCTTCATCTTTTCTTTCTCTTTCGCTCTCTCCTCCCTCATTTCCAGCTCGCCTTCTTCCTCCTCACCCCAAGCCAGAAATGCAGCTGGCCGTGGTCATTATGGAATACAGTGTTTATTTATTCAATTCATTAATTCATAACTCAATTTGTACAATGGCAGCACAATCTTGAATGCAACACTTGGATGTTTCTTTTCTTTAAACAATGGTGCTGTCAAAATGATGCTAACTATCAAACTAGAAGATTAAATACCAATGGAACAATTGTAATTTTCTTGCTCGATTCTTATTTGTGAGGAGTATAACTTGCAGCACATAATAAGCTTTTCTTTAATGTAAATCTTTTCATAATAAAAATCATTGGTTTTTGCCTTCAGTGAGTTAAAGGATCTTTTTTTTTTTTTCACTGAAACAACTGAAGATAAAGCACTCTGCTACTCAAATGAGCTACAGCTTAACTGAAAAACACTTACTAAACAAAATCATATTTAACAGATTTATATTACAAAGTGAATGCCAGTTATTTGCAACATTTTCCAGTATTTTTACAAATGCGCTAAATAATAGGACCTTTTGCTTTTCACTCATCATTTCTACTTTTTATTTTTTATTTTTATTTTTTTTAAAAAGATCTTTTGCTCATACCGAAGCTGCTAGCTTGTTGCTAGCTCTGAGCTGTGCTTTGTGCTGAACATTGGGGGATGGGTCAAGATCTAAATAAATAAATCTCGGTAAATTCCCAGATGATTCATAATTTTTATAATTATTTTATTGGAGGGGTTATATTGGTTGGGTCTGATTATTTGGGGGGCATAACCCACCTAACCCCCTGGAAATCTACGCCCCTGGCTCTGGCTAACTTTAGCTTTAGCTAATTTTTTTTGTTGGCGCCTTTAAAATGTCCATGTTCAGCTGGGTGAGGGTAACTTAAGAGTTTGATCAGGTTTGTTGTCGTGAACGATTTGGTGCTAGTCCACCCAGTTTACTTTCAACTTTGTCTTCAATAACAGTGAAGAGATTGCACAAATATTTACTTACGCTGCTGCGCATGTATTAGCATTTTAGTCTCCCAAGCCTCTTGGATATTGGAAATTATGCTTAATAAAAAAAATAGATGAATCAATAGTGTGCTTATAGTGACTAAAGCAGAATTAAGCTTTCTTTTAATGTTGTTTAGGTACCTGCTGGACTATGTTTCTTAAGTGTTAAGCTCTTACTCTAAATTTACACCCAAACATACGGTGATTAATAACTCTGTTTAATGTAAGGCTGAAATGAACATCCTTCAGTTATGTAGAGATGTTTCAGAGAATTGCTGAATGTATTAACTTTGTCCTATTACAGAAATCTCTGGAGCAAAAATGAGTGCCAAAACTCTTACAGGCTGTTAGCTGTTTACTATAGCCTTAGCTTACTCAAGGCATTGAACTAGAACTCTTTAACCTTGTTTTGAAGCACTTTTAATGCCATTATTCAACAAATAATTATGACTTTCTGTGTGATTAATTATACTAAGAGCCTGTCCAAGAAATCTGCGTGCCAATTTTGGGGATAGAAATTCTAATATAATATTAGTTTGTTATTTAGCACTAATTAGCATTCGTGTCAGCACAGAGCAGTCTACGGTAAAGGATGCCATTTGCTCACCGAGCCAGCTAGTGTGAGCTGATAACATTCTCCTTGTCTTTTGGCTCTAAGAAAGGCAAAGATGGTGAAAGCCAAAATGCTAATGTTGAGGTTACATGACTTGAAACAAACCAGTGGTCGATATCACGATAGCTACATGTCCAACTCTTATATAGAGCTTGTCCCCATCACCAGGCCCAAGTGAGATTTAACTAAAATGCTTAATCAAATCTGTAAATCAGATCAAATAATGACAAATGTAACAAGAAATAGTAAAGTTTTGCTGCTCACCTGCACTGATTTCAAATTTTCTACAACAACAGTGCACAATGTACAACAAAGTTGCATCCACTGTAGTCTTAGTATTCAACAGCATGTTCACCTGGCAGAGGATGTATGCCATGTCTTCAGCTTCCTTCTGCACACAGAAACACACACACACCTCAAGCTCTCTAGTACCAGTCCCCGACTCTTTTGTCCATATGGTTCGTCTTAGAAGACAAATTAGCTTCGGCAGTTCTGGCTGCATTTCCAAAAACCTTTAACCCATCTCAGCTGTCTATCAAACCTGCAGGCTATACCAGCTCTGCGTTTGCCATTTCACAAAGCTTATTCTTCTGACTGCCTCGGGATCTGTGGGCTTTTCGACAAAGCTGTAACTTTACAGTCCAAAAACCCATAAATAACAAGAACTTTTTTAAAATTTATTTATCTGGGCAGCACTGTTTGAGGTCTAATCACCAAACGACTGACATCAGCACATTTTGAGTCTGTGCAGAACAATGCAGAGCACTACACTTCTCCCCTGATTTTTTTTTTTGTGAGGGAGCGAACGCGGCGACATGTGATCCACATTCTGTCAGACTGACTGTTGATCCACTGTTGTGCCATCTGGTTGTTAATCCATTATTAGTAGGTATTAGAGCACTCAGTTTATATACAACTGTTACACGTATTGGATTGAGGTTTCTTTCAGCCCAGATTTAAATCTACACAACATAAAATAAATCTTCAGTTTCCTGAAGACCGGAACACGTTACGTTTTGCCCCAGAGGGACGTTTGTATCAAATTTGCTTCAAGTTCTCACCAATCGAATTTCTTGGCTCCACTCTGCTTCTTTTTCAAATCAGCTAATGCAGGAATGTGAGGAAGCCCAGAAGGTTTTTGTGGCATGATCGCATGAGTTTCACAGCAATTCATCAAGCGGCCGATCAAAACAATAGATCCTGAAATGATAAATCATAAGGACCACCTCATTGCACAGTGGGTTTATGGGTGGAAAATAAAGTCATAGAAACTCTCCTATCAATCATTTTTTTTGGTTGAATTTATATTTGACACAATTTAAAATAAAGCTTTAAGGAAGTAAGAGACGAGATCTGAAACTCAACACAGGAATAAACCTTAATATACTCGCATTTAACCCACAAACAAAAACTTCACTGCTTGTTAGTTTATACCATCATTTATATTTTACATTTCTTGAGAAGCCCAATATTTTCCTCAGAGTGTGAATTTCACTGTGGGAGATTGTTTAGCTCTTTACAAAGCAGGCGGTTTTCAACAAATCATTCAATCCTTTCTCTCGCTCATTTTTAAGCATTTCAGTTGAGCAGTACCTGTTCTGGCTCTTAATTTGACTATTAAAAGACACAGGATCCATCTTTCCTGAAGCATTATTACACTTACATTTTCTTTCTGATCATTTCTTGTCACTGGTTTGGATTTCACTGTTGATTTAATTAAAGCTCAGACGTAGTGCGAACTGAGATAAGTAAGTCATTCAGTTTAATGTTATGAGCACAAATTCTAGACTAATAAAAAAAGGATGTGGCCTCTGGGTTTGAAAAGAAGTGAGTGTAAAGGTACATTCTTTCAAATAGACAGCAGTGCTTTGCTCCTGTAGAAGCAGAAAGATTTAGTTTATTGGCTCAAAAGAAAAATTAAGGTGGCGATAGCCCGAATGCTAAAGTCGAGACTCCGAAATGGGATTCCCATTTGAGTCTGACGTATGTGATGTAGTGTTGGCTGTGTTCTTTATTTATTTTAAGATACCATTTACGGAACAAAGCCATGTCATTCTGTCATAGTGGCAACATTTTCGCCATCTTAAACGAGTTTAAATAGATGCATCTTAAATTAAGATGTTGGTAAATGAGTGCAGGTAGAGACACAAGATGAAGAATGTAATTTTGGCACATTTAAAATTTTATTTTGGCTTCTTAGTTTTTCCTTTTGTGTCATTATTGTAGTTGTTTTGCATCTGTTTGTTGTTATATTGCACCTCTTTGTATTCATTGGCTGATACCTTGAGGCCAATTCGTGTGTCATTGCAATCACTTTCCTTCTATTTTTATTCTTTTCTAGTTGTTTAGAATCTCTTTGTGCCATCTCAGTTTAGATATTTATGTAGGTCTCTTTAGACATTCACATTCACATTTCATGTCCTTTTTTGAATATAAGCCCACGGGGTGCCTCATGTTTATTGCAGAATTATCTCAGTAGGGTTAAGATTGTGTTCATTTTTAATCGGAAAAATCTATGTCAAACTAAGTGATTACACATACTTGGCTCGAATTGAACTTAATGAGCTTGTAATCAAACTCTTCCCCTGCAGTTAATTCGGTGCTTATCCTGTTAGCCAGCCATTTGGAAAGAAACGGCCAGCTAATTTCTTTCCAAAGCTAACACCACCATCTTTACAGCACTGTTTTTTTAATTAACCTAAAAAAAAAAAAAAAAAAAAATTATTTTTTGGAGCACTTTTTCTTTGAGTTTAAGAAAAAACAAACGCCCCTCTTCATGCACAGTATGTGGTTTACTTTTGGACTTATCATGTAACCAGGGGAGCATCTGGTAATTAACAGTTGGGTAAGCTGTGTTCTACATGGCTTCAGTTCAAAAAGCAAAGTGCCTTAACAGTTGTTTTGCTTCAGCCTCTTCACTCTGAGCTCTAGCACTTTATTTAATATAATGATGTCACTGCTGTGTTTACTGTCATAATAGTTTTTCTAACTAAATTTGGCTATAACCATAAACTTTTAAATGGAAAAACCTCAATAACAGAACAATGTCATTACCTTAAATATTACTAATGCCTTTCCCCCCCCCCTTTGTACCTGTCATTGTTCCTTCTAGTGTGACAGTCATTGATGATTTTATTATCTTAACTACTGGAGAAAAAAAGATTACACTGATTAATTGCAGTAATAGGGAGCAAAAATAAAAATTGTAATAGCATGTAAATTCAATTACAGTATCCCTCAAGACAACTTCTCAATTAAAATTGAAATCACCTGTGCGGCCTCAATTCAATCAGGTGTTTTAATTAGAAAAGTATCGTTTGACGTCCCCGATGTACACGTCGTCTTCACTGTTCATAACTCATTGTGTCTGCTGTTATGTTAAAAGAAACCTGGGCAGGGGAAACATGTACTTTCTTGGTGTTTTGTAATAGGCCTACAGAAACATTTTGACAGTTGCTCTACTGCGACCCCAGCACCACTCCCCGGTTGATGTAAGAATCCACTAAATTTACTCTCCTCCTCATCCCGTTTTGTCGATTTAGCTTATTCATGACACTTTGTTAATTCAACGTGACGTCATATCGGATAAATCACCGTCAGTCTCTGCAGCCCTTTTGCTCCTTTGTATGTTTTTCATTTTTCTCCCTACTCTCACTGCACAGATCAGCTGTTTTCCTACTTAGTCACACACAGCTTTCCTCTAAGATTGTGGGCTGTTTGTTATTCTTTTCACTCCCGCTCACCTTCAACCCCTTCCCAATTAGTTTTTCTTTCCTTTTTTCTGCTTCTGCACCCTCGATCTTCACACAAAGATTATTTCATCTGCATGGCATGCTCGAGCACTCGGCGTCAGCACATCCAATACGGCCTCACAGCGCACACAGACATATATCACTCACGCACACACAGGTGCACACACACTCGCTCATATAAGTTAATGTTCACTTGTATAATCAGAGATATAATCAAGCACCACTCGGGTCTACTCGTGCTGTGCGTGGCGCTTGCTCCAGAGAGAAGAGGCTACAGGCAGATGTTGTCTTACTACATGACGCTGTTTCCTAATGTGTTCTGAGGCTACTGTAACTCTAAGCAAAGAGGAGGAGCAACTTTAATACAAGAAAATATTAATTTCACAGAGATTTCTAATAATTATTTATACATAACAAAAAGTTATGCATTCTCAGTGTATATGGCCCAAATGTTGTTGACCCCAAATTTTTATTTGCAACGTTATGCAATTTAGGTTTTGGAAACTCGTTAATAATCTGGTGACAAATACAGTTTCCCAACAGCACGTGTCAGGACAGACCAAACATCTTTCAGCTTCTGTCTCCAGAGGGGCACCCAGCAGGGATGCCCACTCTCCCACTCACTGGATGCAACCTTTATTAAACCACTAGTACCAGAAATTAGACAGACTGTAGTGATTAATCATATGAAGTGCAAGAATGTAAAACATAAAATCTGTCTTTATGCTGATGATGTGTTACTTTTTCTCCAGCATTCACAAACCACTCTTGCTGAGGTAATTACACTGATTATATACATTACATACATTTTGACAGTTGCTTAGTGTATTTGGCTTGGTGTTTATCAAGGTCACTGTCATTAGAGCTGGAGCGTATGTTGACTATTTTCTTTCAAACTAAACATGTGATGCCAACAGGGAAGTTGCACAGCACTTTCTAATGGATAAAGTATGCAACAATAAGACCCGTAATATAACAAAGCGTTTTGAAGGTTTTTTGTTTGTTTTTTTCCTTCATCCTGTCAGCACTGACACTTTGCATGTGGCCATTACCGTTAGGTGATAGATAATCTGGCTTTTTTCCATTTGGGCTACGTCCACACGTACCTGGGTATTTTTGAAAACGCAGATTTTTCTATGCGTTTGCACCTTTCGTCCACACGTAAACGCCGTTTTCGGTCACTGAAAACAGAGATTTCTAAAAACGCCTGCCAGGGTGGATATTTTCGAAAACTCCGTTTTTGCATTTACGTGTGGACGAGAAAAACTGAGAAAAAGCAGCGTCAAAGGTTTTTGACGTCACACTGTGCGCCACATTATTGTTTTGGTGAAATTAATTTCTACAATACTGTTACTGTTACTCTCTGCAGTGTTTAAATGCTTACATATACACACACAGTTACTGTCCCTCCACACATACGACTTGGTTCTGCTTCTATGCCCCAGCTTTGTTTACTATTTCCCACCGAGGCTTCTAGACTTCTGATTGGCCAACATTTCTACACGGTTAGGAATATATCGCTACCTGCTGCTTTGGCATGTTCCTAGCAGCGTTTTCCTTCATTTCTGCGTTTACGTGTGGACGGGATTATTTTTTAAAACGAAAACGGAAGTTTTCAAAAATACCCGTGTACGTGTGGATGTAGCCTTGGTCTGCAAGTTTAAGACAAGCTTGGGATCATCAATACAGCTACCGAGGTTTAGTCAGCTTTGGGCTGTGCCCACAAACTCTGATTTCTTTGAAAGGACTGAAAGACGGCGACCAATGACCAAAGATCCCATAAAATTATAGGTCTTGAACTGGTTCTTGGAGCATTTGTGCCATCCAGCAAACAAGCCATTTCCACCAATTGTAGCCCAGCCATTGGAATCTGGGAGGCTCATCAATAGAGTTCATGACACTTTGGAAATAAATGGCAGTAATAAGGTGGTGGTGAATTATATTGAGGTCTTAGCGGTTTGATGTTGTTGCAGATATTCTAACAATGTTTTTGTTTCCAAAAACATGCAAAATGCAGTTGAGCACAACTGCTTTAGTTATGAGTACACGACGTTGAAAAGATCAGGCTGTTAAGATCATAAGCGAGGCAGATGCCAGATTGCAGCAGTGAAGGACACTGAAAGGAATCATTGGTTAGGAAATTTCTGATGCATCCGACATCTTGAATAACTTATTTTCTTTGCATTAAAATAGATGATCGCTGGCTGGGACTCAGGGGATTGAGTGGATTGTCCACTAATCATGAGGGTGGCAGTTTAATACATACCCTCTAAATGTCCTTAAGCTATACACTGAACTGCAAAATGCTCCCAGTGGACAGGCCAGCAACTTGCATTAAAGCTCGCTGCCACCCTTTGTCGTAAATGTGAGTTTTTTGGGATAAAGGCCCTGTGTATATAGATATGTATGCATACAGCCATTTATCATTTAAGAGATTGATTACTTTCACTCCAGGACAACTTGGTCTACAGCAATATCCCGTGGTTAAAGGAGCATAGCATAGCACATTACATTTCAGCACCGAGGCAGAGTTGTTGGTCTTAGGAGACATTATGCTGAATTTATTTTATAGATACAAATTAGAACATACACAAACTTTCAGCAATTTTTAAGCTGCAGTTTATCATCTAAGACACTTTCAAGAAGCTTTGTGGGGATGAAAAGTATTTAAAACACAGCAACAACAACAAAGATTTGTTAATACCTTAATACCCAGAGGCAGCTGAAAAGCCGAGAAGCTCAAAGTCAATACAGTCAGAAGTGGTCGAGTGGCTGCTGGAGCTGTCTCTGAGAGCAGTTTTCATGCCCAGAGTCTGGCCGCTCTCTCTGCAGACAGCCCACAATGTCTCCAGCCAGAGTTGGACCATTAATTAGGCATCCACATAGCCTCAGCTGCTGCAGTTAAATTAACTGGACAGGCATTAAGACAAGGAAACAAACTGTGCTCAAGCCAAGCCTGCCAAGCACTGGACACCTTGAAAGAGGGAGTTTTCCTTTTATTCATTACAGGATGTAGAAAAGGAACAAAATCAGTTGCTGGTACCATTTCTTTTTCTTTTCTTCTTTTTAATTGCTTGCCGCGGAGTCTAATCAAATAGTTCTGTGTTGCAGTGACTGTGTTTACATTCAGATGTTGCTTGTTGCATTTCAGCTAAAACCGCAGCTGCATCTCAGTTTCTGGTTTAATCACCAGAATAAAGGTTTTAGTAATAAAGGTGCTCCGAGTGCAGTGAGTTGATCATCTTGCTGATCAAAATACACATGACCATCCTCAAATGGCAGTGAATGTTTGGATGAATATGTGTGTGTAGCTTTATGAGGAATACATTTAGGTCTCTGCGCCTTATGTCAGCCTCGCTCCACCTTATATGGGCCAGATGTTAGGTTGTGTCACAATTAGGTTACATTCTCCTGTACACATGCCATAACCCTTGCCTAGTCTGCTCCGTGACTTCTGAGCTACATTTGGCCCACTCAACACCTGCCAGTGCCTTAACTGTGCATGCCAGAAGTTGTCCAGATTAGGCCCAGATGTTTCTACTGTCAGGGGATACTTTCATAGCAGGCCTGCTCCCTTAGTTGTCTCTGAATGAGTGAATAGGAGAATATTTGTAACTTCATGCAGTAAGTTGTTATTATGGGAGTGCTTTTAAGCAGCCTATAATTGTAAATGTCTAGAAAGCAGCTGCAAACTTTTGGGCCACTCATAGGTCTTTTAGCAAGTTTGAATTGGTGTGGTTGATAAGATCAGGAGCCACCTCGTACAAGAACAAGTCGGTAAGATTTTCTATCATGTATTATCCGACATTTTAATGGCAGCTTTATTGGTTAGAGCTGTGGTTGGTTTAAAATAGCATCAAGGTTTTATAAGTAGAGCTACAGAATAAAATTGTCTGCTGTAAAAGCTTTCCAATAGGCTTTTGCTTTACTAAAAATGGGTCATTATGGGGTTGTGAAAGCCGCTGCTAATGTTTTCGGACCAAAAAGCAGCCGGTATCGAGTCACTTTTCATTTTCTGAACGAAACTACCTCACACTTGAGTTTCTGCGAGGGTGGAAAGACTTCAGAGGAAGACATCTATACTATCATGGGACAGTGAAACAATCTTCTATTCATTGGAAAGAATAGGTTTCTGGTTTTACGGCCTCCTACTGCTTGAAGAGGAAAGTTTTACAGACAGAGGAAAATACTCTAGCAGCAGATTGATTCCTCTGGTCAGAGGAAGAGCGGAAAAAAATCGAAATCAGCACAGTAGTAAAGACACAGACTCTTATGGATCAGTGGGCATACTCGGGCCGACATTTTTAGGAGTTTGAGGAAAACTCGCTGCATGCCATGTAATCTTACAACATTGGTCTAAAGTCTGAGCTCCTCCTGTCCCTCTGAAGGATTAATATACATCAAATCTGCCACCTCACAATGAAACTATGCATCTGAGGCTCTCTTCCTTTTCCTGACTGCTTTTATATCCCTCCCTCTTCAGCTCTGCCTTCTTTTCTCTGAAATCCTCTCTACCTCACTATCCCTCCCACCCCTCACCCTGCAGTCAGTGCCTGTCCTAGATTTATTGCACTCTCCCCCTCCCCAAAAAAAATCTCTCTCTCTCTCTCTGTAATGTACACACTTGCTCTCTCAGTCATTCACCCACTTAAGCTACTTCTCATTTTCTCCCACACTCTTCACATATGATTTGCTGGAGCAATGTCTGCTGTTAATCCCTGCACAATTAGAAAACAAGAAGACTCTCATGACAATATGGTACTGGTGGCACGATAATGTTTTTTTGCACAAGTTTCTCCCCTTCTGAAGCATCGCTCACTGTGGCAAATGGCATGCCTAGAACTGAATTGTTTCCTAAAAAGCACAAAGCTTCCTTTAAATAACCAATACTGTAAAACAATCCTGGGAGCTGTACTTTCGATTTGAGGGCAAAACTGAGAGAGATCTCTCTTCAGGCTTGGGTCGTTTCTTTGAATTTTTTCTGCTGATTAAATGTAGAGCATTAAAAAACATATGCTCAACTGAGCCTGAAATAAAATGAAGCCTGCTGCCAAAACCAAACCAGGAGGCAGTCGTCTTAGTTTGTGATCTAAATCTGCTCAGAAATGATTGGTGATAACTTGTTCTCTGTTGGGAAATATCTAAATATTTTGGGGCTTCTTATATTAATGCCAAAATCTTTTTAAAACTGCATTCATAGATTTCTGGCCACATGGGGGGGATAGCAAACAATCCTTTATTTATTAGTTCCAGTAAACTATAGTCTCATCTTATTGGCTAAATGTTTCACTAGCTAGTGACTAATGGTTGTTGCTGGGAAGTGTACACTGGGTTCATCAAAGCTATTTTATTTAAAGGCCTGTGTACTGTTGCTGGAACTGCGCTGAGTTTGTACGCACTGTGCCTGAAACAGTGATCCAATAAAGGCTGAAAAGATTGCTAGGGCTCAGGTTAACTGCAGAGTTTGATATGTCTTTGCAATATTGTGACTGCATGCAAACCCTTTCATGCTGCACACAATCCAAAGAATAATTGTTGATTTAAAGTCGTTGTACGGTTAAGCTTTGTAAGGGCTCCTGTGGAGCTTTTGACGGGGCTCATGTGGCGCTTTTGCCCAATAGAACCTTTTGTGAACCAGTGTTTCCTTTGTGCTTGTGCCTACGCAGAGATATACAAGCATGCACTGATGCAGTACATATAATACAGTATATAGTCTTGATAGTTTGAAGCTAAAGCAGAAGTACTGGAGCTGCAGATGCAACTTAAAGACCAAGGGGAAAAAATGATCTTATCTAAACTGATGGCAGAGCAGTGTAAACCAAATGTGCGTGTCTTATTAAGAATACAGTTTAGAGCCAAAATGTGCAAATAAACCAAACAAATAAGTGTCTTAAAATGTTGTAACCTGTATTTGACTTGTGTGTTTAGTGCAGTGGATGGATATTACCCAGTTGTTGAAACGATGCAGCTGTGCATATGTCCAGTTTGCTTCAATAATTTGTTAATGTTCTAGCTGACCTGCAGGGGAAACACAGGGAGAAGAGATGTTTATTAAAGTGTGAAATGCACTAGGGTGTTACATCTTTGGAGTATTATCACACAACTAATTAAATAATTATTTGCTTTCACTTTCTATGAAGTTAAGGTGATGTCTTGAAATATCTTGTTTTGTCTTACGAGCAGTCATATTTTACCTGTTTCACATAAGGTGAATTCTACGGTGGCCCTTAAGTTCAAATGCACTGCAACGTAAGAAAACACTAGCAAGCAGGAAAATGCTGCAAAAGCATGCAAAAGCCAACAGAAGTCAAATAAAACGCAACAGAAAACCCCAAAACGTGCAATAATTGCACTCAGGCACGGTTAAAGGAAACAGGGAATTCACCTGTGTTATGAGGGAGGAAAAGGTTCAGGTGATGTGCATAGTTATGGTCCCGATTAGCTGTTTGCTGTTAGCTTGTCACTTCTGCAGCTGTTCCGCCACATTATTGTGTCCCCAAAATCGCTTCCCATGTGCTTTGTGTGCTTTTGCAGTGTTTCTGTTTGCTGGTGTCTTTTTAAGTTGCAGTTCATTTGAACTCTCGGGACCTGTAAAATACTCATAATTGAAGCGTTATAAGAAGGGAACTTTTAACATTCTTAAGATTGATTCTGATCATTAATCTTTTATCAAAACTCGTACAGCTCAAAAAACCAGTTTGCGTACAATGCATCTGGAAGAAAAATGGTACTTTTAAGCACAAACTCTATCTGGATTAAACAGAGTTCCTTTTAACCTCTTGGGACCTGGCGTCCACATATGTGGACATCACATTTTGGGTTATTTAGACCAAAATACTCAATTTTGCTCTACAAGGGCCTGATATCCACTTACAAGGACATTATACTGCTACTGTTCTATCAAAATTTTAAACGAATATCCTCATATGTGGCTCTGATTTTTCATAAAAACAAAAATAAGGTAAAAATCTGGTAATTCTTTGTTTTTACATTCATTGGGCCCCAATCAGCCCAAATATCAAAGAGAAATTAAAAATGCATGACGTGGAAGAGTTCGGGTCTTAGGAGGTTAAAGTAAGAAAACAATCCCGAGTTGCTCTTTTTGATTAAATCTGAAAGAATAAGCACAACTGAATTGCAGTCCAGGACTTAAGCAAAATTGCAACAAAATTCATTGAAAAGTATTAAACAAGTAAAAGCTTCTTTATGTGCATGCTGTAAATCACGAAAACAGATTTTTAAAAAACATCTTCCACTCTTCACTGACAGCGGCTGTAAGCCTCACGACAACCTCCTCTCACAGCTGGCTTTGAGCTGTGTTTAGTGGTGACAGTCATAACTTAAAATGTGTCGTGGCTGTCTTGATTTGACTTGTTTCTTGCAGTCAGTTATTTGCAGTTCTGGCAGCACAGCTGTATTTCACTGCCGCTCTCTTTGCAAATCGCTCTGGATTTTGCTGGCCAGATGCAAAAAAACATGTCCAAACTCTGGAGCTTCATCATTTGTAGCCCTGCCCTCTTCTGTGATTTTGGGGTATTAAGGCCAGCTGTCTGGAGAATGACATTTCTGATACAAATCTCGCCTGTAATCTTAAGACAAATCAGCTTATTGTTTTTCAACAATTCACTTGTTTTTGTGTGTTGAGCTAAAGGCAA
Organism: Haplochromis burtoni; assembly: GCF_018398535.1. Classification (NCBI taxonomy): domain Eukaryota; kingdom Metazoa; phylum Chordata; class Actinopteri; order Cichliformes; family Cichlidae; genus Haplochromis; species Haplochromis burtoni. The sequence goes on from NW_024582378.1 coordinate 984,949, forward strand.
AATTCATTGTTTTTTTTCTCCTCAATCACACTTTAATTTTACATGTCAGAGGAAAAGTAGTGACTGGAATACACAGCTGACAGTGCAGTCTGTTTTCTAATATTTCTTAAAGGTATAAGACCCAGGAGTTGACTGAGTACGTGGAGTGTGATTTCGTTTTCTTTAAAGTTTCTCACAACTTGTAATAAACCCTCAGAGGCTAGATTTAGAATAAATACTGTGGAGGTTACTTAAAAACTGCACAAAAAACTGACACTGTCAGTAGAATCAAGCGAACAAATGGGACAGTTTATTAATAACAATCATTTAGTTTTTGTAACTGCAATAATATTTGACATATTTGAACATGTACTGTGATGTTATATAATCTGTCTGTAATGTCAAATTGAGAATTCATTTGCATCTCATTTGATTCTCTTTGTTATGCCTCACAATCAAAGAAAAACTTGACTATGGAAACATGATCAAACAACAAAGTAGACACATGCTGCACAAAGCAGCTGACAGTATGCACTCTTTCAAAAATAAATTCCTTTGATTAAAAATGGGTAAAGATCATTTTAGGCCCGTAAAGCCGAGCGTATCGTATTACATATTATATATGATGCATGAGGTTTTTAGAGTTTTTGAAACTTTGACATCATCATTGTGATTCCCCGCCCCCGGTTCATGCACGATACGTTTTTAAATTCAATGTAAATTGCAAAAAATGTAAGATGTAGCAAATCAAAACGAATAGATGCAAATGAATATTTTGGTGACCATACATGTATATATTTTAAAGTATTCGATTGTATCTCCCAAACAGTTTCTCTTTGCTATTTCTCAGTCTGCTCACCTAAAATGGCTAATTACTTATTTTTATTCACTGGAAATTGCAGATGTGAGAAACGCATTAAGAAAAAAAAAAGTTTCAGTCATTAACTTGTGTTGCTGAAGCAATGAGGAGCTATAATTTGCTTGGTTGTAATCCACATTTCCCATATGATACTCTCCAAAGGCTGATTTAAGAGCTCATGAGTCCCATGAGTGAAATGCTCAGCAATAGCTTCAATTTCATGAATAAGAAGCTTAGGTGCAGCAATGTAACATTTTGACATGATGCATTTAAGTCAATGAGATGACCACCAGGCTTGCAGCCTTTCTAGGTCATTAAAGAGCGGAATAAATGGCGTGAGCCATCTGTGGTGGCGATAAATCCATATTAATATGCTCTCAGCGATGTCTGTCAAAAGAAATGCATGTCTGGTTTGGGTGTCACTCATTTTTCCCATAATCCGTTTTTGATATTACTGAATATTAAAGGAAATTACATCAGTGTGTCTGACACATGACTTTTTTTTTTTTTCATTGCTTTGCATTGGTCTAAAATAAAAAAAGGCTCAGTCTTTTCTTTATTTTAGTTTTTGTTTTATGTGTGCTCTTTGGATGGGATTCATTCAAAGAATGCACTCATACTTGAATATTTTTCAATTTATTGCTTGGTCTACTTCACAGCTGTGTATTTTTCTCCACAGAAGCTATCCTGCTCCCCACAGGTATTAAGTAACCCCCGATCCTAGTATGTGATTTAAAGAAAAAAACAAAAAAAGAAACAAAGGGAAAAATGTCCCAATAGGTTTCAAGCTGAGTGTGCCTTTACCTGAAGCAATGTAACATGATTGCGATGGTATGGCGGGCTGTAAATAGAAAGAGGAAATGGGTTAATTACTGAAATGTCAAAACACCCAAGGATGGAGCGGGCGTTTTAGCGTGGTTTAAACGGGTACAGCGGAAGCATGTTTGCGGCCTTACCGCAGGACTGTGACATAGTATCCAATGAGTTGTAAAACAGTAACCTCAAGAGGCCAGACTGTTCAGCACTTTGAAGCTGGGCTGGGATTTAGAGACTGCAGCTCCCTTCTGAACAGTGAATGAGGAGTGGAAAAAAAAAAATCAAGAATCTGAGATTATACATTAAAGTCACGTCTGAACTGATGAGCCGGACTGCTTTGCTTTAGTGGAATACATTATCTGGGCCATAAGTGGAACTGTTTGAAAGTATGCAACTCTTATGGTGCCCTTCAAAGTGTTTATGCGAGGCTAAGTTCTTTCCGAGTCAGTGTATTTTTAGAGGTGTTTGTCACTCACTTTTAGAGCTTAGTGCGCAGTGTATCGTTTGCCATTTGCAAAACATGAGTAAACAAGAGGGCAGGGGTTGATGAGGTGCCGGTTAAGTGGAAAAACCACTCTGGGTGCTGACTTTGTGCCCTCAGAATTAAGCCTGTCATAGGATGTTTAGCTGTATTTGCTTGATGTGCTTGTACGAGCCCAAAGTACTCCACATTTCATAGAAATAAAGATTTGCTCGTTTTATTTGAAAGCATAAAGATGAGATGTATAGAATACAATATACAGTATGATAGCTTACAGGAGAAGATCATCATCGCGTCTCATCGTTATGTGCAACGTGTCTTTTGACTTTAGAGATTGGCAAAAGTGGCAGCTTTGGGAGCTATGAGACCATAGTTGAGGTCCCATTTGGACCTTTAGCACATTTTTACACTTTTTCAGTCATTTCTTTTTCACTCCTTGGTTAGGTTCAGGCACTAAAAACTACTTGGCTTTGGTTTAAGGAAAAGGTTGTGATTTAAATGAAAATAAAACCCTTCACAAGAGCAACTCTTCACGTCTCAAAAGTGCCATAACGGACACCTTAGACATAACTGAGTGCAAGAGCGGAACTACTTTATTTTACATCCTAGGAATAGAGTCCCCCACACCATCTGATGCTAGGTGTCGTTGCACTACAGTCACTAGTTATGCATGATTGGTTTATTCATCGGGGTCTGTTTGCACAAGACACACTTCACACAATTAAAAAAAAAAAAAAAAAAAAAAGGAGGCACAGAATAAAAACATAAATGCGACTCCCTATGGGAGTGTCCCCAAGAGCACAGGTGTCGAACCCCAGGCCTTGAGGGCCAGTGTCCTGCAGGTTTTAGATGTGTCCTTGATCCAACACAACTGTTTTAAATGGCTAAATTACCTCCTCAACGTGTCTTGCAGTTCTCCAGAGGCCTGAGAATGAACTAATCATTTGATTCAGGTGTGTTGACCCAGGGTGTTATCTAAAACCTGCAGGAAACCGGCACTCGAGGCCTGGAGTTCGACACCCCTGCCCAAGAGAGTCATGGACCCCTGTGATTAGGCAGAGGATCAATAGGGTGTGAACTGAAGAAGCTCCTCGGATGAGAGGTGAAACGTGTTTTAGAAACTTAAAGTCCAGAGGCTTTTCTTTCCAAGCTCCTTAGACTCCCTTTTACCAAGATTAACTAATCTCTACCAACTTGTTTGTGGATAAAGATTACCTTTGCTCTTAAAAATGGCAACAAGTTGGTTACTGACACCTGAAAAAGCAAAGATTTATTGGCCCTTTAAAGATTATTCATTTAGAGACAGAATTAATAAAAAAAAATTAATTGGCTACAGTAGATCTGGTGTGCAGTCTTGGACATTACTTTAAATCTTATCTTGTTTTAACTGGCTACAGTACCTGACATCATTTGCCAAAAATAAGAAGTGTGTGTGTGAGACACAAACTTTGCTAATTAAGTAATTAAAGAGACACGTTGTCTAAGAGGCGTTGCCATCCTGGAACATGAGCCGTGATCCTTTAGATGTGCTGAAAGATTTGTGCTCTCTGCTCTTACACCAAAAAGCAACCCCCACATATTCATCTACTTCCTGACGATCCACAGCAAGAGGGGTGTGCTGCAGAAAGGGCACATTTAAAAGTTTAAAATGTAGAAGTTTGAAATGCGACAGTCTGCTCCGAGTGTCATTTGAGGTATCAAAGCAGCATGAGGCGTCAGCTCTAAGCTCGATTGCATGTTGGAGCGCCGAAACATCAGCGTGAGGAGTTTTTCTGGAGGTGTCGGGAGCTGCAGTGGCCTACTTTGAGGACATGATCCATGTTTAATGTCCCGCCGCTATGCTAGGTGGCAGGCGGGACGACGTGTTTTGTCACAGTGTCATCTGCATGTAGACATATTCTTGTGAACATAATAACTGCAAAATAAAACATGAGAGAAACGTCACGCTGACAGTACTAGTTAGAGCACAGCTTCTCATTCAGAGCGGATGAACCGCTGAGATGTTTTTTGGCATATTGTTGCATTTATTTACATCTTAAATCTGCTGGATTTGTCGTTATGCTTGCAACTGCAGATCACATGGAATCTGCTCAAGTGCATACAAGTTTGTATGAAGCTGAAACATTTTATAATGAATGAATGAATTTGCTTAATTAATGACCTCATCAGAATAAGTGGTTTTGTTGTCCGTACCATGCTGATTATGGTGGGACATCAGGCAGCTGAAATGCTTCTTGTTAATCAGCGTGTTTGAAGAAGGTTACCACAAGGAGGACAGAGGAAATCAACCAATGTCCAATCAACCAATAGTGACAGATCTGTGTTAAAGTGACTCGGAATCATCTTGAATAGAAGATGTTGAGACAAATTTGATGAAATTGTAGTGCGTCGAACGCCTGGTTTAGCAGCTGATTGCCAGGCCAGTAAAACAGAAAATTTCAATTTTATCAAAGAGGATAGTGCATCCCTGCAGTGATTTCAGATGTGCTGAGAAGTGCTTCATATAAAATACTAATGCACCATTACAATAAAATGGATATAAAGGAGTAATATTGTACAAATAACCTTAACTAACCTTTACTGTAAGTAAAGCTGTATTTCTAATCTGTTATCTGGTAAATTGCCCAAGTGCTGGCAAAAGCAAAAAGGTGGGAAAAAAACCCACTCTTCCTCTTTTAAAGTGCACTCTTTAAAGCGGCTCCTGCTTTCAGAAAATGATTGCATAACACATTAAAAGAGGAAGAAAATTGTCTTTCATTTTTATATTTAGACAGCCGATGTATCTCAAACTGTATCTAAACAACGCAGTATCTCTCTCTGGTGATTGCACATTCTAAAGTGTAATGATATTTATCATGGGGGTTACTGATGAACACTTATATTATGTATTGTGTGTGAAGTCAGTCCACACGATGCATCTAATTAGTCATTAGAAGCGTGCTTGGTGTCATACTTCCTGCAGCACTGGTAGATGATAGAAGTGTAGATTTAGCAGCATGCCGATGAGCTTTCATTACTGGTGCTGTTGGCGATGACTGACGCTTGGCCTTTGTTAATTTCCTTTTTCATCTCCTTTCTCCAGCTATCATAAGAATGTTTTCTTTGGGGGGATATGACTTGTTGTCTAGTCTACAGAAAGGACTAAAAGTCTACAGAAAGGACTAAAAAAAAGATGGCCCTGCAGTTATCTCAGGCCGGGGTATATTTCCTTTTTTTTCTTTTTTTTAAGCATGAGGGAAAATAAAATATGAACTGCGATTAGCCTCTAGCACAGGCCAAACTCAGGCATTTGGTCTTGTCATTGCAGTTGCTACAACACTGGATGATCTTGATTGGGATTTACTAGTGCAATGCCCGTTCTAGTAGAGGGCAATCGATGTTTATATAGAAGCTTTGGGAAGGCCATTGCAAAAACCAACTTCCAGCTTTTGTAAACGGACGTTTCTCCTCTTTAGATCTTCACTGCGTTCCTTGGACTTTCCTATTGTTCTGAGCTTTGGTTAATCCAGCGAGTGCTTTCAAACAATTTCTTTTTTATGATTTTTAAAGAGAAACTACTCGTTGTATGATGACTAATGAGAAGTTAGTAGGCGCTGGCCTTGTCAAGTTAAGACCTTGAGCAACACTTCTTACAGCTGCAAAGCACGTTGGTCAACTATATTTGTTTTATATGTAAAGTTAAAATTGAACACTTAAATTAGTTTATGTAAACGTAGCATTTTCCCTAATGAGCCAGGCCTGTTTGTCTTAGTCGTGCCATACTTGGTTTGAATTTCAGCGTGTTATCATTGACCATATCTACATGCCTGAATACGCTGAGTTGCTTCCATATGATTGGTCGATTGAAACTGTGTATTAAAGTGTAATGAAATGGCCGGTTCGTGTATTTGTTTTCATTTAATTTTGTAAATTTGTTTTAAATGCTTGCTTAAGTCTTAGAAAGCAAGAAGACAGCTTAACAAGGTTGAGACAATGAAATTATTTAATTACAGTTAAGGTGCAAAGGACAAGATTGGTATCCAGTTACAGTGTTTGTCCTGTTAAATGTCGTCATCCCAAAGAGTAAAAAAGCAGTGTCTCCTTCTATGTCTCCTTCTTTTTTAAATGTTAGTTTGATAAACATTTTTCTTTATGTGGTTAGCAGGAAAAGTTTAGTTATGATTTAAAAAGTTACAATACATTAATTGACTAGAACTGTCACCGTATGATAATCTTTGCTACTGAACTCTTGTAATTAGCATGTTGTTGCTTCAGGGTCATTGATTGAAGATGGTCTGCGAAATCTATGTTTGATTCTGCAACTATGTTGATAATCAGTTTTGTGCTCTGTGCTGTAGCTTAATGGCAAGAAGAGCAAACAAACGCCCAAGGTTCACTTTTGTTGAATAGGTTTTAGCCTTTGTGTCTTGTAGGAACAGCTGTGCTTCTGGCTGAATGTCAAAGAGAGAGGTCAGAAAGTCTTGACAGACTAATGCATGGTTTGTTTTAGCTCGTCTTAAGGGATTTGGTGACAATAATAAAATGATAGCTTAAGGATAAGGATAGCTATGGTCTTTCCTAACTCCAGGGTTTAGACAGAGAATGGCAGGAGAGCCCTAATAACCTTTGTAACCTTCAGCTGTAAACTGCATGACACAAATGTCTGTGCAAAGGTCTCCCTGACATATCTTTCAAAGACGATACATGAGCGGGATATATTAAGGCCTTTTTGCCACTAAAATAATTGGATACATTTTACATCTGTAAAATAAAACTTAATAAATTCCAAATCTTAATTTCCCTAAACATATATACTGTCTGCCTCTCATTTGTTTAGATAAAATAATTAGTGAAGGAAATTTCAGTGTCAGCAACATGAAATGAACCCCTCCAGTGGTGGGTAAACAAAAATGTCGTCAGCAAATTTGATCTCTGTAGATGCTCTGCCAATTAAAAAAATTTGTGCATAAAAGATCTTTTCACAAACTACTTTTGTGTACATATGCACAATTTTATTGTTAAATCTACCTAAAGCCAACAATGTCAAGTGTTTTGAGTCTCTTAATTGAAAAATACTTAACTTCCTATGTGGGAAAGCAGTGAGCAATGATTGACAGAAGACCGTAGTTTAAACTTAACTTCTCTATAGCTTCAACTATGACACTTGCTAATTCCCTAATCCACTGCATTTGTGTCACAGCTCTGCTAACCTAACGTAAAGGCAAATAAAAAGCATCCTAAACTGCAAAGCAATTAGCTAACGTCCATATGCTCCGCTCCTCCGAAGGTAACCCCCACCACCTCCACCACATTGGGAAGCAACAGTTTTAACAGGCAACAGCAGTTTCTGTTATCAATCCATTAAGATGCCAAAGAGAGTAAAATAAACAAGAATAATAAAACAACTTAATATACTATAGTTGCCTAATTTATGTGCCCTCATTTCACTGCATTGTCAGTCTCCTTTTGCAGTCAGATTTGGTGTCTCATAATTTCTCTCGGTCACCAGACTCCAGTCTGTGGCTGTCACTGTTTGTGTGTGTGCGAGGTAGGGAGGGGGGGGGAGTAGAGCGGTGTGCATTACAGAAGATAACTAGTGGATGACAGCATATTATCCTGCATCAAAACGGTTAATTTGTCTAAAACCACAGATGCCGACAAATCCGAAATGTCAAAGCCAGATGATGTGGGAGCTAGTCCTGGCTAGAGTAAAATTACCCTCGTGTGGGGTATTGGGAGGTGGTCCAGGGAGAAAACACCTGCTTCTTGAAAGCGCTCAACCAAGGAGAAACACTGATTAGGTCTTTGTATTGTTTGTTTATCCAGAGGACTGCCATGTTTGTGATCACTTACGCTGTGGCTGTTGCTAGAAGTAAAATTCCAACTGGAGGATTTACTCTGCAGCTCCAGCCTCTTGAAAGGCTGTTGGAACAGAACAAATGGAAAAAGATATTGTCTGTTGTGTGGGGGTGTACCTGAAAAGATTAGGAGGGATTACATGAAGACAAGGGGGGGTGGTGTGTGTTTTGGGTTTTTTTGTTTTGTTTTTTTTTTGAACAAATAAAAGTCTTAAGTTCTAAATGAATCATGTACGCATGTAAAGATATGGTCATTATTACTGATTTGCTCTTATTCAAATGACACCTGCTCACCTCCCCCTCAGTGCACCTCTTACCATTCATTATTAAATATTTTATTCATAATGCATCACTTTAAAACAAAACTGGTGTGCATTTCTCCAGTTTTGTGGATGAAACACACGAAGAAACCCACGTACACATGGTTTCTAACTGGATGTGCATTAAAACAGACACTTTAACCATATGTGACATAAACCATCTGTCCTTCAATACTCACTGTATCTGTTTTCCCATCTGTATGCAGTAGTTTTTTTTGTTTTTTTTTAACAGCAGTTTTTGTCCACAGTTCACTAACACACAACCTGTGAAATTAGAGGTGAAGAGTGAATCTGTTTTTCTGCCCAGGAGTCAATCGCAATATGTAACCTCTCTATATTTTGCTCACACAAGAGTTTTCTGTACAAGATACAGTCAATACCTTTGCCTTCATATTTGGCAAATAAGATGTCTTGGAAAATAGACCCCCGTGAGCCACCAACTAACGCAGCTAAGTATCAATGACTGGATTTATATAATGTTTTTTATTTTATGTCAGTTAAATCTTCGCTCTGTGGCGTCTCTTCATTGTAAAATCTGCTTGTTTGGCCGTGTTGTTCATGCTCTGCAACTCACTTTGTCAAATTACTGTATAACAGTCGACAAGGAAAGGAAGAGGGGAAAAAGAGGATGGCGGAGACAGTGATTTGCTACTGTTAAAATTTCAATTTTCCACCCCAGAGGAGGGTTGTTCCACATGAAAGAGAATGAAAATGCTGTTCTAGGAGAAAACCATCTTGAAAGCTATTTCAGGTTCTTGGGTTTTAAGTAAATTTTGCACAATGTAAATCTCTCCTCTTAAATTTAGGCAGAAAACTGATGGAATGCAACACAGAAAGGGCATTTTTCTATGAATTAATTTTATTTTATATAATTATGCTTAATCGATTGGACTGATTTAGACGAACAGTACAGTCTTTCTGAACATTACTCACTGTGAACAGGATGCAGTAAACTCGAATAAAAGCTCTCTTGCTGTTGCATGCCAAAATATTCTCTCTATATTATGTTTAATATGCCAATTATCAAAACTGTTGGAAATTAGTCATACCACACCACAAAAAAAGTACACATGGGGCAGTAAGTGGTGTGGCGTTTGTTTTTTCTGTCTCAATCAGTAGATTTAAGACTATTCTTTTGCTCTGCTTTTGTTTCTGTTGCCATTTTGTTGGGTTCGGTAAACTATAATATGCCCTTTTGCAATGTTAATGAACTATTAGAGATCAAACTTATTCTTTGCTACCTCTGTGATGACACTTGTGACTGTCAGTACTCCATCAGAAGTTTTGGCAACCATTACATGGCATTCATTTTGAGACTTAGATTACAGAAAAAACAATTAAGGCTGTGTGACATGACCAAAATCTCATATCCCGATATCAGAAATTTATCGTCCTGACAACGATATATATCATAAAAATGTTACATTTTCTGTAAATTTTGTGAATCTGGAGCAACTCGACTTGCGTGAAGTGTTTTCAGCTGGGCTGAAAGTTGGACCCTGGAGTCGAGTGCTACATAAGTTGAACAGCTGCAATTTTCTTTGAGTATTTATTACACGGCGTGCTGCGGGGGAAAAAGCTTGTTCTAAGGTTTATTTGTTAGCACCTTACTGCTCTTTTTAGCTTCTCGTCCGTAAGCACTCTGCATACTATTTCACGTGATTCGGTTTATTTTGAAAAATCTGAACAGGATCTTCAGCTTTATTGTGAAAGATTTATGTGGAAAATAAACAAGCGGACGGCGGAGGCATTGTCACTACCCGATCCGTACCGGAAACCCGATCGGCACCACGCATGTGCGAAAGGCCACTAGTTCCTCTCAAAGCATTTTTTACGATAGTTACGGGTCAGACTATCTGTTAAGATGTTAACAATAATAAGTATCTCTTAAAATGTTTGCAGTAATGAAACATTTCAATATAATTGCTATTCAATATAGACAAAAACGCGCATGTGCAGATGTTCTCTTCTTCTCCTGTTTTGTTTAATGGCAGTTTACTCCCCAGTTGCTGGCCGAGCGAATGAGCCCTATTATAAACTGAACTAGCATCATTATGTAGGATTTGTGCATGCGTGGTACCGATTGGGTTTCCGGTACGGATTGGGTAGCGACAAGGCACACGATGGTTTTACCGCATAAAAACAGTCGCTTGTCCATCCGTAGTGTAGTTATATTAAATATAGGAGAAAGGGAGAACTTTAAGAAATTCTACAGTGACCATCAAAACGATGAAAAAGTATTGACGTAAACGGTTTATCTTGCAACACCATGAAACAAATGATAGCGTAAAATGAAACGACAGACGTTGTTATATCAGCACCCAATATATATCGTTATATCGAACAGCCCTAAAAATGATCCTGCTAAGTTTTAATTTGTTACTGAGGTGTCTGCACCAAGGGCCAGATTGAGAAGCGTTTAAAGTAAGAACGTCTCTGCATACAGAGAGAATGCCATTATTTGCGACGTCCTCACATACTCGTTGTCATCCTGCTTTCTTCCAGCTTACACTATTACTTCACTGCTTCCACAGCTGTCGTACTGAAATGTTATCAAATTCAAAAGCTTAATGTCAGCGAACGCGACTTCAAAAGGATCCATAGCTGCAGGCCGTGGTCTGCCCTACTCGCTGGGCAATATTCTTGATTCTGCCAACACTCTGATCGTCAATGTACCTACTCTCAACTCTCCTCTTTCATGACCCATCAGTCATGAAAGGAGCTTCTCAATTCAGTAGAAACACTAGACTCGACTCTCATTTTTGAGTGAGTGCTGAAATCTCGCCTTACATGAAATGTCATCCCTCAAGTCATTTTCTCCCCACTGTTGCTCTTAACTTTTATAATTGACCTTAAGCCACAGGAAAATTATTACAGCACTATATGTCTGACTTTTACCTTCTGATGCTTACATGGCTCGCACCAAGTCTAACACAACTGGTTAGTAACTGGATTGTAAGTAGAGGGCGTATGGCCCTACATCGTTATGGCATGTGATTATATCACACCATCTATGCTCAGCATTTCTAAAAATGTTTTCAGTTTCAGACCTAAGTCTTAGGAGAATAAAAGCTTTAAGATTCTAATTAATTACGGATAAATGAATAAAACCGGATCTCTTGTCCTGATCTTACTGAATTTGGTTTATCACATCGTGCTAGTATTGCAGACGGTAATCATTTATGAAGCGTTGGGTTTGTCAGTGAATCTATGTCATAAACTGTGCGTTGGGTTTGATGGGTTGTACAAACTTTTTGGATGGTCTGTGCACAGCGAGCCAAGAAGCACTGATGCCACACCAGTTAGTTACTAATTACTTGTCCAAGAAAGTAATCCTGTTACTTTACAGATTACTTATTTTCAAAAGTAATTAGTTACTTTATTACTTAGTTACTTTTTAAAAACATGATACACAACCTGAATACATTATAAAGCAATAGACCTTTCAGCCCAATTCAATTTTTTTTGCAAAATCCATCATATAAAATTTAATTTAATTTAAAAAAAGTCTCTTTTTAAAACTTGTTTTATTAGTTTAAATTTTTTAAATGTATGTGCATTGCATCAAGCAGAAATGAAATTGTATGCAACAGTAATTTACTTGAAGAAATTTGTTTAACATTTAAACCTATTTTCTGCATATAGCAGCATATAAAATAAAATCATGTTTTGTGTTTAGACTCATTCTTTCAAATAGATGAAGTAAAACACAGCAGAAAATAAATAAAAGCAAAGATTCAGCTGCACTAAGTCCTGTTGCTCTTGTTTAGCAGGAGTTGGGTCGGTGCAGGTTTGCCCTGGTGCAGGTTTGCCACAGCGGACACAAATGTTTTTGCTTTTTACGGAATCAAACTCAAAGTAATGTAAGTACGTCCACGCTTTAAAAGCTGCATGGTCAAACTCTCTCCTGCACTCCGTATTATCCATTGTTGATCTGCACACGTCTGTTGCTGCCACGGACGTCGCACGCTCGTACCTCATGAGACACTCTCACAAACAATCACGGTTTAGTATTGCAGTAATGCAGCGTGCTTACGGGAAAGTAACGGTAATCGAATTACTCTTTTGCAATAGTAATCCCTTACATTACACATTACTTCAAAAACAATCAGATTACAGTAACTGCCCATCTCTGCACAACACACTTGTTCCTGTTGCTTAAAACTCTTGTTTGTAGGAACTGGATTTAGGTTTTCTGCTGTGCCCAGTGTTCACTCACTTTATGAGAATAGTTTGCAACAAAGCAGTAAGAGAAAGGTCCAATAGCAGTTCTTTAACTTTGTGTAGTTGCTGCTGATTTAATGTATATACTAACTAAATGCGGACACTGTTCAGTACAATCAGTGAATCAACTGCACAGCATGTGCAGCAGCTAGCGTTCTTAAAGGTCCCAGTCAAAAAGAAAAGAATAAATTAAAATGTTGCAGTCTTGAGGGAACAGTGTTATTGTCAACTTTATACAACAAAGGTTTGAAGGATCCATATTTTGAATCGCACACGAGAACAAAGACTTTGGGGATTTAGAAATTTGCGCTCGTCTTGTTGAGTGAATTTTAGAGACTTTGAAATTCAAACAAGTCTTTAATAATCAATCAAGGCGGGGGGTTTTTTTTGTGTTGCATTCAAACAGAGCGTCAAAGTTGAAAGTATTATTTAAATTTTCTTTCCTGCTTCTGCGAGGTCTAGTCATACTGTAGGCGCCTATATGTGGTTTTTTCTTCACAACATTTAAAAGAAATATTTATAGACTTGTAAAACCTGGAACAATGCCAGATATACATTAAGAGTTTTCAGTGAATCTCACTGACCCACAGAGGACTGAAAATCATCGAGTCAGTCTGAGATTACTTAAAAACAACGTGACTGCTGAAATCCACAGAGGAACAGTGGCGAGCTCGCCAACATTCTCGGAACAGCTTACCTGAGACGTACATCAAATAAAGCCAAAAAGTAAAGTAACTGGTTATTGGTTACTGGTTAATTATTACTGGTTGTCTCCCTTTTAATGTTGTTGAAATTTCAGTGTGCATAAGCGCTTGCAGGACAGGAAAACAAAGGAAGTGAGTAAATAAGCTACTGTGGTTGTCTGCTTAAAAATATGATTAATATGATTAAAGCTTAAGCAGGATGTCTGCTTTGATTAACTGATAAATCACTTAAGCACCTCGAGCTCTATTAAATGCTGCATTTGCAGATTAGAGTCAGATATTGCATACCTGTACTATATAAATATAAATGTTTAATACGCATCTTTTTTGGCTTGATAGTTGACATCTTTTATTTTTATACACACACACACACACACACACACACACACACACACACACACACACACACACACACACACACACACACACACACACAAGCATATAGGCTTTATATAGCAATGTCAGATATGAAGTATCATAACATAATGGGGAAAATACAGGCAATGTCATCGCTAAGAACACTCATTGCATATTTATGAACATTGTCTGTTTCATATTCCCATTTCCCATGTCAGGGAAAGTTTTACAAGAGCTGCTCATGCCTTGACAAATTACAGTGCGCCCATACTATAGGGTATTAGAAGACAGTGGCATAGCCGTGTGCAGAAGAACATGAGTGAGTGTGCAGCAGACATCCCTACTCAGTTTTGCCAGGTTTGACACTTGGTTGAAATTGTTCTTAAAGAGTGAAAGAACCGTGGGGCAAAAAAAAAGAAAAAAAGCCTGTGACATGTGTAACTGTCAGGATAAAGTTACATGCCATCAAAACAGCTGCACCCTTCACTCTCCTTTGTTGCGATGTATTGATGGCACAAAGAGAATGTGTTTTAGAATGAAGTATTGTGGTTTATCTTGCCATCAACCATAATTGAGTGTGCCAGCTTCCAGAGTAAATAGTCTTGTGGAATGAATGTTGGATAAAATAGCTCCAGAGCTCTGTTTACTCGAAGTGGAGGAGAAGAAAGACTGTTGTCTTATCTCTTGGCAAATGATGCAAGTTTGCCAGCACGCCCCGAGTAATAAAACGGGTCCATCGCTGCACTTGTCGTCGTTTGTTCCGAGAAGCTGCCTGCTTTTTCAGTCTGTTAAGTGTTTGATATGAAAACAGATATCTCTGTTCTTGTTTGTTTCTTTTTGGGGAAAGATGTAGGGCTGGAGCTTCATTGATGGCTGTCGTTTGCTTTTGCTTACAACCTGATGAAAAGCTTCCTCATGGCTCTCTGCAGCTCGTCGCACAGCAGGTGTTCCCTATTTGTTTATTGTGCTGTTGGCCAGCTTGAAGACGGGCGGCCATGTTGTTGACTTCAATGAGATTCCCTCTCCCCGTGATTCCACAAAGGAAGTGTGAATCTACCCGGAGAAACTTCCACCTACCTACATGGCTCGAGCTCAGGATTGAACAATACGAGGCTAATGGGCCTCATCGATGGCATTGCTGTAATGCAGCAATGCAAGCATAAAGCAGTAGGTGCATACCTCCATGTGGCTTCTTTACTGTGTACAACTTGTCTGCCATATACAGCAAAGTCATCAGCTGGTGTCTTTGATCTGTCATAGCTAGTAGCATTCCGGGAAGCTTGAGCTGCAGGTCAGCCCACTGGGACTCTGCAGGAAGTCTTTCCCCAAGACATGAGGAATTACACTTATCTTTCATTCGCAGCTATATTGGCTAATCTTATCTAAGCGACTAAGAACAGACTTGCGTATTATTCGCTCACCCTTAGCAAAGGCTTGCAGGTAGGAAGTATTTGGGAGTGTGCTCCGTTTGGGTGAGAAAAGGATTATGGATTGAACAGTCTCTCTTTGGTATTGTTCTTCCATATGAATATCTTTTTTAAAGCTTTTGATTTTTCTTTCTCTTTGCCTGGATATAGCTGGGTTATAGCATAGAAAAGGTGCCAAAGCACTCATTTTAACCACTGTCTGAACTTCCCGGCACTGAAGTACAAAGTCTTTTGAAATTGTTGTGTAGAAAGTGGCTCTAGGACACTTGTTTTTTCACAGTAAGATATATTTTGAGTTCTGCCTTTACGCCAGGATGCAGTAGACCTTCAGAAACGCTTGCTGTAAGATATAAAACAATACACTTTAATTGGGCTAGACTAGTTGGTCTGAGGCTGTTTTCCAAAGATTGGGGTACACAGTACCAATTTAGGAAAAAAGATATTATGCTACAGCATACAGAGGCTGTTTTGTGATAAAAGTCGCTCATGTGGATGTAGGTATGTGAAAGCGGAACCATAGATAATTATAACCTGATATCAGAAAACTGAAGATAACAGTTTACCTGTGCAGCTTGATGGTACAAGCACCATAAAGCACTAAAGTTTTTTAAATATGCCAAAGTTTTTAAAACAAAAAATTGTGTTTTTACATACAAATTTGATCCAGCCGGCCACAACATTAAAACCACTTCCTTTTTGATACTTTTGGACCCTGTGCTTAGGGCTTCTGGGTTTTCAGTGCCAGGTCTGCACTCTTAAAGTCTTTGTTTTTCTTTAGTCTTTCCTGAGGATAATGGTAGGGTAAGTTGTCCTGATGGAGGATATTTTCACACACTTCAAGCATGCCGAACAACAATGTGTGCTTATATTCATCCATACATGAAGGGGTACAACACATAAACCAGCGGTCCCCAACCCCCGGGCGACAGACCGGTACCGGTCCGTGAGTCGTTTGGTGCCAGGCCGCAAGAGTTGAGGCTCGGGTGTGAAATTTATGGTTTTCAGGGTTTTAATTTTTTTTAGCGTTTTTATCGTTAACTCTGTTTCCCTGGGTGTTTTCTCATGTGTCATGAATACAAGCTCTTTTTTTGGTACCGGTAATGGTTTTATTTTGTTGTATTTCTCCGCGACACCTTAAAGGCCTGTCCGTGAAAATATTGTCGGACATAAACCATAAAAAAGGTTGGGGACGGCTGACATAAAGTACTTTGAGAGCAATGACAGGCTTCCAAAAGCAACACAGGGTGCCTAAAGGTGATAAAACTAACAGTTTTTACCTTTTATTAGCCGTACCTTATATTCTATTAAGACGTTATTTTTTCACATAGCTCGATAAGTAATTAACTAAATTCTAACATTTTAATTTGTTATCGGACTGGATGCACTTTTATCATATTCTGCAATAAACATAATTAGCATTTTAATAAAAACTGTTTAAAGAAAAAGAGTCTGAGCAGATATTTAATGCCACTATTGAAAAATAAGAAGGCATAGGCTCCTGTCTGTGGAATTCAAGGGTTTGGCGAATACATGAATGACTTTGAAGTCCAAGTCTTGATATCATGCAAGTGTAGTGTCTTGCCAGTCTCGTTGGCACCCACACAAGCTTCGGATTATGAGCTTGCAGCTACAGATGTAAAGACAAAAATCAGTGTTGCACTTTTATTTTCATATTGCTGGAGACTTGAATGGTGCAGTGGAGCTCCACATGCACGCCCTCTCTGATGCACTATACACTTCCCCCTGATGATATCAGTCAGGTTGTTTGCATCTCTCCTGCCGGTGATTTGGTGCTGTGTTCATCCACTCTGGCACCTCATAGATAAACTGTAGAGAAGCAGCAAACTGTAAAGACGACATTTCTTTCAGCCATTTATTAGACACGGAGAACATCAGATGCCAGGGTGCAGGAGGGTGACAAAGGTTTCTCTTGCGCTGGTCTGTCATTCAGTAGAAAAGCATGCCATGTTCCACTTAAGTATTTATCATTCATCCTCTCTGTGAATTCGGTTAGTGACATCCTCAGGCTTACTCTGCGTGGAGACTTGATCTTTTGTTTATCCCCCACAATGCGGCCTGTAACGGCAAGCGCCTGGCTCAGTAAATATTTGTCTCACTTGACAGAGATGAAGTGGAAAATGTACTCGTGCGACAACTGCACTAAATGCAGCTGTCTCAGGTTTTGATGAGGATGCAATTAACTTTGCGTTTTTATTCGAGTTCAGCAGAGAAAGTGCAAGTTCGAAACAGAATAGACGGTGACACATCCACTCCGCCCCCCACACCCCACCGCACATGTCCCCCTTTCCTGCCTGCCATACATGTGATTGAGAGTCACTAAGAGCTTGTCAGTGAGGGGAAATTAAATTATTATCCCATTTCATCGTGGGAGTTCTTCTCTGTGCTTTCATTTGTTCCTCATTTGTATTCTAGAAACAGGTGGAAATCATTAAAAACAACATCACCGTCTCACAGGTGGTAACTTCAGAATGCTTTCCTTGAAACTCTAAAAATGAGAAAAGATGTTGAAAAAATATTGTTCACCCTGTGACATTGCAAAGAGAGTTGATTTGACAACACATCTATGGCTGCACGTGCTGCCGACGCATTCGACCTTGTGTAGGATGTAGCAGTTGCTCTACGTTAACCTTTTCCCTTACCGCTTTGTTTTAGTGATTTTCATGCTTGCTTTAAATGATTGCCGTTCACGCTCAAAACAGCTGAATTTACCTAATTGTGGGACCGAAGGGTGAAAAACATGCCAAACCAAGCTGACGGATAAAGAAACAACATATGCTGCATTAGCATCTTAACCTGATAACGCAAATATTCACTTCAGCAATTAGGGATGAGATTACTGGCTTCTGAGGTTGCCATGGTAATCTTCCCAACTGTTTAGTGTTACCATTTCCACCTTAATATGGAAATTGTGTGTTACTGCATAAGTGTCCAGGGTGTACCCCGCTCCTCGGCCTATGACTGCTGGGGAATGGAGGATTTTTTTTGTATGAATTTCCGATGCAGAGTGAAAAATTAAACACTTGCATGCTGTCCTGATTGTGACACTGCCCCCTGGTGATAATGAACAGCTGTTACAGTTATCCTTTAGCTCAGTGCAGATGTAAATAGGATGTTTTGTCTCTTTAACTTGCTAACAGCTCATCAATTATGTAAGCAGAAGCTTTCAGTGTTACCTACTCATAATAAAAAAAGACTACACGTTCTGCTGCTGTGTTGCGGTGTGAGACTACAAGCTGCAGACCCACTGCACACCACAACACATGTAGCTTAGTCACCCAGACAAAATAATTTTTTCATTAACATTGGTTATAAAAGAGAAACGCTGTAGAGAGCCATACATGACTGCTTTGTGTGTTAATTCCTGGGCTCCCAGCACCGCTGTCTTCATGCTCATTTTGTAAATACTCAAAAGCAGCTTATATGGAAAAGAAATGGCAATGAAACTTTACTAAATGTTTAAAATATATTATATCCCTCAAAAGACTCTACTTACTCAAACTGGCTGCTTTGGTTTTATTTAAGTCAACATATTGCTTTAAGGAGAAACTTTATGATGAAGAATTTCAGCAATTTCAGCAAATTTTCCACATGGTTATGTTTATAACTATAATAATTGTAATCACTGTAATTGTGATATGATTTTGTGTGGCTGTCATCTTTCTCCTAATTAGAACATTAATTACACTAAGAACACCTAAATTGGTTGGCACATGCAATTTTCACCCAAAACCAAAACAATCAGCTAAAAAAGGCTTGGATGCTTTGAACACTAAGCTCTGCTGTTTTTCTATCCCAATACACTTTGAACTTGGAGGATATTTTTGTGCTTTTTACATCCATTTCCTGTCTTTGGTGTTTAGTGTAGTTTTAATCCATGAAAGCTGATCTGAATGTAGGAATGTTCATTCCATAACTCATACTCATCAGTCATCAGACTTTTAGGGTTTAATATAACTATGTTTTAGTTGTTTGAAAATAAAAATACCACAGCTTTTGTTCTCAGGTTGTCTTACTTTTGAGCTCAAAGGTGTTTTTACCTAAAAACAAGCCTTTCATGTGAAGAAAGGTTCTAGTAAAAGATTGTATTTTTAATGTATTCAACTGACTGTATTCTGGTCCATTCTTAGTAATACCCAGCTCCAGATTTTTATTCTAGAAGGTGTCTGTGAAGGTTCTCAGTGATCGACTAGACTTGGGTGTCCATCTGCATCTAAAGGACAAAGGTCCCTCTTTCGAGGATGCCAATGTTCACATTTTGGACAGAGAAGACAGATGGTTTGAAAGAAGAGTGAAAGAAGGCATCTGTGTCCACTGTGAACGACCATCTTTGAACAGAGGTGGTGGCTTACGACACCAACTGTCTGCCATCTTTTATCCAGTTTTGAGATCCCTTCCCAGACACCTTAACTCCGACTCACATCCTGGGCCGTTTGACCTCAAGAAATCACGTGATAGGGTGGGGCCAGGTTTCATAGTGGGCTCACCTGAAACCTTGGTTGATTGTGGTCCACATCCGTTTTCACACCTTGGCTTGTGTGATTAGGTAGGGGGTCCATGACCCTCTTGGGGGGACACTCCCACAGGGCTTAAATCTGGGACTCTCCACCAGTTACTCTTCGAAGTTTCTTGGATGAGAGGTGAAACGTCTTCAAACTTAAAGAAGTCCAGACGTTTTTCTTTCCAAGCGCCTTAGACTATTCTAGTGGATCTTTGCATGTTTTCCTGGTACTGCTATCTTATGCTGAGCTTTGATGCGAATCCTCAGTTCATCCTCTGTCTGAAACGCATGACCCTACTTATCTTTCTTAAAGTCATGCTTGTGACTGTCTGCCCCTTTAGCAGGGTTTGACCAGCTGGTGGGTGGGGCTTCAGTAGCCTCATCACCATACTAGAGTCATCCCTCCACTCTGACATCATGCAAATGTCAGAGTAGAAAAACTATGTGAAACAGAGTGTTTAAAGCAATAAAACACCCAAGCTTCTGGCTGACGGGGATTAATTATGCATACACAATTAATTCTTATTGTGTGAAACTTTGGCCATGCTTAACATGAGCATTCTCCATTTTAACATCATGATGCAAATTATGGAAAAGCCTGATAGGACCACTTTACATTTAGGTAAAAGATCATGACGATAAGATTGATCTTGCATGTGACATTGTTGCCTACCTATTAATTACATTTGGCCAAACAGTTTGCTGAATAATAAATGCGTTGTGTATTCTTTTGTGACATATTTATGAGTCTTACACGCTAACATAAAATGCTGTTTAGCTTGTACAACATGTTCTCGTGCTGTTTACAGAAGGTTATTTTATTTATGACTGTGTTACTAATTGATTTTTGTGTTTTAGCTCATCTTTTACAGCTTCTTCATTTGCCATTTAAAGAAATTAAGCCCTGAATAATTACCCTTATGAAAGCTGTCTTTTTTTTTTCTTCTTTTTCTTGCAGCTACTGGGTCATAGTCTGAAATGTAATGAACAGTTTGAGCCAGATCATTAGTCGACAGCTTTAGCCAAATAAGCACAAAGAAAGCATATGAAGAAAAGCATTAATTATTAATTCATTTCACTTAGACTTTGGAAACTATTCAAAGTACTGGAATGGGACCAGATGTCACCAAATGGGATTTAAAAGAGTGTTTAATTCCTTTACTCCCCCTCCTGACTGACTCTCTTTTTCCATTCATTTGACATTATGTGCCCATAGAGCAAATCTACATGCTTGCGTGCTTACTAAGTGCACCAGAAGAAAACAAATCAGATACCTTTTATTCACTTATGTTCTTATGCTCATTAAAAAAAAAAACTTTGTACTTTGAACACTCCAGGCCACAAAAATCTTTTCACTCAGTGCTTCTTTTCACAGAAAAGAGTTAAGATTTGAAGACTTGTCTAAACCTATTACTTGCCCCTGCACTGCTCCATAATGGACTGGCCAGATTGGACATTGTCACTTTTTTTTCTGTCCGTCTTTATTCCGAGCAAGCCCAGCGAACCTAGAAGACTCTTGTCTGTGGTCAAATTGAGGTCCATGTGCCATCAGCAATCACATCAACCTATTAAAGTCCAGCTAAGTAAAGTATTCTGGCTTTCCTGTCAAAGACTCATATGAAATTTGCCTTATTACTTTTCAACTGTTGTGGTGGTTGACACGGTGATTGATATCAGTCAACAATTTATCAGCAAATATCAAAATATTATAAAAGAAATGCTCATATCAGTTTCCTGCAGCTGCTGACCTTCAACGTGCATGTTTTGTGCAAACAAAAATATGTTTGTCTTAAGAGTGAGGCAGAGGTGATGAGGAGATGGGCTCCCACAGTTGGTGCCACTCACACAGCTAAGAACAGGAAACGGTTTGCACAGGGTCACCGAAACTTGACAACAGAAGATTGAAAAATGTTTCCTATTCTGATACGTCTTGATTTCTGCTGCAACATTCATATGGTAGGGTTGGAATTTGGCATAAACAAAATAAAATAGTGATTCATCCTGCCTCGTTTCAACAGGTCAGGCTGATGGCGGTGCAATACTTTTGGGCACTCTTAGTACCAACAGAGCATCGTTTAAACACCACAGCCTACCTGAGTATTGTTGTTGACCATGCCCATCCACACCACAGTGTACCAATCTTTTCAAGCCTGCTGGCTTCATGGTTTTAGCATGTCTCAAAGCTGATATCATCACCAACTGTTGTCTAATTGAGGACCACATCCCGTCGGCAAGCGCATGAACCCACCAAGTCCAGCTATAAGACCCAGAAGTGCAGTATTTTGGCTTTCCTGTCATGACATTAAATGTGGCTTTATTTTGGCTCATTATTCAAACAATAGTTGACACGGGTCCACACAAGTATAAAGAAAATAAAAACATATTAAATCCTGCCTTTCCCCCTACCTGTATATAATCTTTAAGTCTAATTGGAAGTTCTGTACCATTTCAGTTAAAACAGCACTTATTCTGATTAGTCTTTTATCGAGTTAGACGAGGGCGTGCTGCAGCATTTGCAAACAATGACACAGTTTGCTAAATAATAGCTGCATTTAAGAAAAACAGACGTTAATTCAGAGAATATCAGCTCTACAAAGAAAAAACTAATGGAGAAAACCAGGGAAATACATTTATTTTATTTGGTTTTTTTCCCCCCTTGAACTGTACTCATTAAAGAGGGGTTTCTGTTTTGCACAAAACTATTGATTATCTCATCCCTAATGGTTGCAGCCACTTTCATAAAATACTTCTTTACAGTCCTTAAAATTGTTATTACCCAGAAACCATTAACTACAGAAGCTCCATCTTCTTATGTTCAAAGTTTATTTCCTTTCTTTGTTCACATTACATTGATTTCCTTTTCCCCTCTTTCCCAGCACACAGTAGTGCTCTGTAGTCTGACACATGCAAACATGTACAGCCTAAATGATATCTCACCAATGTGAGCTTAATTGAATGGCTTTCACACTGTAGTAACACACACACACACACACACATATATATATATATATATATATATATATATATATATACACACAAACAGCTGTTACTTACCAGTGTTTTCTACAGTTATTGCCTGTTTTACATTTAACTGGTTTGCCACATTTTCCTTATTAATATAGCACAATATATGCTACTGCTGGGTTCATGTTAATGTGAGAAGGACTATAAAAATGTTGCTTGTTTTGAAATGGAAGCATTTCTGATAGTGTTTTACTTACTGGAAACTTCCTTTAATGTTAATTGGATATTTTTCTATTAATTTCAATAAACTATACAGTATATACAAGCACAGCAGATATTCCTAATGAAATTACAATGGGAAACCATTATCTGTCTTTATGGGGCGTAATAGAGGATTTGTAAAGGTTAAAATGAAAAGCAAGTGTTGTTTTGACCATTTTTATCTATATGATTTGTGTGAGTGTTTAGTTTTGTTACAGCATGAAAAATAATTTAACTTCACTGCAAATGCGACCAAAACAAATCTCTGTATTCGCTTGTCCTTTGTGATAAACTATCTCTTAAAACAGAGCGGAGAATGGCAAAAACGGTGTTGCACGTCTGGATAATAGAATGACAAATCAAAGCAGATGTAATGACAAAGAGAGGATGATAAACCAAGAAAAGCATCAATGTGCAGTAACAGCCTCAGAGCTTAAAGCTGCCTCAAGTAAACAAACCGGTGTTTGTTCTAAATAGTACGATGTCCTATTGCAGCATTCACTCACAGATAATATCGTAAAGGATTTCCAGTTCCAGATCTAAACATTAACTGAAACCTCCACCCTAAAATCAAGTTCCAGCATTTAAAAAGCCCTTCTGAAGAGATTAGGAGCTGTAATAAAATGCCACAAATCTGTTTTCACATGCCTGTGTCGTACTCCTAAAACCTCTTTCACACTCAAAATCTTTGTGTCAGACAACAATGTGTTTTGTGCAAAAGGGTCACGGTAAAAATGCACATCAAATAAATGTCCGAACAAAGATCAATGTCAGTTGAGCATATCATAACTGCATCATGTGTAAACATTTTTTTTTTTTTTTTGCTTTGATGTTACGTGTGCTGGGAAGCTTTTTCCCCCCACTTTGGTAGATTTTTAGCCGTAGTAGTCAACAACATTTTTGTCCAATGTCCCTGAGAGCAAATGTTCTGTCCCATTAAGTATTTAGACAGAGCCTTGGAACAGACAGAAGACCTCTACCTACCTGTGACAGTGTGGCAGAGATGTAGCTTGAAAAAGAGGCCATGGAGGATATGATCAAGCTTTAGTTCTGAATAAAAGCCTAGTGTCTCAGTTTTGTACAGTCTGAACCTGATCAATAGTTTCCTGATTCAGGCGAGTTAAAAAGGCTGTTACATTAATCCAGGGATGATGAGATGAATGTCTGTCTTCACAAAGCTTGCGAAATTGCTTAAAAAAAAAGTGGTATCCATCTTAACTTTTGACGTGCTGCTTAATACTTAGATTAATGTCAAACCAGAGGTCAAGAGTACTGGGTACAGGCTCAGTATGATCCAAAAGGGAGACTGCTGACAGAAGATTTGTTATGCCACATGCTAGGCCCCAGTATCAAGTATCTTTAGAAATTTTTTTTTTTTACATCCAGGTTTTGACATTAAAAGATGGGTAAAGAGAACTCTGCTTAATGGGATTTGATCAGTGGGTCAGGCATAGGGCTGGGTATTGTCACTGATTTCTAGAATTGATTCGATTCCGATTCACAAGGTCCCGAATCGATTCGATCCACGATTCGATTTGATCCACGATTCGATTTGATCCACGATTCGATTCGATTTGAATAGGGGAAATTTTGCCTCAGACAGTCAGAAATATTATAATTCAGATCATGCATCAGTACATTTCCATAGTTTTATATCTTTAAAAAAGAAAACTGACACTTGCCAGACTTTATCAAAGGTGTAAGCATCACAGCAGATGCCTTTGTGTCAAAGTAGCTGAAGATAAAACACAGAAAAACATGAAGGTGATTTTCCTGGGATTTTATAAAAATATTCTGCAGTACATCAAAAACGAATGAAAACCATTAACCAACATATGAACATTACCTGATGCTGCTGAAGTGAAGCAGAGTAAAGTTACAGAGGTTTGATTAGAGACACAGCTAAGCGTTTTGCAATTTTGCATAATTTAAAGTTTAAATTTGTTCTGTATTGAACAGCAGAAATGACGCTTTCTTTTCGGAAGTAAGTAAAAGGAAAAAAACAGCCGACAGGCTGTAAACAACATTAGAATTCATGACGATGTTTATGTGAAGCGTAGTTTGGATCTTCTTTTGCGGCTGGTTCAGTCAATATTGTTTGGAGAGAGATAAAACCTGCAGCTCCAGAATCTGCGCAAAAAGGATGTAAACACAAAGCGCGGACCCGCCGAAACATCAGAATCATGAGCTGTCGGCTTTCAGCGCCGACCGTGTCCGTGCCGTCGGGTGAGAAAGGCGACATCTCGCTGATTCTGATCCGTCAGCGGGTTCGCGCTTTGTGTTTACATCTTTGTGCAGAATCCATGTTCCTGCTCTCATTTACTGTTTTAGCTGTTTGGTGGTTGTTGAAAATCTGTGAGGTTTAACCTGAGATTCTGGCGTTTCGTGCAAAATAAATTTATATTAAAAAATCAATTCAGGATTTTAATGAACCGATATCACGTTATCCAAGCTAGAATCGATTTTAATCGATAATCAAAACCCACCCCTAGTCAGGCAGAGAAATCGTGTATAAAGAAAATAATACCGGTCCTAAAACTGAACCCTGTGGGACACCAAATTAAACAAATGAACATTACAGAATGTCATATTCTGCTAGCATAAGGAAAACTGTTCAACACCTATAGTGAATGCCACCACTCAATGCTTTAAGGTCTGCCTTTATGCTGTCTTGCTCAATGCTGGTGCAAAGGCATTTGAAGAGAAACAGTTAAGACAAATTAGGGCTTTGTATCAAAATGTTTTTTAAGAATAATTTTGCATATGTTGGTTTTTGTATAGAATTTAAATGCCAGTTCTTTTGCACTTTGAACTCTTTGTCATACTTGGTCAATATCAACAAAAAATTATATTTAACAAGAGTCTTTTTTTCCTCCCCAGCCTAGTTTTACTGTTTTTGAATGTAGCAGTAGAGCCTTCCCAACCACAAACTTGTATAAAATATGGATTAAGTTGTGGTGGCGCCATAAGTTAGTAGTTCTGTTATGAAGCCTCAGGCTGAGGATATTAGCCTTCACCGTCTTTAACCAATGTTTTGAAACCTGGGTCTGACTTTGAAAAAGGACATTGTATTTTCACTGGCTAACAATTAAGTTAGCTAGTGCACGTATTTCAAATAATCTAGCTTTCTGATCATCAACCAATGATCATAATTTATAAAATAAATGCTGGCCATGGGGCACTTGCACATTGCATTCGCTTTTCAGACCCGGGAGCTATGTCTATGACAGATTTAGCATTTATGCTAAACAGCTAACTAGCATTGTCTAGCATGCATTTGGTGGGGCATTTTATAAACGTGCATATGTTAATGTTAGAAATACACTCTGTTTGAAAGTTGTGTGCCATAATATTTACTTTAAAGATGCAAGTGTGGTTTATTTATTACTGCACATTCATTTTGGGGTTGTCAATGCATCTCCCTTTAACATTTAAATTACTTGTTTGATTTTGTTTTATTTGAAAAATCTAAATAATTTGCGCAATTGCTATTGGCATGGCACTGCCCAGCACAAAAACGAACACGGACCGACGGCATCCTGAAAGCTTTATTGGTATAGCATCAAAACAGCTTTTATAAGTGACACTGTTTTTAAAAGTTCTGTCGAGGTAATGGGGGGGGGGGGAAAAGTTTTCTCTTATATATATATAATTTTTATATATATATATATGTATGTGTGTGTGTGTGTGTGTGTGTGTGTGTGTGTGTGTGTGTGTGTGTGAAGGACACCAGAGGAAGTGGCACTAAGGCTTTGATTGCTTTCATTTATCAGTTAAGTAACATAAAAACAAAAACCTTGCCTAAACCTAAAGTGCAAGCTTGGTTCAGAAGTGAATGGATAGTGGTTAAAGTGGTTTACATACACACATTTTAGCCAATCTGTGTCCAGTGCCATAGCACATGCTCCCATCCTCAAACATGTAATGCATGACATGGCCTACGGTACTGTGGAGACTGCAAGCCTTATACTTGATACGAGTGACCTAAGTTGACCATGTTTTATATTAAGGTAAAAATTGTCTAGAGTGAAGAAAACATCAAGCAAGTCCAAATTGTTTTGTCATAATGCACATCTAGCAAAGCACAATGTCACTTTTTACCATATTCAACACATCAGTTCAGCGCTACACTTGTGATCTCAGGTAAAAACCAATGTTAAGCTATATATAGCAAGAGAGCAATTAACAACCTCTGTCCCGAGGACCTAAAAAGAACACAGAAGGAGACAAGTGCTGGTCCTCGAGCACAATGTTAAACCTATCTCACAGACACACACCATTATGCTGATCAATCCAAGAAAAAGCCGGCAGTGTTTGGGCAGCACCGTCTCATTGTGTGAGTTGGTGTCCGATTATAGATTACAGACTCTACCTCGGGGACAGCGCAAAGCCCATCCTGAGTTTGAGTTACAGCTTATTTCGCGGTTCTTCTGTAGTAAGCCCCTTGCATCGATCTCCCGGGGTTGCTGAAACGAGCTCTCTTTTTGCATTCACTTCCCTGAAGGCTGGACCTAAATTACCTTCTACCCCCACAAGTTATCATTCTGGTGTTGCCCTTAAAACCCCACGTCCCTTAGTGGGCTTGACAAAATCACAAGGCTTTCAACAGTTTTCTACCCCCCCATTATGTAAGTTTTGACAGGAGCTTTTTGCAGTCTCTTTTCTGGTGTAGAAAGTGTCTGAGCATAAAATAGCAAGAAGTCTGTCTGGTCTCGAAACCAGTTCTATTATGGAAATGGTTCAGGGCTCCCAAATCTAATCTTGGCTGATGTCATGTCAAACTTCAATGCATCTGTCTCACTTCATCTTCCTCACTCACATTCTTTTTTTCTTTCCAAACAACTTATCTCTCACTGGTGTTTCCCTTTTGATTTTCACTCCACTTCCTTTTATCTCTTCCCTCTCTGTGACTCTGTTTATTTCCTCCCTTTTTCCACCCTCTTCATCTCTTCTGAACGATTCCTGTTTTGTTATTCTAATTGTGACAGCTACATCAAAAGTGATAGCTTGCGTTTCTGGCAGAGATATGAGAGAAATGGTATTCATTAGCAATAATTCATTCACAGAATGACTTGGTAATACAATCTTTGTAAACAGTTGTTTCTTCCACATTTCAGAGTTTGGAGAAAGTTTGACTCTGTTAAACGCTACTTTTACAAGGTGCATAAGTATCAGCCTGCAGGCTGTAAAAATTGCAAACCTCAAGTCCCAGCTTCCTGCTACGATATTCTAGTTTTGTTCCCTCCACTTCTACGCAATCAAGCAGACACTGATACTGAGGCCCGCCATCTGAAAATCTTGTAACCAGCATGTGGTCTCCTTCATGCTGCTCTCTCAGCTGTTGGATGGCACTTCCAGGGTCAAGCAGTGAGTGCCTCCCCCATCAGCTAAAACCAAATGCTGAACAGATGCTGTGCTGCCAGGTCCGTCTGTCTGCTTCAGGGTGTGATGGACTGGTGTTTTGTCAGTTGGTCCACCTTAGCCTTTAATGGGCTACCATTTAGTCAGTAGGTCTCAATATTTAATGTGCTAGTGCTTTGTTCATCTGTTTGAGGCAGTAAGCGCTCAGCAACTAAATGCTGACATCTGGGTTTTGTTTTTGTTTTGGAAACTGCTTGACCAGTGACTAAGTCGATTCACTGTTTGAAAGTAATTGTACTACCATTTTGTTGTCATGTTACTTTGAGGCCGTGTCAGTAGTTGTTCAAACTGTGAAGGATATGAGAAAATTAATACAGTATGGCATACTTCATTTATGCTAAAAGTGCAACTTCTCCAATGGTTATTTGTGGCTATCGCAAAAGGCAAGTCGGCCCATTTTAAAATCAAAAGCCACCAGATATGAAATTAGTTGGGGTTCCCATATGGAAAAGATCTATATAAGTCTTATAAAGTTTGTATCTGTCTTGTGTGAAACTTGTATGAAAAGCATACAAGAGTGAAAACAGATATAAGATCCCTTGAAAAATTATATAAATGAAACTTGTATGTTTTGGATACTTACTAAAACAATATATGAAAGTAATGAGAAAGTGGCCATTTTCATGAGTGAATCATATAAGCCTTATATGATTCACTATATGAAGCAAGCCAAATCTGATGCAAGTCTTTTATACGTTTTTTCTATTTCTTTTCCATATGGGTTAGTTCAGCAACACCATAAAGACTGAAAGATTAAATGAGACTAAGTGGTGGCAGAGTTGTTCTTGGTTTAAAAACAAAGCAAACAAAACCCAACTCTTTACATCTGGCAAAATCAGGTCTTTGCTAGAGACTCCTTCACGGTTGTAAATAAAGGATTTCACAATATGGGACAAACCACTGGTTACTCAAGAACAGGAAGGCCAGATTAGGCTTTGTCAGAAAAATGTAAACATGCCTGTGTAGTTCTTTGACCAGATAACACCAAGACTAAGAATTTACTAGAATGATAGGAAGAGATAAGTGTGGAGAAGGAAAGAGCAGGACTCGGTGCATTCCACTTCATCTGTCAAACATGGTGGAAGTGGGCATGTTTGGCTGCCATTGGAACCTAGTCACTGGTGTTTATTGCTGGTGTGACTGCAGATAAAAGTGGCAGGATGAATTCTGAAGTGTTGAGGGCTATACTATCTGCTCAGACTCAGCCAAATACTGTAAAAGTGATCAGACGGTGCTTCGCAGTGCAGGTGGATTATGACACAGAGCATGCTGCAGCAGCAACCCAAGAGTTATTTAAGACTATCCCTTTTCTTTGCCTGATCTCAGTCCAGGGGAGAATGCCTTTGAGTTACTGAAGACAACATTGATTGCAGAGAAACCAACGGGCTGGGTGTCTGACCCAGCGGTTTTGAGTTATTCAGCATCTTTGTTTCTCTTTTGTTTGTAATTTAGGTCTGTCAGGCTTTTGTTGTCATTTCTATATTTTCATGGTTTCCTGTTTTTATTTTGAAAGAGTCTTGTATCCTGTCTCATTGTATTAAGTTTCATTTCCCAGTAGCTTCATTAGGGTCATGTGTTTCAGCTGTTTCCCCATGTTTCCCCCATCCACTTCCCCTGATGACCTCCTGTGTATTTAAGTCCTTTGTTTTCTGTGTTTCATTGTCAGGTTGTCTGTTGTCCCCACCTTAGTGTGTCATAGTGTTTTGCAGTGTTTCATAATGTTTCGCAGTCTGCTTAGTTTTCATGTTTATCTCTTGCCACCAGCCAGTAAAGGCTCGCTTTTTGTTCAAACTGCAACTTCTCCCTCCGCATCTGCTTCTGGTCCTGTTCGCAACACATTGGTGCACCCCACCATAACTCTATAATAGTTAGAGTTTACGTTTAATAAATCCCTTGAATTCTTATTTATTTAGAACTTCAATCACATGTCGATTATTTGGTTTAAAATCTGCTGTGTCCATGTACAAAGGCAGAAGGTCAAAAGAATGGACGCATGGACCTAACTGTATATTTACCATTTTTACAATGTTACAGTACTCTGTTGTATTTCTATTAGCAGATCCCAGACCCCATCAACAACTCCAGGAAGTCACTGGTCCCACTCTCAACTGTTGAACTGATCTAAAGATTCAATGGCAGCTTGTGAAACTTGACAGTTTTCTGAACTCATGCATGCATTTCTCAGTTACAGAAGAGGGTTTGGATCCTGTCTGAAACTTTCCCACTAAAGGATTTCTTTTTCCAGACTTCAAATTCTTTCTTTCTCTTTTTTTTTATCCTTCTCAGAATTTAAAGCCAGAGTTTTATTTACTTGGCCTCGATCACTATGTGTTGGAGCAAATTGTATTAAAACAGCTTAATGAGCCAGTCTTCAATCATAGTCACAAATATAAATTGGGCAAGTCTTAATTTGTCTCTCCATCTTGGCACCTAATGGGCCAGTCTGTTGGTAGTAAATGGGGCAATATTCATGCGATTAGTGTTTATTTTTTAATGGGGAAGTGTTCAGTTGGTTGAGCGCCCATTTATTTGTTTGGTAGTGTGTGTGTTTTCTGTTTTGTTTTTCTGATAGTATAAACCTGCCAAGCTGATAAAAATGTTCTGTCATTACTTAATGTCACACTAGGCCATGGATTCACTGTGCTAATGAATTCAGTAAAGACAATAAGTATGCAAATTGGAGACGCTTAGAGTCATTCAATATAACAATTTTTTTTGACTTGCTTGGTGTGGTTATATCAGATGTTAATGGATCGGAAAGCCAAAGCAATGATCTTCAGGCGTTTTTCCTACACTGTGTGGCATAGTTGTGATGAAAGTGTCTGTTGGTGTCTAGGTGTTCATGTGAGTAATTGAGCCAGTGATGTGTGTAGGCGTGAGTGTTTTCATGAGAATTTATTGACTCTGCCTTTCTGTCTCTGCCTGACTGCTTGTCTAAAGTGGGGTTTTGGTTTTGTGGACTGTAAATAGAGGAGAGGTTGGAGTGTGACGTTTTCTTGTCCTACACGGTCCTCTGGGACACGAGACCTAACAAACCGGCTTAAATGCATCTTTTTAAACATTTTCATTTTGTAAGTGTTTATCCGTTTGTAACACTTAAAGACAATAGCTTTACTCTCATGAATAAGAAAGCTGGGATGTTATTTTTTGTTTTGTTTTGTTTTTTTTAGAAAAATGTGAGTCAAAAGCTATCTATTATTACAAAAGCTGCAAAAACGATGAATTTTCAAATCATTGCTAGAACTCACTGAGCAAAACGTTTATTCAGGCACTACTAATGAGCCATTCGGTCTGTTTGTGACTCTTCTTGCAGGTTCAAAATGCTATCTGTGACATTTCATAGGGAATCATTCCCAAAGTCTCACAAAAGCTTGAGCTGTCAGCCACCTCCTATAAGTTCAGCTGATTTATGTGCAAATTGGATGGATTGTTTGTATCCAACATGCCAAATCACTTCATATCCATATGTGTTATTTCTCACACTAATAGATCCATGGTTAGTCATTTTGGGTTCACAGTCTTGCCCAAGGGCACTTTCACATATATACTGGAGGAGCTGGGGATTTAACCACCAACCTTCTGGGTACCTTCTGCTATCCTCCACAGTCCTAGTACATGCATGTTGGGCCATTTTAAATTGCCCATAAGTGTGAATGGTTGTCTGTGTCTGTGTCAGCCCTGTGAAGGACTGGTGACCCATCCAGGGTATACCCCTCCTCTTGCTGTGACAGCTGGGACAGGCTCCATCCACATCATGTTGCCGGATTGGATAAGTGGAAGCTGGATGGATGGATGTTATTTCTGTCCATGCTTTGATCAGATACACGCCAGTCATTGAAGCAGAGCTGTACTCTTCATAAAATAATTGCTTGAGCAGCTTTTTGGCTGCTTTTAATTGAGTTTCTGGTTATTCTTTTTAAAACAGTTGGATAAAGAACCACTGACATCTTTTCTTTTTCAGTCAATAAATAAAAATTCACATATGATCAGAATAGTAATTTTGAAAGCAAGTGACATACTAGCAGAAGGTCATATTTATGGTGTAGGAGAGTTAATAATATTTTTGGTGAATAAAATTCAAAAATGGATTGATTAGAAGAGTTTGTAAAGTTTGCCTTCACAATTGTAAATTTGTAGCCACTTTCATACAAGCAGCTTATATGTCATTAATTTGCTCTTTGCAGGGTTTATCAGCATCTCGTCCCTCAGTTTCATTTGCTGTTGCATTTGTATGAAAAAGTTGACGATAATAGAGCCTGTAGATGGCTGTGAGTTAAACAGATTCAGAGCTCAGCCAAACATCTCCCAAGTGCTTCCACTGATTGCTTCCCTTCTTGTAACTGTTAATCAGTGAAATCTTGTAGTGGAGTCCTTGACCTTTAATGAAAACCTGGATTGTCGGGACCCTTTGTTCTTATGTTTGAGAGCCCTGTTTTAAAAGTGACAGTCATTTGAGGGCAGGGCAGGAAAAACAGAAACAAAAGCAGATCTGCAGTCTAAGCAGCCTAAATAACCTGGAGGACAGAACTGGAGCCAGGAGTCAAGTGCAACAAATTTTTTTTGATGCAGCTGACAAAAATGAGACCAAACTGCCACGAGTTGCTCGTCCATTGTTTAAGTGGCCTCTTTGTTTGCTGTGGTATCATCATAACATTTGTTTTCCTGTAAGCATTGCTGGATATTGTGTAATCTTATAATCTGGATTAATGTCAGTGTAGCATGCATTACATTGTGTTCAACGGTAAAAAGCAGGAGCGTGCACTTGACGCAATACACAAAGAACCAGGTTATGAATTCCTGCCTTAGTTTAAAGTTATAGATTTAGCTTCAGATGAAATAAATAGATTACATCCTGCAGAATCAATATTGCAAAATTTGTGTGAGCAAAAATCTCATATTTTGAAATGGCTTCAGTAAATCTTGTGTCAACTAATTTAGTGTCAGCAGCATTTTTTAGGAACCTTCATTTTCACCAATAAACTGGTCTGCACTGACCGGGTTAAAAATGTCATTGCCTCTATAATAGTGCGCTCCAGTAGCCTATCCAGCTGTCAGGGTAGACTTTGATTTATGGACCTGTGCTGATTGGGCAAATATAAACCTTCACTCTGCTGTAGCAACTTCACAGTAAGCAAACACACCAGAACTGTGCCTGGATCTTTAAATTTACTGAAGTTAGTCTGAACTTCCACGGGCTAAAAAACAAGTGTTTTCATTCATATATCAAAGTTCAGATGTAGAGGAAGTGGACTCTCCTTTGTTTTAGTCTGCTTTTAAAAGCAGGAGGCAGTAAATGTAGTTTCGGCAGGCACGCACCCGCTTTGCATCCTGCTGTGGATCCAGGAAATCCTCTGATACGCGCTCACACGCCGTGTGTCACGTTCCTCATTAATCAGTATTCCTCATTAGATTGAGTTCAATTCCCAGGTGACGCAGACAGACAGAGATAGCAGTCAAACGAGCAGCCAAGGTTAAGTATGCTGCCTGTGGTTTTTTTGTGGGGCTTATTTTGGCCAAAGTCATTACATGCAGCAAATTCAATTCAGCAAGCTAAGGCCTCCTCCTGCCGCATTTCAAATCACAATTATGCTTTGTCTGAGACTCTGTTAATAATGAAAAATGTTATCTCCGACATTGTGTTTTATTGAGCAAACCAAAAATAAATGGAAGATTGTTTTTGCTATTCATGTGTAGTATTATATTTGGTCCCCGGCTTTATCTTAAAACTGAACAGAAGTCCATAACAATAACATTTATTTAGCAGAAATAAAAAAAAATGGGCAGTCAGAGCAGACTTGCAGGTTTTTGTCATTTTTATGTTAGCATTCAGAATGACAGAAAAACTACCCACCTCAGAACTACTTCAATTTTCCTGTTCTCTGCTGTCATTACATCTGTCTTGAAATGTCCTACCTCCTGCAGCAGATGCTGTATTTCAGTGTTCTTCCTGAGAATAGATTTTATAAAGCAGTTTCTCCTGCTGTTCGGCGTAACGTCGACCTCCATTGTTAATACAAGCAGGGAAATGCTGGTGCGGGCAGCTTAGGAAACTGCTTTGCTAAATGGAGTAGAAGTGGGGCACACTGCATTCTTGTGTCTCTCCATTAATGAACAGACAATAATAACAGAAGTATAAATTAATAACAATTCAGAGCTGCAATTATCTGTTATTTTAGCTCGCTTGGTGGGACATAAAAACTAAAAGATGCAAGAATTGAAGAAAAGGGGAGTAAGGGGGACTAATCTTTCTTTGAAATGACGTAGGATCTATGGCTTTTTAATTTATAGTGGATTAGCACTGCTGTTTTTGATGTTCCAGACATCTGTTGGAACATGGAGAACTAGAATTATGCTTGGGGCTCAAATATTTATGTATTCCATTATTGGGTCATTGGTTAGATATGTTCAGATTTACTTTAATCTGGACACAATGTAAGTGATATAAATTTCCAGTGAAATGTGTATCATAATCCTGTAGAGGATTTCCCTGTTTTTCTTGTTTAGTTTCACTGTTAGCACCATTATTGTAGGTTTTACACGTTTTATAGAGTAAATGTTCATCACAGGTACCTCACAGCCTATTCTTACTTGGACTGCATTTAGGCCTCGCTGCTTACCGCCTTATTTACAAAACCGGTGAATTGATTTGCCAGCCAGTATTCCTCGATTGTGTCTGTAGACTAAAGCAATAAGGGTGGGCATTGCAGAGAGATGAGTTTATTCGGCATTCATCGATCAAGCAGTCCGAGCAAGATAAGGAGTGGATGCTGAGTGGTGCAGAGCTTCCCACCGAGAGGAGACACTGACCCGGTTATAAGCACAGCAGCCTCGCTGACCACGGGGTAGCCTGCTTTGAAACTATTATGCAAAACATGACAGGAGAAACACAATATTAAGCCGTATTCAGTCAATGTTCTGCACACAGCAAGCCACAGCAAAGCTCTTCTAAAGGAGCTACGGCAAGTGCAACAGCTGTCCAAAACAGCAACACTGCAATATGAAGATGCGTCGTAATGATACCTTTTGTTTGTTTTTAGTTTAACCGCGATCCTCATTAGCACGATGAGCATGATTTGTGTTGCCATTTTAAACAGGTGGTAAATGTACCATAGGAAGAACGCTAAAATGAAAAAGCACACTGGAGTGAGTTCTCAGGGTCACGTTTGCCACAGTATGCTTTTCTATTTGAACAGTTTTATCTCTACATATGAGTGAATGAGAATTAATGTGGTTTTAATGAAAGAAACTTGTAACTCATTTAGGGTGAACAGCCAGATCGTCTTACAGTTACTAGAGATTAGTGGTTTAGATTTCTTGAAAAGGCAGAACTCCAATTTAATCTCGACCTTGCCCCGTTTTGATTGTACTCTTCAAATAAGAGTGAAATTATGGCTTTTTTGGACTGTGCTGCAGGTCAGCTTCGTGCCCTTTCTTCTTCGTTCTTGGCTCATCTTCTCCCTTTGTCATATCTTTTTTTATGTCTCATGATGATCAGAGAGCCAAATTTCTCAAAGTATGAGATAAATATTTCCCAAAATTGGTGGCAGAGACATTTGTTCAGTTTAAATTTTGTTTTTTTCATTTCTTCTTTGGGAATCGAGAGTAACTGAGGTCATATTTTGGGAAAACTGTGTAAGATTTCATCCCCAATTTGAGTAGGTTTTTGATCATAAACCAGTCCCATCACTGAAGCTTCTCTGGATTTGCAAAAAGGAGCAGTGCTGTGTGTTTGGTAACTCTGAGCACCAAACAGAATATGCCTGCCCATGATCAGATATGCTCATGTATGATATATGAAGGTAAATGTTTAGCTGACAGATTAAAGTTTCCGTGGTGGTTTACAGGTAAAAACTTGAGGCATTCGTCGTCCCTGCAAAGTGTAGGTCCACATAATTAGAAACAGGAAGTGATGCTCATTTTCCATCTTATCTATTCGCTTGATGTTTTGTGAGTTTTCCCGATGCTGTGACAGGAAGTGACACAGACTGATCCGACAGCACTAACTGACGCTGAGAAGCAACAGCAGTGCCAGTTCATGGTCCATCAATAATGCCATTCTCAGTGCCTATTTACTTTAGCCTGAAGAAAGTGGGAGATGCCCGGGTTGCCTTTTTTATTTAGTCTTCTTTCAGGAGCTTTGAGAAGCTCCAGTCTGACAGATCTATTTGGCAGAGGTGAACACAACGTCAGATAAGTGATGTGTCTGCACACTCTCTGCCTTCCTGCACTCTTTATCATCTCATTCACACCAAGTCCTTTATTCTTCACTCGCTTGTTTTCCTAATCTGCGTGGGACTTTGGGAAGCTTTTCAACTGTTTCGCTGTTTGGACTACATGACTGTGCAAGTCCCTCGCTTCTGCCTAGTTTCTGTATTCTGATGTAGGTACAGCTGTCTGATTAGCATGGGTGGTTTGAGATTGGTGAAAAGGTCAGCGCTCATTGACTTCATTGACTCGAGAG
This sequence comes from Haplochromis burtoni, assembly GCF_018398535.1. Taxonomy (NCBI): domain Eukaryota; kingdom Metazoa; phylum Chordata; class Actinopteri; order Cichliformes; family Cichlidae; genus Haplochromis; species Haplochromis burtoni. The sequence continues at coordinate 1,021,579 of NW_024582378.1, forward strand.
TTCATGGATTTTGTTTCTCGTCTCCCTGTTGGATAATTGATTGAATTGCCAATGCTTATGATTAATGACTGCATTCAGGTGTGGACCTCTAAACAAGCACTCTCTCACAGTGAACCTCACACAGTTCTGAGCCACAGAGGGTAGAGAAGCACTCAGAAAGCTTGCAGATGTAGATACAATCTAGATTATGGTTTGTTATAGAGTCAGTCTAGATTACTTTTCTCATTGACGAGCAGATACTTAACCTCATAGGCAGTGATGGGAATAACAGCGTTACAAGTAACGACGTTACTAAACTAATTACTATTCCTATCGTTACGACGCCGTTACTGTTACTAACAAGAAAATGCGGTGCGGTCGCGTTACTATTTTTCAACAAACAGACGGTTGAAGCTGTCTTCAGCTTACTGCAGCTTATATCAGTTGTAGCTGAAGTAGCTGTCTATGTAAGTAATCTCGGCGCTACAGCTCCAGGGGACAGCAGTCACTTTCTGGCAGACGAGCACTTTTTGGCACAACACCTGGTGCTAAACAATAAACAAACAAATAATGTGTACACAGTGTTTTTTCCTGAATAGTTTTGTCAGGTTTACTGTCTAAGGACAGCACTAGCAAGCACTCTCTGCTTATGACCAAAAAATAAAAAAACAAAACAAAAACCTTTCGTGTCGGTGGAAAAACGCACCATGTCGACCGATCAAAAAATGATATGGCAACATGACATTTGGTTGTTTAAGAAGAGGGGGGAGTTTTAGGAGTAACGGCGACAGAGAGAGAGTTTGGAGTGTGTAGTTACTGTGTTGTCTTGTGTAGTTATGGTGTAGTGTTGTGGATAGGTTTGTGTTGTGTGTCAGAACAATGAGGCGACTGCTGTCTCCAGGTAGAAACAGGAGTGATACACCTGCTGCTGTCAGACCTGCAGGTATCAGGCTGTGATGTTCAGAAATTGTGGACAGAAATTACTTTTTTGGAGTGGCACAAATAATTGGTGTGTCATCGTATTGCTGCAAATAACTTTGTTGTTTGCAAAACTTGTGCATACGATTTTAAAATTGACAACTTATATTTGCATTTAAAGTTTAAACTTTTTCTACGAAGTATTTATGTTTTTTGTCTGATTTTAGATCAACTGTGTTAATACAGTATGTCAAAATGAAAACATAACTGTAAATTCAGACACGTGAGGTTGTGCTGAAAAGGATGATACATAACAAGGCAAAGTAAATAGTTTGTGAAGGTGAAATTATACCCTGGACCCCAGAGGGTTAAACATTTTTTTTAAAAGTAACGTAATAGTTACTTTTCAAGTAATTAATTACTTTTAGAATCTTGTAACTCAGTTACTAACGCAGTTACTTTTTTGAAGAAGTAACTAGTAACTATAATTAATTACTTTTTCAAAGTAACTTGCCCAACACTGCTCACAGGTCACCACTGTTCTGAATAAGTCCAAAAGCACCAATATTGTTTATTTTTTAGTAGCATAAACCTTCGTAGCAAACATTTCAACGTTTATTTATGCAAATCAACAGCCAAACCTACGTTTTCGTGTCGCTTGGGCTGTTGAGGTTTCGGTGCAACTTTAAATGTAACCTTAGATACTATTAAGTGATCATGTCTTTATATGCCTTTATAAAGTACCCATATGAGTACTGTTTGAATGGGTTCTTCAGGGAGGCGTTGAATACACTCTACTTACACCTTAATATTAAAAACATGAGGAAATAATACAGCAAAGTTGAAAGAAACCATCAGACTGCAAAGGTAAGTGGCTGTCATTCTGACAGAAGTGGTCTCAGTCTGATTTTACATACCCAGTGTCTGACATTCCTGTTCGCAGCAGCTAAATTGCTTCTTAGTGCTTTTCAAACAGGTTACCCATATCTGACTCAGCTGCACTGACATAACTTTGACTCGTGTTAGTTTTAGGCTCACGTAATTTTGCTGGAATCATATTCATTGTTTAAAGTGAGGAGTGATGGTTGTCGGAACGAAACGGCATGTCGGCAGCAGGTTTTGTTGATCAGTCAATCCATCCCGGGCCTCTAATATCAAGTTCACCTTAGCCTGTCTTTGTGTCGTCTGACTTCACTTTACCCTAACGTTGTCAGTCAGGCTAACCGGTCACATGAAGTTGGTTATCGCCTCAATAAGTTAACTCAGGACGATCAATGTAGCTACAAGTGTCTTCACATGTTTGCATTGTTACCATCTGACAGCTATGAACAGGCCTACAGGCATTTTAGAAAGGAAGATTTTACTATAATATTAATAGGAAACGTTAAACACAACGCAAAACAGCTGCTGCTGACAAATGAGCAGCGTTAGAGTATGTGAGAAGAATATCAATGTACAGTAGTTTAGCATCAAAAGCGCTGCATGAAGGCGTGCAGGCTTCAAGCACTTTGGTCAGTAAGACTGAGAAAAAAGAGAGCTGCTATATAAGAGTTCAGCCTGTTTGAAGCCAGGAAAGAACGTCGACTCTGCGATGTAACAGACCTATCAATATCACAACTCTATCACTGAGACGTGGAAGATTCTCAAGAATTTCATTAAATTAGTGTTTGAGTTCTAGTTTTTATTCTTTCAGCTGCAACTCTGGTGGCGTTTTATGATCTGAGAGAAGACATTTAGTACGAAAACACAAGTTAAATGTTGGCTTAGTCTATATCCACTTAATGTGGGGGGATCAGATATAAATAGGTGTGCTGTTTAGGATTATAATGTTTACAGAAAATTAAAATTATGGAACTGATTTTAACCAGCAGGAAAAAAATGAAGGAGTAATATATTATCTAAGAATCTATATTTATTACTGGTACTAATAAATGAAAGGAAAAGACTTTAGGTGTTATTGAAAAGCTCGACCTTCTATCTGCACACAGATTCTCCGAGGAACGGTGGTGCTGTGGTCCAGATAGTTAACTGATTGATTTCCTCATCTTCCACATAATGGTGCAAACGTAACCTTCCTAGTAGAGAAAGCCGAGTGTTTACTTCAGGCCTCAGGACTCCATTTCAAAGACTAATGTAACTGAAATTCAAATGTTTTTGGTGTCTAGATGTGCATTCATATCTGGACTACCAATTGATTTTGTTCCAACAGTGACACAAAATTATCTTTTAAATTAAAGTGCTGGAAGCTGAGCTTGCCACCGTGAAGCTGTTATTTCACAGCACATTGTTACTTACACAAATTAGTAGTGTACATTTTGGGGTTTTTGGGTCTTGACTCAAACATTTATTCCCATAAATCACTTATGTCTGCTCTGAACCGTCTGAGTCTCCCGCCTCCTATTTTATAATTGTCTCTTTTTCCTATTAAATGAAGTAGTAGGATCTAATGCAACTGAGTGATCCTTAAAGCAGACTTGTGTATTATTCTCCAGCCTACATCCTTTACAGTGGTCAACTTCAATTATCCATCACAGAACTATGTGCAACATTTCTGTTACTCTTACAGGAAATTGTTACAGTTTTCATTACAACTGAAATCTCATATGTTTCCTTTAAGCTTCTGAACTATTTTGTTTTTAATGAAACAAATATGGATCGACTGTGTTACTATATTGCACTCTGACCGTATTTTACACTGAAACTAGACCAAATTAATACTTCTATATTTCCGTCTAGGTTACAACATTCAATTTTAGGCTGTTCTATGAAGTCACCATGTTTGGATAAATCTGGTTTGGACATCATATATTTAGTCAAACGCATAGGGGGGCTTTTAAATAAAAGTGCACAGATCACCAGTGAAAGGACTGAAATAGTTTGGAGGAAATGTAGCTTAAAACTTGATTAATGGCATAAAGAATAATGGGTTTTGCTATGAGCAAGTTTTCTTACCCTGTTTATGGTAATGTAATATATGTAAATAACTGCAAAGAGATACATCGAAATCTCAGCATAAGCATATTCCAAGCTTGTGCTTTTTACAGGACTTTTTTATAGCTAACATAAAAAAAGGTTTTGAGCGTACGAGGCTTCTGTAGTCTGTATACACGCGACTCTGAACCCTATCTTGTTCTTTCATTTCTTCAGTTTCTGTTGATGTGTGTCTGCCGGATTAGTCTGCATAAAGCATCATCTCTTTTGCATTACCGATCCCGCGATATGAATGAAAAGCAGTGGCCATATATCTCAACTGCATTACTATTACTGCAGCCTTTCATTTGACTTTTTTGCAATAAGTCTCCAGTGCCAAAGGATCTGGAAGTATAAATTTTGAATCAACCTGTATGAAGAATAAAGCAGTAGCCAAGAGTGTGCGAATGTGATCATGCATACACATGAATGCGTGCACACACATGCACACAGAGAGAAACAAACTTCCTCCAGGGACCGAAGAAATTAATAATTCACATACATTTCTGGCACATTTCATGTGTTCTCTTTTATGACATCTCCAAAAGCCTAAGAAACTCAGCCTATGGGAGGGAGATCTGTGGAATCATTATAGCTCAGCAATAACACTGCTGGACCCTTAATGAAGTAAAAGATGGATTGATGCTGGGCTGGGTTATTGCTATTCGGAGAGCCCCCTCCCCTCCAATCATCACTCTGTAGAGGGTGAGGTATACGCTCAGAGAGGCACGAAGAAAAAAACAGAGGACACAGAACCTAATGAAGAGACCTTGCTGGACAGTGTGGCTGCAGTAGCAGGGCTCCTTCTCTGTGGTTCAGACTCTACCTTCAGTCAGTGGAAAACACCCCTCCTCCTACTCAGTGCCAGCAGCTCTTATTATCTGCCATGCAACAGTGCCTGATTTAGGCCTGCTCAATGCTGCAAGGCCTTCTCCAGATAGGCCTTATTTATTGCCAAGATTTTTTTTAAAGGTCTCGACAGATGCACACACTTCCATGAAAAAAAGATGAGAGCCGTGTCCTTGTACTCTCATTAAAAACTGGATCCTCGTGTACATACAGTGAAGCCGCCATGCATACCGACTACACTCAGATAACAATAGCAAGTCTTATCTAAAGAGCTCATTGTACAGATAGTGAAGCAATATATTCGCCTGATGGCTTTTCAGAGTTTGAGATTCTTACTTGATTTAAGTTTTTCCCTTCAGCTATGATCAAAAACACCACGTCTGTTTCCAGATAAGGTCGTTCCGAATCCAAACTCCTCTGTTCTTTGCACTTTTATAGACATGATTGCATTACTATGTGCTCCCTTTGTTCACTTCCAAAGTGCTCTTCTATTGAGTGATTACCCACTTCAGACAAGGCAACAAATTTGACTTTGTCTGAGGATGGCGCTTTCCATTTTCCGTAATAGGATTGACTTAGGGTACGCATTAGAGAAGGTGGAAACAGAAACACATACTTAGCTGAGACGCTCACTCTTAATTTTCATATTTGTTCCGATATCGCATTAATCATACATTATTGCTATCGCAAAATTCCAAGTTGTACAACCTTACGACAACTGTTTTGTTTTTGGGTTTTTTTGTGTGTGTTTAAAGGCAAACAGGTTTGATATGTAAAACCATGACGACTGCTACACAATGCATGCAAATGTAGAACTAAAGCTTAAAACACGAGCTGATTTTTAAAAAGCTTGAAAATCCACTCACATTGGGCTTTTGCCTGGTTCTGTCTCATAGGTCGGTAGAGGTTGCTTTAGGCCATCTTGTTGCATGTCATTTTAACAGACAGGAAAAAAAGTCATTGTGATATTTTACCTGTTATTTTCACTTTTGGAAGACAAGACTTCTTTATTAGAATTACATTTTTAAGAAGAACTATAATATGATATAAAATAAACATGATCAAAGATTATTCCAGTCATTTGTCGTGTCAACAGTACAAGAAGTAGATGGATTATTTTTATCTGCAGTTACAGCAGAGGCAGTAAAACACTACAGGACTTAACCCAAGTCCTCGCTTGAGTTAAACCAGATGCATTACCTAAAGTTGATGCAGGGGTGATGTGTCTTTCCTGGAGACGGACAATTTCTTTGTGTCTGGTTTGACTTTTATTCTGAAGTCTGAACCCTCCTTCTGCTGCCACACTGGATGCTGAAATTACCAACAAAGTTCCAGCCATAGTTTTATAGTCTGGCAAACATTTCTTTCTCAGAGGTTAAAAGCCTCTGACTATGCAGCTTTGTAATCATGTAAACATTGCACCAGGATAAGTCCCGCAGCATGTGCTCCTGCATGAGGGAGCAGCTGCACCTGGGAGCCTGTAGTGGTCATTGACCACCCAATATCTTGATGAGATTTCTCTGACACTTTGTAAAGCCCGTGCAGAGTACAAGAACATCAAAAGACTATTGAACTGTACAGGAGGTATTGGAAGAACCAGACTGCCACTAACAGAAGGCAAAGGGGAATAAATGCTAAATTTTAATTTTCTGAGTTGTTCCCTTCCTTATCTGAGAAAACTGGAAGGACTGTATGAGCCAGACCACAGACTGATATCATCCATGCCCAAGATGACTGAATCTTTCAAAAAATAAAAACCTATATGGAAAATGTTAATTTATAAAAGAGCATAATGGAGTCTCTAAAATGAAACGTGTAGCTCTCAGGCACAATTGTGTTCAAACCGCCAATGTGCACACTGTCAATTAGGTAGCTTTAATATTTCAGTCTCTCTAACATGACATGCATAATAGAGGACTTCGCAAAGTACTTTACATGATCAATCTTCACTGCCTAAAAGCCCAGACCACCAAATTACCACTAAGTTCAAATTTGAATAACAGACTTTGATTGTTGCCTATTCATTGCATGCCAACCATTTGCTTGACATAGGCTGAGAGGTTCATTGGAAAATGGTTGGCACAGGATAAACTATATAGAAGCATGCAATTAAGGGAATCAAATGTGCAAATTCATTGCAGGCATTGTCCCTATAGTAAAGCTTTTGAAAAGTCTGATTATGTTTAATTACTATTTTATGCAGTACTTCAACTTCATATTGTACTTTGGGGCAATTGGATGGATATAGCGCCTATCAATCAATTTGCAAGCTGCAATATTGTTGGTTTCCGTTCGTCCTCACCGTTCTATTAAGCAGACTTTAGCTGCAAGGAAGTAAACACCTCATGTGGCACGTAAACGAGGGTTTGCATTTGCCAAAACAATTGGCTTTTGTCTGATGACATTTCAGTTTTTCATTAGAGCAAATTATAACGAATCCGGATTTGTAAAACAAGAAGTCTGACCTCATATCCTTTGTCCCCATAAGTTAAGTTTGCAGATTAACCAATGGTAACCAATGGGGTTATTGGAGTAATTGTAAAGCAAAGTCCTGAAGAGCACTGCTGTTTGGTGCCTTCTTCATTTTTCTTTTGTAATGTGAAAAAGTTTGCTGTGTGTTGTTGTACTATGTTGTGTAAGAAGCAGGAAAGTAGATGTAGCAGTAGAACAACAGTCACTGTAATACACACTACTAATACCTTCTCTTTACAGCCCAGCCCAGCATGACTTATGTATCATTTTTTTCCCCGTCCGTTCAAAAAGCCACCTTCTCCTTTCGCAAAGGAACCACAAAAATATAATACATGCATGTAGGTAAATCTTAGAAAAAGATATATAAAAATAGCCATATTGCTCTCATTCTATCACAAAAGAGAGCACAATCCTTGTGAATGTTTAGTCTTTGAATGCATAATTTGATTTATGCCCACACAATCATGTTTATATTCATAAAAAATAAAAACATTATCTTCCACAAGCCAAACAAATAAAATGTCTCCTCTTCATTTAGCTGGGGGAAAAATGTGGGGAAACATTCAGCGACAAATCCAAGGGGAGAGGGTTTCACGCTGAATACCTCTAGGTCTATTAATGTGGGAGATGAAAAGCTTGTGTAAAAGTGGCATGATCCTCACTTTCCCGAGAAGAGATGACTCTTGAATAGCAGCATTCAGTCGTGAACTTGACTGAATATTCTCAAGTCATGCCAATTGAGGATATTCAGAGCCTGCACCTGAAGCATTAAAAAGGCTTCACTCTCATCCGTGTGCTCTAAAGAGATGGATGACGTAGTTTATACTGTCAACACGGCGTGGCCTAAGCCTCCAAAGCCTGATTTCTCCATTGGCTCCATCTTATCCACACATACGTGCAGCCTTCTTCATTGCAAACGCTGGTTTCAAAGCTTTGCTAAGGCATTAATTCTTAAAGTTAAATCTGACCACAGGCAACAATTATTAATTCATTCTGCAGCAGAAACATCAGATATCTTGCATAGTTAATATGAAGCTGAGAAAAAGATGCAGCTGCTGTTAACTAAATAAAATGCAAAGACTGTTTTTGGAAAATTTGGGTAGCTTAGTGAGATTTGAAATTTGCTGACAATTCTCAACCTACTCATTGAGATTGTTCATATCACGTTAAACATGCATATGTGGTGAGTAATGTGCATCCTGGCCTATAATGGTCAGTTGTTATGCATAATGGCAAGGCTATGTAAATGGCATGAGGAGGCTTCGATAGACTTGGGTGACCTTTTCCCACAGATCGTTAGTTACCTTGACCTTTTGTCAATAAGGGCATAAAATTCAAAGTCCAGGTGAAGCTGAACTTTTGCGGGCTCACTCCATCACCACTCTGATGCCTCTGTTTCCCACTGCTGACCTTTTTAGGCTGATACCAACTAGCTGCCTACACGGGAATTGAGATAATGTATGCCAACAGATGTCTGACATTCTTACAACCTGAGCTTGCTCACTTGATTAGAGAGATCTCTTTCCACACTGCGTTGCATAGAGAATGTTTTATTTCCAGAGTCCCTTGTGCATGACAGCACGATCATATTCTGTAACTCAGCAGAACATGTTCACAAAAAGAATACATTAAATCTCACTAACTTTTTTGAATAGATATATTCAATCTCTCTTGTTCACAGAACCAATCGCTGGTTTTACAGATTTAAGATTTTTACCATTCTTATTCAGTTGATCTGTTGCTTTGGACATCTTTTTTTTTTTTAAATTAACATATCAATTTTGGCTAAATAAATAATATTAAATGCGAAATTTTGGTCTTGACCCACTTTGACGATAAAGCCCTGATGGTTGCAAATTTGCTGGATTTAATTTTAGCCATGATTCAAATCTAGGTTGTCAAATTAAGATGAAGAGGAATCGAGAAAACCAACTGAGGTTATTACTCTTAGCATAACTTACAATACTGGGTGACACTTTATTATAATCTTCATTGTTCCATTGTTATGCATATGATTTGGGGATGGCACGGGAGCGTGACTCCTGTGAGGGACTTAGCTGGAGGATGTTGAAACATGGATCGCTCTACATTTTCTTAACTTAAACAAACAGAAAGTAGAAATCATTCTGTTTTGGAACCTCCGACCTCCAAAACCTCAGCCTTTTAAAGATTTATAAAAATGTTTGCGAGGTAACTGGGAGTGATCTTTGACAGCACTCTAACCTTTGATAAACAGATAAATGCTGCTGTCAAGACTAGCTTCTTTCAATGTCAGGGACTTGCAAGGGTGAAGCAATTTCTCTGCTTCAGACAGAGAGGGTTATCCTTTTCTTTCTTTCATGTAATCTGGACTTGACTATTGTAACACCCTTTATTCAGGTGTCGGTCTGTCATTGCTTGTATGACTGCAGCTGGTCCAAAAAGGCTGCAGCTTGGCTGTTACGTGGCACATGCAAGCGAGACCACATATCCCCCATACAGGCTTCCTTACACTGGTCGACCTGTCAGTTTTAGAATCGATTTTGAGATTTTATTGTTTGTTTTTGTTTGTTTTGTTTTTTTGAGGCATTGCATGGGTTGGCACCTCCTTACCTCTCTTTTAACTTTGCACACTCCCACTACTTCTCTGAGGTCTGCTGAACGAACGCTTCCAGCTGTCCTGAGGTCCAGATCCTTCACGGTGGCTGCTCCTAAATTGAGGAGTAAACTGGCCTTTAACAGGACCTCCACAAACCTGCACACTTTCAAAACCTGCTTTAAAATCTTTTTTTATTGACTGGCTTTTAAACCAGAGTTGTAAATACTTTTATTCTTTTTCGTTTTTACTTGTGTTTTGTCATTTTGTTTCAATTTTTTTAAGGAACTTTATTTTTATTTTATTCTTCAAGTTTGCATTGACCTAATGAATGGTACACCGGGTCAATTAAACATCAAGTTTTCATAATTATATACTTAAAACTAATTATAATTTGTTTTTTAATAAGTTGGACTATTTAGTTTGTTTTAAAGAGGCTATATAGTTTTATACATAATACAGTTTACATATAGCATATTGGCTAACAGTGAAAGCTGTGGTCTGTTTTGTGGGTTCAGACATTAAAAGTATTTGGTTTTGTGTAGGAGAAGCAACAGGTGCTTGCTGGACTTAAAATATAACAATAAGCTAAAAATTATAGGAGCAATTTGGTAATAACTGCCATCAGTATGTAATTGTTATTCTTTCCTATCAGTTTATATGATGCACTGCAGTACGCAGTTCATAACATGGTTATGTTTTGTTCCACTAATTATTAAAAGGCAGAAATTATAATATTCTGAGTGATTGACAATATTATCATTCTACCATTAATTCATTGCCTAACAATAAAATACCTAATAAAGTTAAATTACTTACCAATTTAAAATGTATTAATAATATTATTTAAAGTGTATGGTTTTTATGAAGTACATGCAGTAGTAGTAGTAGTAGTATTTGGTAATTGTAATAAATCATCACCTCCTGTAATAATGAAATCAATATAAAGTCTGACACGATTTAAATTGAACACTAATAACTGTAATAAAAACATTTAGCAGCTGTTAGAAGATCAGTTGGTAACTCATTCTTCATTGTGGTTGTTCAATATCACATTCTTTACAACCACCAAACATATTTCAACATATCCTGATGTCATTTTCTACAACGTCTTGTTGCGAACCTGGATTCCATCACTTCTGTGAAAAGAACCAGAATGCTCTTAATATAAACTCATTTATCCTCAAAGACTTCTTTAAACATACTGCTGACATTGTTGAATGCGATGTTTTGTTTTAGATTAATACAATATAAATCACGTAGACTTACCTGCACGCACTCCCGATTATTTATCAAGTGCTGAAGTGTTTTCCTTTGCATTGTCATACAAACTATGCAGTTATTGCTATTTAGAAAGGAGTTTGGACGAGATTATTTTGTTTGAGGTTAAAGTGTTTGGACACTTCACTAATTGTCTTCATTTTTCCCTTTTTCTTTCCTGCTCCTGCTGTCTTGGATGCACATATGGATTAGGTGAGTACAATTTATTGCAATCTTACGGTAACTGCTTTTCTGTGCGTAGTAACCAACAGTAAAGCTTGTTGCAGTTGTATACCTCAGGCCCGAGCCAATCCGCATTCAAAAAGTAATTTGTGCGTTTGGTTTGCCAAATTAGACTCAGCAATATCGCACAAAATATAGATGATTAAATGAAATCTTTAATGAAAATGAATTAATTTTATTATTATTATTTATTTTGTACAAGGGCTGTGTTATAAATGTCACATCGAAGAATATCTAGCGCTATTGCTAGCTTTTCTCTAGAGGTTCTCTGACTGAATTTTGGGATTGCCAAAATTAAATGTGATGAAGTCACAGGTGCTGAAAATCAGATTTGTGTGGTATATTTTTATTATTGTGAACTTGCTCTGCAGGTTTGCTTGTACTGCATTAATATGACATCATCACAGTGGTCATGTTTGGTGCTACAAAGTCAGCACTGCTTTGCATACCATGGGAATGAGATATGCAACTGTTACAGGCACCTTAAAGTCACATCTGGAAGCCTTTAAGAGGGTAATGGGCCATCTGTTGGATGGTATTATTCTGCTGGCAGCAGGAATTTGTACAAAGTGAAGATTTATGAATCTGAATCGATAAGAGTGAAAAACAGGAGAATTATATCATTGCATATATACTGTTTTGAGCCCATCAGACATGTGGAATGACTGTGTAAAATGCATCAGATAAACCAAAAGCACAGCTTGATTTTTGTCTTCCTCACCAGAGTATTCACTGTTTCTGCTATGTACAGGGTATCATTGACACTGACAGTAGCTTCTGCCTTCTGAAAGCACTAAGGAGCGTGCAGTGCATTGGGTCATCTGACAATCTAATTTCAAGATCCCCAAGAAATGTATACTGGCTGTCTCTCTATCCTTGTCTAACACGTCTCTCTGGAAGTGTTGAGCCTCAGGTCCCCTCGGCAGGAGGAGGGCTGAGAGAAAGAGGTCAGAGAGATTGACTAAATCAAGATTAAGCTGCCATAGCAGCACTCAGGCTTGAATGTGCAGATGAGAGCACAAAGCCCAGAAGTAATTTTACAGATTGCTCAATGTGATGTAGATGTAGCCACTCTGTGCTTACCACCCCCCTCGGGCCAAAACTCTCCTACAACTACATAGAACCAGCTGGATGTCAATGGTTAAAACTTTTCAAGGTGGCTTTAATTATTATTTTTTCTCTCAGTGAGATTCTGTCTTGTAAATTTGTGGCATATGTGAATGTTTAAGTGTGTGACCTCTCACCCTCTGAACTATAGTGTTATAGGGACCAAAAATTGCCTAACAACTTGGATCTGAGATCTGCTTACAATATGTGATCACAAAGTTCTACAACTCTGCCCTCAAAAGTCAAAAATGATTTAAATTTTACTGACCTTCCCTTCAAGTTTGTTTTTTTTTTTCCAGTGCGCAGTTCGTGTCATAGAATTCCCGTTTTGACCCGGTGGGATCACAGGTGCCAATGAGAGCTAAATCCTTGGATAAAACTCAAAGATCAATTTTCCAAAGTAGGTGGTGCTGAATGAAATCAAGAGAATTACATAAGCATACTATTTTTTTTCCTGATAGTTTTTGAGCATTGTGCTCTCATCTGCAGCACACAGGACTTTGTGCCATCGCCAAACAGACTTTTAGCTTGAAAGTTTGAGGTTTTGTAGGAGATCGATCGGTCACGTAACAAATCATGCTGGGTTGCAGTTGTCAGTGTTCCCTGTCTGTAGCTTTTACAGTCCTATAGTTTTTATTCATTAAAGACTATCCTGTTTTGCAGGAGAGCTCCTGCAGCGCTCAGTTGCCAGGCTCCCTTTATTTGCTAGCTTTCCAAGGATTTCAGTCTGAGTATGAGCTCATTAGCGTCCTGAGACAGTTAGGTGCAGAAAAAAACGTAGCTGTTGAAATTCAATTAAAAACTGAACATTTCTCAAACAGTTATTCCCAACTCAACTTCAATAATTATCATTCAGAGGAAATTGTTAAATGTAAGCTTAAGATTAAACAGTGAGGAAACTACTAATTTATTACATTTTTGTTCTTACTTTAAGATTTTACGCAACTCTTTCAATATTCTTTTTTAAGACTTCTTTCTTTCCACAGTTTCTCCAGAAAACCTCAAAACCTGTAAACGCATCATATATTTGTTTAAATGTACGATTCAATGATTAGTTAATCTTCTGCATCACTAACCGGTAACTGAAGACAAAAACTGATGATTTTGTTTTTGTTTTTTATGCATCTCGGTAGAGCTAACACAACAACATATGACCATAGTAATAATATGAATATGCAAGAGAACATTTAGAAATGTATTAAATTTAAATTCCATTAAATGTGTCTTTTATTTCTGATGGGAAACACAAAATACTATCTTATACAGCACATTCACTATAGAAACGTCTTTTAAAGAGTGTAGACTCCTGTAATTCGACTGCTCTTAGTTTACTAGACCCGATTATAGCATTTGATACAGTACACCATATTGTTCCCTTAGAAATGAGTTAGGCCAATATTATAGTATATATCTATTAGTTATAGTAGTACTATACTTATGTCAGTCCCCAACATGAACAATTACTGAAAACCAAAAGCAATCTGCCAGAAACCTGGGCATGATTTTCCATCAACATCTCAGTGAACAGTGAGTAACGTCCAGTCCACTGCTGCTTTGTACACATTAGAAATATTGCAAAGATGAGACCAGTACTTTACTGAACATAATATCCATCCACTCATTTCTCCCCACTAGATTATTGCAACTCATCATATACATGCTTAAATGACACAGCAGTTTCCTTTCAACAGTTGGCACCAAATACGGAAGCAAGACTGCTCGCAAACATTTGGCACAGTGGCCACATCACTCCAGTCTTTGCAGAATTACACTGGCATCCTATTCGTCACAGAATTCAATTTAAAATTTTATTGATTACTTTTAAATCACTCTATAGTTTGGCTCTACTTTATATCTCAGAACTCCTGGCACCTCATACCGCCCGCAGACCACTAATGATAAGAGAAAATCTACTTTTACAGGCTTAAAGTAAAGTGAGTCTGTGGAGTCACTGTTTTAGCCACAGCGCTATCAGACACACTTCCTTTTACCATTAGATCAGCACAATCAGGCACAATTTAGGAAAAAAAAACCCTAGCATTTGTATAATGTTATAATTTTTTTTTACATTTTTACTTTTGCCTTCTTTTTCTTTTGTTGGCACTGTATGCATTTTTAATATATATTTTTAACAGCTTAAATATTTTTTTTGTACATTCTCTGAAGCATCCTGTAGCTTTGGTTTAGAAAGAAGCTGTGGAAATAAAGTTTGTTATTACTATTTATTATAGAGCAAAAGCCCTTTTTATTGTCAGGGAATGGATAAAGCGTGGGCATATTATTAATATTTATTCAGGTAGGATTTTGCTGAGGACGCATGCCTCTTTTATTTGTTTGTCTGTGTTGCCCATGTTATTGCAGCAATATATTGTAAAAATACAGTTGTGTATGCCGGGAATTGCTCACCTATTTAAAATTCTCCAATACACTACAGAACAGATGTGTGACTTAGGTTTTTTTCAGTGATTTACATACTGTTTGGAAAACACTACGTAGGTACACATCATATGAGAAAAATATCTTTCTATATTATTGCAATTTTATAAACCAATAAAAAAAATAATATACCTCACAGGTGGGAGCACAGGCCTGAATTATAGACTGCGAGAAATTTTACTGTGAAGTTACAGTCAAGTACTGGCTGCTATATTTGCACTGTATGCTTCCAATTTATAGTAATAGTCTCTTACTACAGTAGCTGTAAACATGGTGTAAACATGGTACAAAAGCTCCTTAACTGTTGTGTTGTGAATGTGAGGACCTAAATGCAAACAATGGAAACATAGGGGAAGGTGTGTAGATACTGAGACACGAACTCAAGGTGATGAAACACAGACATATAGCCAGAGAGCGTAATCAGGGGAAGTGGAAACAGGAGGGTAACTAAAGACAGCTAAACACAATCAAGACACATCAGTTACTGTTAAGGTCTTAAAACAAAAGAAAGGAAATGACCATCATAAAGGAAATTACTTGCCACAAATAATAGTGTATTCTATAGTATACCACGATATTTCAAGAAAATTTGGGATAATCATATTTACTACCTAATTCAAAACCGACTCTGTTGCCACGAGGTACCGACGCCATCAAAACCGTCTTTCTGCACAAAGTGAACTCTTTTATGCAGCACGTCCTGTTTTTGGATGTCCGATTTTTGTCCACTGAAGGGGTTGTTTTGTAATGCCAGGTGATGTCTCTTTTTTTTCTTTTTTTCTTTTTTTTAAGCGTTTAGGTTGTCTAGTGTTGATGTCCGTTGGACCTCCAAGTTACGGTTTATTTATAGTCCAAATGGGGTTGTTGTGGACATCTTTTCAACATCAAAGTCATTTTAGACGTTGTTTTTATACTGCTTGTATAGGCTCTGTAGTGCCATGTCTCCAGAGGGTTGAGGACATGTTTTCCAGGACATGTCCATGTCCTGTCACAGAGCCTGTGATGACAGCAGTTATACATAAATCAGTGACAGAATTAGGGAAGATTATTACCTTGATGATGGGTTCGAGATATTTGCTCTTCTATGAATATCCATCAGGTTTTCTCAGTGTGGCTCTTTCTTTTCCATTTCTCGCTCTAATAATAATCCTGTTCAGGGCAAGTTTGTGGGATTCGCTGTGAAGACTATGCTGAATTTAGAAAGAGTTAATATGTTAACGTGCTTCAAAAGCATGAACACTTTATTGATTAAATAATAGTTAGAAAGGTAGCTGCAGACCAATTTGTGAGGATGCGTTTGAAAAATGTGTTAAATGGGTATTGGGAGTTGATTGTTTTTAGCACCCTCCATTTATCATCTAATTAATGTCTAAACTTGTTATTGTCTCAGTTATTATAATTAACCTTTTGAATTTGATCGGCCAATTGTGGAATAATGGCAGGTGGGGGAATAACAAGAACAGCAGTACTGCCTTAATGGTATTAATTTGGCTACAATTCGGTATCATTTAGTTTTGCAGTGCTTTGAAAATTACGTTTTTAAAATTGTTTCTTTTGAACTTTTTTTTTATTGAATTTTAAACGTGTTTCTCACATACATACATGCAAACAGTAACAATAATGGTAATAAAAATAAAAATGTCAGGCTTTACAGTCATCAAAGAGAAATAGAGCAGTTTATGTAGTTCTCATGTTGAACAAAAATAAAGACAGCAAGACAAACTCTTAAGAGTTCGTGCACCTCGGCATTTAACAAACTACTATAAAGATTTTCACACCTTTTCATGTGGTGAAATTGAAGAAGGATAGATGGTGTAAAGGAAGATGTCACTTCCTGTTGCACTCACTGGCCACTTCATTATTTACATCAAAGTGCCTTAATTCTTCATGGCATAGATTTAGCAAGGTGCCAGAAACAAGGCACCCAGAGATTTTGGTCCGTATTACCATAATAGCTTCACACAGTATCTGCAGAGTGTCAGCTACACATCCATGATGTGAACCTTCCATTCCACCATATTCCAAAGGTGCCCTATTGGGATGTGTTACTATGGAAGTCATTTGAGTACAGTTGACTCATTCTGATTTTCAACATGTTTCGAGGAGATCAGAACTTTATGGTGTGACACGTCATCCTACTGGCAGCAGCCATCAGAAGGTGGCCAAACTGGTCATAAAAAGATGAACAGGATGAGCAACAATACTCGGATAGGTTGTGGTGTTTAAACATTGCTCAGTTGGTATTAAGGAGCCCAGTGTGTCCCCCACACCTTGGTTGTTACAAGGGAGGATGGACCCATTCTTTAATGCTGTTTATGCCAAATTATGACCCAACCATCTGAACTTTGATTAGCACCATCTGAACCAATTTTGATTAGCACATTTGAATTGTGTGTTTTTAGCTGGTACTCAGTGTGGTCTTCTGCTGCTGTACCTCATCTGCTGCTTCAAGATTGAGAGTGTTGGATGATGCTCTTCTGCGTACCTTGGTTATAACAAACGGACATTTGAGTTACTATTGCCTGCCTATCACTTTGAAGCAGTCAGGCCAGTTTCCTCTGATTGCAGGCTTCAACAAGGCATTTTTGCCCAGAGAACTGCTGCTCATTGGATACCTTCTCTTCTTCTGGTTATTCTCTGTAAACCCAGAGATAGCTGTTGGGGGGGGGGGGATCACAGTACATCAGCCCACTTGGCACCAGCATCGATGCCACTTTCAAAGTCACTTAACTTCCTAAGACCCGAACTCTTCCACGGCATGCGTTTTTAATTTCTCTTTGATATTTGGGCTGATTGGGGCCCGATGAATGTAAAAACATAGAATTACCAGATTTATTTTTTTTTTTACCTTATTTTTGTTTTTAAGAAAAATAAGAGCCACATGAGGATATTCGTTTAAAATTTTTATAGAACAGTAGCAGTATAATGTCCTCGTAAGTGGATATCAGGCCCTTGTAGAGCAAAATTAAGTATTTTGGTCTAAATAACCCAAAATGTGACGTCCACCTATGTGGATGCCAGGTCCTAGGAGGTTAAATCACCTTTTTTCCTAACCACAGCTAAATCCAGTGAGTTGTTGACATGTAGTTATCTGATTAGATGTGTGTTGATGAGCAGTTAAACACATGCACCAACTGACTAGTGTGTATATGTTCCATGACTGGAACAAAGTCCAAAGTCAATTCAAGTTAATGGATTAAAATAGCCTTTAAATATCATTGGACGTGTTAGTTTAATACATGTAATCGTTGTCTGTGTGTGCATTTGCTTCTTTGTAATTGGAATACAATACAGTAAGATCATAATTATATCTACATATAAAGCATCTACTGTAGCACTGGGCTAGTTTATGTTTTGTTTTGTTTTTTCTTTCTGGTGTGTTTAAGTGTATCATCTTGCCAACAGCATGAGTATGTACTAGTAAACGTACTACACATATTTAATGCTACAGTCAGGTTATTCACCTCATCAGTCTCACATAAAGACAGTACAACAGTTCTCTAGTATTTATGTCTTCACATTTTGGACACATGGATACACAGTAGAAGTGGAGTGCAATTTTCTGCTATACAAGGACCAGTTAGTATTGTAATGTGGGTTTATTATTGTATTGGTGCTATTAGAGCCATCTGATTTTATTTTTATTTTTTTCCCTCCATCCAGCCTTTGTCTTGCTCAGTTGTTATGAAATATCGGAAAAGCAAATATTTTACATTTTGTAACACATTAACCATCAATCACTTCAGCTACTTGGGTTTAAATGTCTTTCTTCTGTATATTTGGAGACTGGTAAAAATGACAGTCCTGGAATATGTTTCCATATTTTATACAGAATGGATTTGTTTTAATCACAGCCATCTCTCCGCCATGTCGTTTGGCTTGATTTTGTTTAAACACAACCTGGGAATAGCTGGATGAAGGGTATCATGTTGTGTTTCCAGATTGTGGATGAAATCCGAGCCTTAATGATGGTTCCCCTCACATAACCACATTTTGATGTGGGGCCTCTCTGTGGAGCCCTGTGAACCTTTCTTTCAGAGTAATAAGCTTTATACCCCCACAAGCGCTTGTTTTATTATTTTTTTAAACTATCCTCTTATGTATGTGTTACTCCAAATCACTGAAAAACGACTGAATGACAAAGTTTTACTGATTCTCAAGCTATTTCAGAAAAGGAGTTCAAAATTTATTTCATTTAATATGAAATAAAATACTGTGTAATTTTTTTTTTTTTTAAATCCACAGAAAAATGATAATGATTACTTTTATATCCAGTTTAACTTTAAATGGATCCTTATATCACTATCCTATAAATGAAATGGGTGTTCAGTGCTGTAGCTTTGATGAATCATAAATACATTAGTCATCATTAAGAGGCTGCATTATGTGGTTTTTAAAGATTTATCGTTCTGACTAATAGCAGAGAGACTTTTCCCCTAATGAGATATTTGATGGTCATTGTAGTAGTTTGGCTTTCAGTGTGCATTCTTGAATTACCTCAGAAATCCACAAAAGAATACCGAATGGAGGTCATAATGTGAAAACAGAAAATAGGCCTGTAATTGGCTCAGCATAGGCTTTGCTGTTTATTTGAGTGATGGTAATGGCTGTGAAATGTTCTCTCCTCCCCAAATAACCAATAACAAAAGCTCTGAGGTGGCTAAAAAAAAAACACCCTATTGTATTATAGCTTTCAATGAAGATGATTGAAAGTTGTTTGGCTAAATAACCAGTCAAAACTATGTTTCCCTGATGAGATGGCATATTTTCCTCTGTCAGTTATCGAGCGTCCTAAAACCTTGCAGCAAGGGGCGCTAAGGATTTGGTCTTCTTATCCTGAGGCACATTTTGCTTTTCTTTCAAAACCCGTTCATGAGAGCAACATTAAGTATTTTTCTGACTATTCGAGGGGGGAAAAAAAAAACAGGATTGGTGAGACGCTCAACATTAGCATTCACTTTCACTTGATTCCTCATTATTTAATACATTCAGTTTTATGTAAATGTCCTTTTCAGCCTTTTGTTTATATCACCACCAACTCTTAAGCTTGTCACCAACTTTGACAACCCGACTGTACTCTGTCTTGCTGAGCATCACACGGCATATACGCAGGGAATTTATGCTGAAAACACCAGGCTGCAGCTGCTGGTGGGAGTTTTGGAAATTGGGTTCACAAGTGCAGGTTAGAAAGTCAAAAGAGTGAATGAGCTGAAAACAACTGTAGCGCAAACAGGAACTGATTCACTTGATATTTTCTGCACATGTACTTGCTGGTGTAATTTGTTGCATTAATGATGGAAAAATATCGATGACCAGCTTTAAAAATATTAAACAAGCACTTAACCCTTTTGCTTTCTTTTCAGAGTAAATGACTACTTAACATCCTGTCTGAATAATTTTCATCAAAACAAACGGTTTGTTGAACAATGAGTGAGATAGTTGGAAATTCTGAGCTGTTCTTGGTTTGTTTTTTGTTTACCCATTCACCTGCCCCGGAGAGGTGTAAAACCTTTGTTTGGGGTCATGCAGGTTGAAACCAAAGAGCTTTGTGCACTCTGCTCATGCAGTATTCTCTTATAAAACAAACCTACTGTATTTGAACTGCTGCAGTTTGTACTTTTTCTTCATGAGATTCAAAGCAGAGACGAGGACTTTTAAATTTGAGCGACAGATGATAGATGCTGGTAGGTGAAGCATTAGACATCCTGATCATGTTGTGAAACAAAGCCATGTTCCAAATGAATTAAATGCTTCTAGCTGAACTAATTGATATGTTTCCTGTCATTAATGGATCACATTATCAACTGCATTGTGCATGAGGTCAACGATAGTAACCCACAGAGGATAATTACCCAAGTCTGCACTCTCCCTTAGTTGTTTTTATGTATCAGCTGAAATATAACACATGAATGTCTGTGTGACTTTACGCCTGCTGGGGTTTTAAAATGTAATGGTCTTTTTTTTGTGTCTCAGCTTTTGTCCAGTTTTATTCAGAAGACCTAATGAATCCAGCTTTAAACCTGAATGCAGTTCAATCAATCTCCTGACTGTACAGCATTATCCTCTGAACAGTCACCAAGGACTGCAAATAAGTTGCAAAACAATATTTTGCCAAATAGAAGCTGTAAATGGATCAAAGGTCTTTGCTTATTTGGGTCATCTATTATCTATAAAACATTCAAAGCTCAGAAAAGCAGACCTTTGACAAACAAAATGATACTTTTCCTGCCTTGAAGAATTATATCTGGATCTCTGCTTTCAATGCGGATTGTGGAAAGAGCGCTTTTTTTTTTCTGTTTTTTGTGAGACCTACTTTGCTGTAACATTCGTCATTGTTTGAGTTGGCTCTCTTTTGCCATTTCAGCCTTGTAATTATAGAGATTTAGCCAAACCAAACAGCGTTATGCTAAAGACTTGTAGTGAAGCATGAACTATTCACACATTCAAGGAGCGCAGTGTTTATTAACCTGCTGTAAATGTATTTATGTGTTTAGCAATGTAATAAATAATAGGGGTGAATATTTTATGCTACTGTGTTCAACTGAATGTTTTGCTAAAGGTCAAATTTATTAGAGATTAATGTTTTGTTTTAGTGCTTGTTTTTTAAAGAGGTGAGCGTTTAAGTATCAAAACTTTACCTAAGGTGCAGGATTCATGATTCTCTGCCTGGTTGATTTAGACATTTGTGACAAGGTCTTGAGTCCTTGCCAAACTGAGGCTTTTCTCACCCTCCAGAGTTTATTTATACATTTTTTTTTTCTTACATTTTTCCTGCTTGCAATTTGCAACAATGTCAGACAGTATTTTGAGTAGAAGAAAACTTGCAAGACCTCAGTTCTGGTATCAGTTTTCATCACTTATCAGTTGAAGATGAAGAAGACGACCTGCGTACTTGATGCCAAACTTGCTACACCTCTTGTTGGATATCCAACGGCGCTGTGAGGCTTGCTCTTGAACTGTATACTCCAGGCTGGTGCTCACTGTGCATGCTACCTGCCAGCCGTTTCGCAAGATGATCATCAAACATGTGTGAGTATATGCACCCTGGTGATTTCCCATCCACTACCTGAGGGCTATAGCACCAATACGACTATTATCCTGTAGTTAATTTTGGGCCCTATGAACTCGAGCAAAGTGTGTGGAAACAAGAGTTGACTCATTATTTTGGAAAACTATCGAGTAGCTGTTTTACCTCGACAACCTGAACTCTGCCACCGTGAGAACAAAGCTGTCCACTACCCAGGCTGGAAACGTTAAACTCTGTGCTGTCATGTCCCCACTTGAGGGAGAGCGCTGCTTATGATGTCTGCAAGTCAGATGGTTCACCTGCCTATGCGTTAATCGTCTTGCAGTATTATGGCATGCGTGGCTGCCATCGAAAGCAAGCTACTAGTGTTTATTAATCATATGACTACTGATATAGAAGTAGCAGGATGAATTGTGAAGTTTAATCTGCTCAAAACATTTCGAAATGAGAATTTTCTTCAGTTGCCAGATTGGGTCATCTAATCTCAACCCAGTAGAGCAACTTTTCAGTTACTGAACAAAACTGGTGGAGTTTATTTTTGTTGTGCTGACTTTTTACAGTCAGTTGCAATAACTCGTACTGCACTAGCTAGCATGACGGAGTTTCTATACAGCTGGGCGGGTGCTATGATGTTACTGATAGTGAACTTTATTTTATTCATAAGGTTAGGCAGTTTGTCCCGTACTTCAGCTACAATGGAAAAAGACACAAAGCTGGATTTATTCTGTGTGTTTACGCTCTCTCATTCTCTCCCTTCCCTCTCCTGTTGCTGCTTCAATCATGAAACTGATCAATGATCAGCTTATCGGCTTTTCTCTCTTGTTTGTTTATCGCCCACTTTGCGCCAGAAAGAGGAAACCAGCGGATGTCGCGCTAAACAACAGCAGCACGTTTAAGCTTGATCAGCTGTTGTTAGAATTTATTTAATATTAATTTCTAGTATCAGCTGATGTTTGCTGGAGCCACAGCTGTAAAGCTGCTGGTCATGATATGGTTTGGTATATCTGGTGAGAGGGAAACATGAAGATGAAACCAGGAGATGTCCTTACTGAATCATCAGAGCTGAACAGGTGATGGAGAAACAGGTTTACCTTTTAGGTGACATGAATGAGTTGAAGGGAAGTTATGAACTGTTTCTGAGAGACAAATAACACCAGGATCCTTTTTATAGTAGCTGACAGCTGGTAACTGTGCAGGGGCGGGTCTAGCAAAGTTTGCCAGGGCCAGGTAGGGCATTAACAGGGAAGAGGGGGCACAAAGAAATACTTTTCTTTCTTATTCTCATTTAAAATATCTAGCTTTTATAAATAATTATCTGAATCTTACAACCAAAGTTTTTATCTGAGTAAAATGTATAGAAATCATACATATACCAACAAGACTGTACATCACTGTCACAACAGCGTTTGTTTTCATTCAAAGGCTTTATGGCTTTTCTATAATACCTGGTGGCGGTCTCTAGTCAAAATGCCCGGGCCGATTGTTTTGTCCCAGTCCAGCCCTGGAGACCCACAAATGAGCAGAAACTCTGCAGCGGCAATAAAAGCGGCAGCGCATCTCAAAAGGAAATGCAGCAAATGGTAAAAAAAACAACAACAACAAAAACCAACCCTGTTTACCAAATTCTTGTGAACCTAGCTGTTATAATAGAGGTATCCATTGTGTATTAGCAAGCTGCAGTTCTTTTTTCTGTCCTTAATATAAACTGTCTGGAGCTGTCCTTGGTCCTGAAAGTGTTCACACACAGCCTCGCCTGATCCCTTGCCTCTTCAAAAGGAGAATCAGTCATTCTGGTCAACTAGTCTTCTATGCTTTTTCTACTGGCTCCACTTGTGTCAGCTGAACAATAGTGGCTTATTATGAGCATTCGTTTGTTGCATACAGGAACAGCTGCATGCTTACAGCAATAGGAGACCTGCTGAGAGACACAAACCTGTGTTCATAGGACTGGTACAATGTGTTCTTTGCCTCCAGATTCCCTCCATTAAAGTTGATTGTTTACCCAAAGAGAAAATTTTTCTTGAACAATTTAAAAATATGCAGTAAAGCATCATCTCTCCCCCCAACTGGTTTATATTTGACTGTTTTCTGAAACAGTTTTAGAATTTGTGCAATTTAGAGACTAACTGAGGTGGTAATGCCGTTTTTCTCACACATGCTGGAGCTGCTCTGTGGATACTGAATAATGAATTTAGTGTTTGACAACAGTCACTGTTATTTGCCAGATTACGGGCACATTTTGGAAGTCTCAGCTGGGAGCCCAAACTTACTTGGATGAGACATCTTAAACAAGAGCACTGTAAAAACATTATCAGTAACTGATTATTAATGGCAATGCTTGGCAGTAAAGTTTTTCAGGTTGGACCAAACTGCTGACAAACAGGCAGGCAGACGGTAAAACACAATGAACTTTAATTAAGACGGTGCAGAGCTGGCATGAAATAAAAACAAAAAATCAAAATGAAATAGTCAACAATAAGGAAGCGAAGGCAGGGAGCCAGCAAGAGAAGAACAAGGAATGTGGGAGGAACAGGACAGATACGATGTGACAAATTCAAAGGACAACAAGGACTAAATTCACATCCAGTCAGGGATGATAATCAAACACAGGTGAACTCGATAACAAGTGTGGGCGAAAGAACAAAGGCAGGGAGTAAAAATGCAATAAGACACTCTGGAAAACAGTTCTGAGTACTAAAATGATAAAGACAGTTACCACAATAACTTTTCCTTGAAAACAGCTTCTATTTGGCAAGAAAAATGACACATGGGTCAATAGAACAGAAGTCGTTCAGTCTTTGCTTTGATAGACGGAACAAAAGTCCACTAATGGTGAAAATGGAAACGTACCGAACAAATCATGTGACTGGAATAGAGTTCTAGCCACCTCAGGTTGGTTTAGGAGCTTAGGAGGAGCAGCTCAATGTGTAATGTTTGGGCAATGGCAGGTGCAAATACCTGAAAGTTAGGAGTGTGAGGAAAAAAGACGAAATAACAACAGAAGATGTTACCAAGTACTCCAGCAACAGCGTTACCAAAGAAGATACCCAAACAGAACAACCCCAAGCTGCAAAGATGACGGCATTGTTGAAAAGAAGGGTTGTGTGGAAATATTTTGGCTATTTTAAGTCCTAAAAAAAGGAAGTGTGTGTCAGAAGAACGGTGCGATCCTTTGGAGTACACACAATAAAAGACCTTACAGTACCAGAGCAGTTCGCCTGTTCCATGACTTTCAACAAGAAACTTCAAAAGACAAAGAGACAAAATGATATAACCCAATCAACAGCCTGCTTTATTATAAAAGACAAGATATCAGTTGAAAATATTGTAACTGACCTTTGGTGCTAACTCCCTGGCCATAAACATTGCTCTCAGATGGCACTTCTCAGCTATACGCTGAGTGCAGGGAGACGATTAAATGGCTGTGTCAGACTTTGCTACCACATCGGATTTGTGGTCAAGTTGCACATCTGATCCAGAGGTCGGCCTCATTGCACACTTCATTGAGATGATACTGCACTCGTGCATTTTTGTCCCTTCCGCATTGACTGAAGTGGAATACCATTGAGCGACTGTCAGTTTAAAGTTCTCCCTCGTCTACATTTTAGAGTTTCTTGAATTTGTACAGCGGGTATATGCAGCAGTATTCATATATATAAAATATTTATTTTATGCAGCAGTATTCATTATTTTATTTTTCTTGGTATATTTATTGGTGGTTTTTTGTTAACACTTTAAAATGGCTTTAATTTATACAAAACAAAGAGGATATAATGTAACATTTTCTTTAAGTAACATTTTCTTTACGTTCTCCTTTGATACTTGAAACTTTTTAATGGTCAGAATAAAGATTTTCGTTTCCTTCTTGTTTTTTATGTTTAGGTATTAGATATAATATTCTACAGTATATTTATTCTGTTCATTTTCTGTCAGAAAACAACTAATATTTAAATCAAAATTAACCCTAATTCTCAATTAGGAGTAAAGACAAACTTTTAAGCATAACAGAAATAGTTGGTTGGTTGATATTTAATTTGTTGTTGTTGTTTTTTTATTCTTTTTTCCATATCTTGCAGCTCTACATGGAAACTGAACTTCAAATAAAAATGGGACTTGGAAGTCTGTCAAACAAAGTTGCCAGGAAAAACTAAAACAGAAACCAAAGATCATTATGAAGGCCATAAAAGTTAATAGAGCATGTCTACAAGGTGTCATTTTCCCACATGAAAGTCTTTATTTTCAGGTTTTTTTCTTCTTTCTTCAACCATCATTTAGAAACATTGACTTTTATTGTCGAAAAGAACGGCAAAAATAAAATGTGTTCTTTAGGTTCTTTTCACTTGATTTGCCACATGTATTTGGTGTGTGTGTGTGTGTGTGTGTGTGTGTGGGTGTGTGGATCTACATGGTGCTAAAAGAATCTTCCTGAAACCTGAGATTTAGTTTCTGAAAAACCTCGTAAAGTTCAGTTTTGTAAAACGTACCATCTTCATACAGAACATCCAAGGGTTCAGACAAAGAAGATTTCATGGATTGTTTCCACATTGAGTCCTTGTTGTGTTTTGACTGGCAGTGAATGAGAACAGCATGACAGATTTGTTTAGCTGAAAATGTCAAAATAAAGAACGGATGAGATGCAGGAAAATTTTGAAATGTACCCAAGCAGAAACAGATTATTAAAAATGTGAAAATGAACGACAGTTCAAGAATAAAATTTACACAAACTGCCACGTCACGCACACGTGCTTCCTTACGTGTTAGCACGCGCGTTAGTGTGCACAGCTGCAGGCATGTAGGCCTCTGAGAGCGTGAAAGTACTTTCATATTTGTTTTGTGCGTGTTGCTGCCCCTCAAGCGTAATGGCGGAATACAGAATGAGCGACCATTGTATTACCTCCTCCCTGGAACTCTTTAAAGAGCACACGGCTCCCCAGCTGCATGTTAATGCAATCATTATTTTAGTCTTTCTTTTGCTGATACTACTTTGACCTTCAATGCATTCCTCGGCCCATTTTTCTCCAGGGAGAAGAAATTGGCTACATAACTGCAGAGCTTCTCCTTTGGCAGTTCTCTCTGAGCTGAGGTTGAGCAGTAGAGTGGCTGCACATTCCAAATGAATGAATTTAAGTGGAAATCTGAGAGAATTTCTTCATTCTGGCAGCGAGGTGAGCAGACAGTCGAGTTACACATGCTAACAAGAACGGCGACGGTGAGTGTGTTGGATGCCGCTGTGCTGTGACTTGATTTATCGACCGCTGCTCCACCTGAATTCTCAAAGTTATCAACTGAGAGTGCACGCTACGACCGTACTCAGTGGAGCCGCTGCAGCATCAAGAGCTCTACACGTCGAAATTGGTTCACTTTTAGCTATTAAGATGCACGGTAACGTTCATTCAACCGCGCTCTCCTTGACGAGCAGCAGAAAGAACCTATCACTCAGTGGGTCAGAACAATGAGATGAGCGTTTTACATCTGACGAGGCAGAATTATTAAAGATCAAAAAGAAGCCATCGACCTGCGGATTAACAGAAGGTTGTAATCTTTAAACTGGAACCAGCTTGTCTTTCATTTTTTAAAACGCTGTCTATATAATATCTACAGTAAATTCAGATTAATCCTGAAACAGGAACAGTCCCTGTGCTTCTGACCTTGTTTACTTTAATCGCTTTTCCAGTGGCACGGCCTCAGCGAGAAAATCCTTCAAGGACAGCCCAAGATTATTTGCTGCCATAATCTTTTTTTGAAATTTGCTCTGAAATGAAATGTTTTCCACCATTCAGCCACTGATGTATATGCGACCTGATAACAGAAACTGAACATAATGAAAGTTTCTAACCTCCGCCCTCTTTTGTTCTGCAACATAATGGTCCTTTTAATTCCTCTTTTACGGTCTGCCAAGATAATTTTGTATTTCGAGCCCATGGCTTTTCCATTGGTTAGAACCCTCTGGTCTTTTGAAAGCGGGGGAGTTCTAGGAGAAAGTTTTTGCCTTTGGTCACTGAGAAGAAAATGATGGTAATGTTCTCCTTTCACTTGATAAGCTACTCAAGTTGTGTGGATCTGTGCAACGTAGTGAGTCATCCCCAGTGTTTTGAGCCTCCAGCGGTGACCTGGAAGGCCCTCTTCCTACGTCAGTTTACTGACTGCCATTTGAGGGAAGTTCCAAATCCAGTCTTTGCTCCAAACATGCTTGAAATGTCATGCGTGAGCCCTCAATCTTTCCCAGTCACCCTCAGGCATGTTCCAAAGTTACAGATTACTGTAACATGCTACTATGTAATGTAATCACATGACATTTTTCATTTCCTTTTCCTTTTCTTCCTGCACACACACTCTTATCGGCTGAAGTCTGTTAATGTGGAAAGAGGAGGGAAACAGTGGAGCAGTGTACAACATCCAGGACAGGCATGACTGCATAACACAACTTAGGCTCTTTGCAAACATCTGCACAGGCATCAGCTGCCAGAGTGACATTAAAGCTGAGTGCATGCAGGTCTAATACTATTAGAAGTATTGTAACCAATTATATTCTCCAACAAGTAAGATATTGCATTACTTTTGAGAAAAGTAATGTGCAATTTGTTATACATAATGTTTCTGAATAATGACCTCAACATTGAACGTGAGAAGTAATATCCTGGAGGTGGGAGGCAGAAAGATAATTGAAGTGTAGTTATTACATGCAGATGAAAGTGATCTCTTTTCAGCCAGAGAATAAAGCCACAGTTTGATATTGTTGTCACATCACTGCAAATAAGCAGCATTTTAAACCTAATTGCTGTTTGTTTGAGGACAATAACTTCTATTCTTGAGGAAAGTTCAGTGTTGTTCCTGAAATTGGGGGAACAAGGGGCAGGGGGTGGGAGTCACTTTCAGAGTGGAGACCTAACCCTTGCTGCTTAATTGGATTCCTCAGATAGTTTTATAAAAAAATCTTATCTATAAGGATGCTCAAATGTGATATGGATTTATTAAAAGGAAAACATATGAGACTGTCTTATCTGAACCACAGTGATGTGTGATATTATTCTGTTATCATATGTTACCTTATATATGTAATCAAAAGTAGTTGAATTAGAATACTGCTGTAGATCATATTATACCCTTTAATATAGAGTGTGTGAGCTGTATGTAGTTTAGTTCTCGTTATACTTTTTAGTTAACAGCACATATTCACTTATTAGTTTATTAGACAAGTGTGCATCACTCTGTATCCTTGATCTGCTGTGAATGTGTTACATGCTTAATTGTTGAATCATGAAGAGAAGATTGTAAGCAGGAGACTCTGTGTCTAAGAAAGGGGAGATAGACAGACCACATTCCATACCCCCACCTTACAGAAAGCAGAGAAACAACTGCCGAGGTCATAACTTAGGCGCTGTAACAGAGAAAGAATGTGATGTTTTGGCTTTTACGACTAGATGGGGGCCACTAGAGACTATAAAAAGCTGAGCAACCCGTCACCATTTGGAGACTTGCTGTGACCCTCTTCAGGCAGCTCTCCCCATCATGATGGTCCTTATGCTCTTAAGTGTTGAATTGTATGGAAATAAATGATTGTTGATTGAGCATAAGTACACCGAGTATTGTCCTTCCTTCAGCCCAAAGATTCAAAGAATTGGGAGATTTCAACAGATGAAAAAGCTATTATGCAATATCTAATTATATTTTCTTTTAATTGGATACAGCAGCTGATGAATATCTAAATTAAATAAAACCACTGTGGACAACAAAGGTGTTTAAATGTACGGCAGGAACGACAGCTAAAACAAACTATATGTGGCATAAAGATGAAACATTAAAACATAACAGATCATTTCAAAGTATAAAAATAAGTTACCAGTATTTATTCCAACCCTTCATAGGTGTCATTTAAACATGTTGAGTGAACGTCTTCTGGAGTGAATAGACAAACTGTACAGATTTGATGGCCAGTGCCATCATATCACATGTAAATTTTTTTTTTATTTTGTCATAGACATTGTGTGTGGTTCACTGTTGTCAGTGATTTTGCAGTTATATAACAAAGAACAGTAGCTACAGTATAAAATGTCATTGTTGTTTAAATCTAATGAAAGCTGTGCTTCAAACGGTTTGGGCTATTCTAAATCTAACCTTAAGTAACGTGTATTTCACATTTTTAAAAGAACAAAACATGAATCATATTTTTTTGAAAAATGAATAAACAACCTGTCTGTGTTAAATGTTGAATATTGTAAATGCTGAACACTGCTGAAGATTACTCCTTTGATATACTGGGCATGCTCACTTAAAGCCAATAAGAGAAACACTAACAAAAACAGACATTTGTTCCCTTTAACAATCATTTATTTCAGCTTTTCAAAATTCCAGCAGCAGAACACCATCCGTAAACTTTCCATTGAAAGTTGTCTATTTTACCCTTTGGTTGTTTCTTTCCTTGATACATTTGCTTTTTTACCCGTGCTTTGTGCAGATGTTGTGCATATGTGTGCACGGATTGTAGTTTTTGCTTCCTATGTGAAATGATAAGTTTTTGTTAAATATTCAAGATAATCATGAATATGACAACAGCCAAGGCTTTAGAGACACCAGAGACGACTATGTAGTGAATGCACAATGTAAGTATAATGTATAATGAATAGATAACTCCAGTGTTGGTATGATTGTTATACAGCCAGAACATCTTGTGCTTCAATCCAGGTGGGAGTCTTTCTGTTTGGAGTTTGCTCCCTGTGCTTGTCCTAATCCATGGGTGGAAAAAGTTAATTGGTGATTCTAAATTGGTCGTAGATGCCAGTTGACTACAAAGCCTGGTGACATGTCCAGTGTGTAGTCTGCTGCTTGTCCATGGAAGAATGAACAGATTGATAAGTAGAATGAAATGACTCACTCCTTTATTTGACAGGCAGGGTTTTTTTTGTTTTTTTTAACAATCGCTGAACAGAGATTGTCTGCAAATTGTTTTTTTTTTTTTGTTGCATACCGCATAAAGTGTCATGCAATAAGTGTTGCGACCTTCAGCTGTTCATAAGAACTGCTTGAAACTCCCATCAAATTTCCTGCTGACCATAATCCTCGTCAATCTAAAGCTGATAATACACCATTGTGTGTCGGCCTTCCTCTGCGTTGGTTTAAAAAAAAACAAAAAAAACGTCCTTTTCTTTCAGTAAGTATTTGTGGTGTAAATGTATCCACTACAATGTCTGACAATCTGTAAGGACAGACTTATTTGGTTTATATGAAGTGGGCTCTACATCAAATCACTCTTCTTTATAATGCTGGTCCAATTCGTGGGATTCAAAATAAAACTGCACATCAGTTAAATGCGCATTATGCATCCAAAGACCTTTGTCACACTCTATTGACTACTAAAGTGTTTCATATAAATGCGATTTTTGTTGTACATTCACGAATTGCATTTGAATAACCCTGAGAAAACACAAGTGGGATTTTAGGTCCCAGTGTCCCAGAACTCAGTATTAGGAAATGCTAATGCCATACCTTGAGTGTGTTGCACAACTATGTCCTTATGAATGAAACTCTGTAAGCTTTCATGGAGATTAAATGTGGAGGCCTGTGAAGTAATTAATTAATTTAGATGCTCATCAGTCTTTATTTCCATGGTTCATTTATCTACAGATTGATTAATATAAGAATTCATTAATGGGCCTGAGCAGGGCAGCACATATACTGTGTCCTTTCTATAAAGCTTACTCTGCAGATAAAGCTCGACTTTAGCAAATTAGCAGTTTTCCAGGGTTACTGTAGAGGTAATGCACCACTATGTTGTACAAACAAACGCACCAATTCATTGCTCGGTATCACTTCCAGGCCATATGGATTAGAAAAATATGAATTGTAGCCTAATGGAGCAACAGTCGATTTGGCTCCTGCTGTGGTGATTCATTCAGATACGTTGAACAATAAAAAGCACCATTAAAGTGATTGCAAGTGCTGAATTTGAGCTTTCTTTAAGGTGAAGTCAGCATTTGTGTTTGAACCTTCTTTTTTTTGCCCCTTGGGTTGAATTTAACACAATGATCACCATTTGCTTGAGAAAGCAATTTCAAGATGAGGTCTGCTTTGTGATTCATTGCACTCAGGACTTCTCAATGGTGACCTTACATTGACAGAATTGTGGGTTGTCAAATAATTACATAATGATCATGAATTTCAGGCTGATCATTTTCTACTCTGTTTCAGGGTTCAATACTTGTTGGTTGTGTGTGGTTAGCAGACTAAGTTTGCCAAGAAATAGCAAGAAGCTATCGATCAATACCAATCTACAGCCAGGAGCGGTTGATCGATATAACTCTACTGCCCAGCAGCTGGCTAACTTTGCTTAGGAAAAAGGAAAGTCAAACAGATGTGAGACAGAGTGTGTCAATGAGTTTTAGAAGTGCAGATTTGTGAATTTTGATACATTTTTTTTGAAGCCAAACTGAACTTGCTACCTGCTGACATCAGTTTTATATTTATCGTAACAGTGTGTTCTCAACTAACTTTCCTTAGCGGAGGGAATAATCATAGTACCGAAATGTCAGATCTCTGTAAAGCTCAACTTGAACGTTCACTGGTGACCTTTGGAAACAGCACTTGAGAATAGAATCTCAACAGAAGGCCCGTTTAGTAGCGGTTGTAGGGATTTTGTATTCCCACACATCTCCACTGCAGTTCTTTGCAGAGGAGAGCTCATTCCCTTTGTATTTCCACATGTTTTTATTTATTTATTTTATTATTTACCTGTGAAGCATTTATTCTAAAAGGTTTTCAATAGTTTTGTTGCATACCTCCTCCCAAGAGCCATTTGGCAAAAACCTTGTATTTCTTTGGAATTTAGTAAACTAGGATTCAACGAGGTCCTTTTCTGCATCAGTTGGTGAATGTAAATTATTAAATAATAATACAAGAACCTGTTAATATTTCCGAGTACCTCTACGATGAAGCTGCGTCAAACTTTATTTGAGTTGAAATTGTCTCTATGAACTACAAAGTAGTTCAGACTATTGAGGTGCAGTCTTGTTTTTGTGAAAAAGTACTTGCAAAATCGTCAACCTGGAAAATGCAGCTAATAAGCCTTTGCATTATTCATATTTCAATCAATAAAAGTGTATGCAATCCATCTTATGCTAGCACTTTATGCACTCCTTTGTTTATCCACTTTCACTTTAGGTCTAAAATTAATTTACTCCCTAAAATCTTTCTCATAATTGCATGCTTAGAGGCACACTTTTACATCTGGTTAGCTCATTATTTGAAGCCGTAACATTAACACTGGTGTCATATTCATAATGTAGCCAAGCATTGTAAATATAAAAATGGGAAAAGCATGATATTTCCAATTTAATGTTGTGTTTAAAGGCTTTATTATTTTTAATTTTGATGCCTAAATGATACAAAAAAGGGTCAAAGTGAAGTCTTCAGGGTGGAAGTTGTCTATTGTGTGCCATATACACACTTAATGAAAGGTGGAAGCACTCCTTGTATATTTGTTTTCAACTATGTTGACCAAATGAGAAATTAAATGAGGTATTTAGAGCCGAGCGAGTCTAATAGTTGGGGGAGGAAGATGACTACGGACAGGCTGTCTACCTATGGGAGTGATAACCCCTGATAACAGCTATTTAATGGACTGATAACATTCATTTAAAGGGAATACATGCAGTTAAATAACAGAGATTTTGTGAATTAATGACTCGGTTACCAGTATATCTTCTCTAGCTACATGTTCCTCAATAAAATGTTAATGTTGAAATCTTAATGTTTTTACACATCAAGCATCTTTTACTTCTCCTTGGGAAACTTAATTAAAAACAACATGTTCTTTCTTTCTTTCATCTATACTAAATAATGCACTGCTTTCACCTTTTTTTGTTTCCCTTTTAACCTTTACTGGATGTATTTCTCAGTTAAATGGAACTTTTTGAGACTTTACTACTTGACATTTCATCACCGTTTTATATTGTTAAAGGTTAGTAAGTAAACATAATCAGCAAATGAATGCAAAGCCCATACAGGTCCCAATATTCCCAAAATAATGCAGCAAAGTGCAGTACGCTCAGTCTAGGAATAAGTTAATAAAAAAATGTATATAGAAATACAGTACTGTGCCACCCTGCATTGCTTTGTCTTTTGCTTGGAAACAGGTGTAGCAAAGGGGAAAAATAAGTTTTGTTTTGTTTTTTAACTCATGCTCTCTGAGGTAAACCTTCTTCTAATTCCTTTAAAGCAGGGGTGTCGAACTCCAGGCCTTGAGGGCCGGTGTCCTGCAGGTTTTTGATCTCACCGTGGGTCAGCACACCTGAATCAAATGATTAGTTCATTACTAGGCCTCTGGAGAACTTTAAGATATATTGAGGAGGTCATTTAGCCATTTAAATCAGCTGTGTTGGATCAAGGACACATCTAAAACCTGCAGGAAACCGGCCCTCGAGGCCTGGAGTTCGACACCTGTGCTTTAAGGAGAGTTCAGGAGTAGCTCTCCAGGGTTCTTGAAGGACTTCCCAAAGCTCTTCTATGAAGCTTCCACACATATAGAACTTTCCTGTCTCATTAACATGGTTCAATAGTATAGAATCGAATAAAGTAGCCTAGACTAGCCCTTTATTGTCATTGTATATGTACAACGAATTTGTGGAATCAGTTATTTTAAATAAAGAATCGTTCAATCAAAACTACAAATCATTTGAAGTAAAAATGTATTGGACTGGCTTGGAGTTTTGGCTTTTACTGACAAAATGTGAAATCGATGGTTAGAGCAACTACCTTACATATCTAGTCATTAACTTTGTTGTTAGCTGTAGGCCTACAGATGTCACTGTTTCTGTCCAGCCAATCTATAGGACACCTAAAATGTTTGAGCATGAGCGCAAAAAATCACTTTGTATGATCTTTGATGGAGCGTGTAGCTTTTCAGGAAGCACAAATTCCTTTGGGTTTTTGGCCTGTCAGCACTATCACCTGCGCCTGCACCCCATCTAAGAAATTACACTTGTCAGCACTTTGACTAGAGATGACTGCATTTGGAGAGGAGGGATCAAAGCCACTCAGGGCACCAGCACATGGCCACTGGGCCCCATTAAAGCTTCGTCTAACTTGAATTTCTTCTGTCCTTCTCATCTTCAAAAGACCTGTCTACTCTGATTCTTCTGCACTGTGCATGGCAACAGATGTGTTGTGACACAATAGCATCAAGATACAGCAAATATAAAGGGTATGGGTGGTGGCCCTTGGCATTTGAGAGCAGTTACGACTATGCATGCAAAATGTAAGAGATCAAATCTTTTGCATATCTTCCCACATTTCTGTTTTCTTTATAGTTTTGAGTGACTTCATAGTTTTTATTAACAGATGTATTAAGAAAGCTTTAAGAGATAATACTGGTAGCAGGTCAAGTTGAGCACTCAAAGCACTTCCTACAGCAAGTCTTATTCACACATACAATTTGACAGCACTTTTAGTCATACCTAAGTGATTTTCTAACTCTAAATCCAATAGATGAAGCATGGGCAGGTGAGAGTTCAGGATTTTCCCTAAGAGTATTTTAGGTGGAAGACTGGGTTGTCTACCAATCACAAGGTTGCCAGCTCCTCCAGTCTGCATATTAAACCACAGCTGTCCTGTGTGGCCATTTAAGTTAGACTCCTTTCCTTTCTACCCCCATCAATTTAAGAAAAAGTACTATTCAACAAGCACTGGAAGGCTGGTATTGGAGAGATAAAAGTACAAGAATCTGTTCTTTTCAGGAGTGGACTTTGCAGTTTGAAACGCATAACCTGACAAGCATCATCTATCACGGTTTCTTATCTTGCAGTGCTGTCAACAGGCTACTTTAAAACATGATGAAACAGCCTTCAGATCCAGGTGCTATCAATGTCTGGAAAAGCCTCTCAAAGAAGAAAACAGTACTATTAATAAGACATCCTGGTCTTCTTGTGAAAAGAGAGAAGTACCACGATGGTCAGACACTTCTCCCCGGTGGGGATGTGATATGGCCTTTTGTTTTATTAGATTGTTCGATGGATCTCTGTTGTTAATACCAGAATGCTGCTCGTGGTTTGATCTGATGCTTGTGTGTTTTACAAGTTATCCTTCCTCCTATGGACATCTTGCTGTTACATCCTGAAACCCTGTGTAGACTTTAACTCCAGTAATTATGATAGAAAAAGCAAGAGTGACGTTTAAAGCCAGAATTGAATGTAGAGCTACACCATAAGGCTGAAGCACAAGGCATGCTGGCATGGGTAGAGGATTGACATCTCTGTTAAAAGGATTTCATAAGACAAAACTTGACAGTAAAGTGCAGAGTAAGCACACATTACAGCTATATTATGTTTCAAACTACCGTTCCAAACCATCATCTAAAAAACTGAATAAAAATCAACAAGTTAAAATCTAAAATGTATTTACTATTTGAAAATCTAACTTGGTTTGGGGTACCGGGTCAATGCAAGCACAAGCAATTATGTAGCTGTACGTATAAAGTGCTGGATTTAATATAGGGAAAAACAATGCACCACACTATTCCATTTTGAAAATGAATCTTTCTTTTTCTAAAAAATAAAAATTACAGTAGAAAACGTACCTGTTTTTTACCTGGATATATATAAAAAAAAGATAAGGCGTGTATGTAGTATGGTGTCTCAAGTGACTCTTACAGATTAGTAAATCAACAAGCTTTAAGAGTGAGCTCATTTATTTAATCATACACTAGAACTTAATCATCAGTGGGGCTTAAAATATAAAGGTTGTCAAGCTAGTGGCATTACACGAAAGACCGCGGTGTCATTAACATTAAAAGGATTGGCCCTCGTTAATGCGTGGATGTGCTCCGTAAACTCTGTGGTAATCTGCTTATTAGGAATGCTCATCAAATGTCCAAAGTAAATAAAAAGGTTCAGATTATTTCATATTTTCTTTGTGGACGTAAAAATTATGATGTTATGGCAACACGATTTGATGTTAATGTTAGCAGTACTATGCCCGGTGATGTAGTGGTTAGCGCTGTTGCTTCACAGCAAGTAACAGTACCTCATAGCAAGACGGTTTCTGGTTCGACTGGCTTACTGGGTTCCTTTAAATGGAGGGGTGGATGAATGCAGTACAATGACTGTGCTCAACAAAAAGTAAAAAAAAAAAATACATTTGTTGGGAATGAAGCAGGAAAATTACAAAGCCAAAAAGTAAATATGAGGTGGGGGTGGATGACTGGGGCAGCAAAGCATTGGAATCAAATACCATATGGCTATTGGCCAGTTTTACCTTTCATGAACATAATCATTCACTAACCCCAACAAGGTGGTTATTAACAAATTAGACATTTCTACTCCGACTATTGTGTTTGGGGTTTCCTTACATGGATCTCTGAACATCATCAAGACAGACAAAAGGATATGTCATGTTTCTGATAAAGACGTAACATCAGAAAATCCTTGAATGTGTTGTTATGAAGTTGTTTTCAAACTAGGAAACATTCAATTTGAAGGACTTCTTCCCTCTTCAGTACATTTGCCTTCATTAAAATCATTCAAGTGGATCCTATTGACAAAATCTGGGTCAACTGCAGCAATTATATACCTTTCTTATTATTTTCTCCACTGTACTTCACAGATTTCAAGCTTTTTAAGAGCATGCACTAAGAATCACAGTTGTAACACCGTGCATCATGAATCTTTCAAACGCTGAGTGTTGAAGTGGTGTACATTTTTCACATGGTCCTTTAAGTAAAATAAGTTTCCAACAAGTAATCCTATCATAAAAAGGAGGAGGAGCAAATGTGAATGGGACATCGCTCTGTTTGCAGGGAATGCAGAAGAGCTTATTATCATGGAGGAGCAGAGCTACATTGCAGCGCTTATTAAATTACTCTGTACCATGCTTTTACGTCAGATTTAGGGATGATAAAAGATGTGGGTCCTGTGGGCTGAAGACTAATCATTTCAAGTAAAGTGAGGTGAAGGTCATGTTGGCTTCAGCGTAAGCTCCAGACAAAATGTTTTTTAAAGGGAGGAAAAAACATCTGTGGATTTTTGAACGGCCCAATATATTACATGCTGTCAAGTCCTTACTCTGAAAATAAGGCAGTATTGAATAGGGGGAAAAAATGAGCACAATGACAAATGACCGTTATTAATATATATTAACCTAACGAATAAAAATGACCACATCTCTTATACTCATCTTGGGTCCTCTAAGCAATAACAATAAAAAAGAAAAAAAAAATCAAATGTTCTTTAAACATTCTTCTTTTAAAAATATAGCTCCGATATCAACTGAAAAATACTTGTACAGCCGTAAGGGAAAGAGAAATCTGTGTTCGGTTCATCCGATGGAAAAATAAAAATGTACATCCTCTGTCAATTCTGAGGTTGTACATATTACGACCTAATAAAACACACAGTCATTTTCTCCTCCCTTTTTTAACAATAATTCAGCCAAAATGCAGAGGCAGTATGTGAAAAACCAATTACATCTCATGATTTAATAGCTTCTAGAATAACTTTTAGCAGCAATAAAAATGCTTCTTTACAACATCGCTTCACTTCTTTGAAGTTTCCAGGCATTTGCTTGTGCATTTGCTCTCTTTAGGTTCCTCCGCAGCATGTTAATCAAACTGAGGTCTGGATTTTGACTGGGCCATTGCAGCAGTTTGCATCTTTTCTTTTTCAGACAGTCTTTTATAGATTTGATGCTGTGGTTGGGATCATTGTTCCTTTGCATTATCCAGTTTTGGCAAAGCTTTAGCTGTCGGCCAGATGGACACAGTTGACTCTGGAACATTTTGCATTCCTTAAACTTACCATGAATTTCTACATACCAAAGTGCCCAGAACATGCCCAAATTATCACCCTCACCCACCATCGTGCTTGATAATTGGTATGCGATATTTGTGCTGATATGCTGTTTTGTTTTCTTTTAATGTCTAAAAGCCATTGTTCCGCAATTCTTGTGGTTTGTTCAGCTTTTATAGAGGTCCTCACACTTTCTGGTGATTGTTACGGCCAACACATTTCCACTCCAGGCACGGGGATTCTCCTAAGTGAAAAGAGATCCCGGAGGAGCCCCCACTTATGTTAGACCCAGCTCGGCTAGGGGTCTGGGGAGGTAACATAAAAGAGCCCACCTCGGGAAAGGTCAAGTTAAGAAAAAGGGTTTATTAAAAAAAAATGAGCTGAAAACCGTTAGTGTAGCTTACAGCGAACCACTAGGCAATTTAAACAACACAAAACAACTCACACAAAGACAAACACTAATGAAAACTAGCCACACGGGCAGAAACACGTTTCAAGGCTATTCAGGCAAAACTCCCACGCTGAACCCGAGTCAGACAAGCGGGGCTCAAAGACATAGGTGTGAGGGACAACCTGCACATTCAGTCCAACAACATAGTGTCCCATGAGTGAAGAGCCCTCAGCCTTTTGTAGTCACAGGTGAACGCAGGCAGCCGCGTCATTGGCCCCCTGAGCACCGCGGATCCCCAGGCAGCCAATGATTGGTAAGGACTGGCAAATTCAGAGCTACATGCTGTTGGGCGGGCACGGGTCCCCAGTCAGCCAATCATCTGAGTCCTGGCACACTTGGATTTCCTTACAGGGAGGCCAGCCCACTTCCCTCAAGGCCAGTTTTTCACGCAGCGCTTTTTGCATTTTGTCCTGATTAGTAAAACCTCAGACTTTAAAGTGGGTATGCTTTCTTTTTTTTCATGACCGTACATTAAGAGTTATTCATCAATTATTCACTGATGACTTGATCAGGTAGTGGAAGTTTGGTTTTTGAAAACATGGTACTTAAATAAAAACACTCAAACTGAGTCACCGTCGCAAGCCCATAGCTAACTCACTCAATCCAATTACTCACATTTTCTCAAAAAAACAAAACCAAATTGGGTGACAGAAATGAATTATGAATATACTGACTGCAAACCTTGTTTTGAATGTTTAATCCTAATTGCTGATGATCATCTCTAACTTTTACTGGCTGTGTATATTGGAGGCCAAGTAAGTCAAGTGGATGCCGAGGTATAAGAGAGAATAATTATTGATGTTGTTGCTGTTCCTTCATATCACCAATAAATGTTGAGAGATGCCACTGAATACATTATGCATGGCTCAATATGCAGTGGATTCAATAGAGCTGCTTTTTTATATAGTGCTCCTCTTCGATCCGTCTTTCTTTTGTCCTTCATTGCTCCCTCTGCTATCTCCTTTTTTCTATCTTTTCATGACTTTCTCTATAATCCAGTCATTCATCAGCTGAATAAAATGGGGCCAGAAACACATTTAATGAGGGAACTTGGGAAGTGGGCCTTAATATGAACTATAAGCTCAATGATGCGGATGTCTCTGTTTCCTAATCCTACAATGTGTTAGTTATTAGAATATTAATATAATCAGAATGAGCTCATAAAATTGGTTACATTTGTAGACATATTGTATATTACCTTAAATTAAGAAGCTATTTAAAATACTTTTAGGGCCTACACATTTTAATTAGAACTGAGTTATAAAACAGATGGCGTATATATTTAATCTAAAACAAGACTGTGCAGTGTGGAAAATTATTAGAGTAAGAATGAACACATTTTCTTTTTGACTAAGATTAAAGCGACTTGGTGCCGCTCTGTACTTCTTGTACTACTCATTGCTGATACCCTGTTTGAAAGCGAGTTGGTAAGACTACCTTGGTATTGGCCCTGTCTAAGTCTTAAAGTGTTGTATATGTTAAATCTGTTGTTCTTCAGTTTGTGATGCCACAGTCTGCTACGCCGATGGTCTGACTGATGCTGGGAACCCTCACGTTATGATACTTAGGGCCAACTACAGGACAAATAGCTGACTGATGGATAAACTCCACTCTAACCCATTCTACTCTACTGTTGACTCCACTGCTGTCAACTCGGTTCTGTTGGTTTTCGGCATTAAGTCAGCTGTGATTAAAGCTTTTGTCTGATGCAGATGGCTTCAAAATAAATCTTTTCAAAAAGCCAAATAGATTAAATGCATCAGTAAGGTGTTGGGAATTGCAGTCAGAACAACTTTACTTTCATATGACATTGATTCTCTGGACCTTTGACAGCCAAGTGACCACCAGTCTTCCAAAAAATATTCACTCATGTAGTGTTTTGATGTTTGCGATAGAGAGCACTTTCTAACCCATTTTCGTAAGCTCTAGTACACGATGAATTGGGTTGAGATAGTGTCTGAGAAAGCAATCGTATCTCACTCGCATCATTTTCATATTCATCAAACTGTTCAGTGACCCTTTGTTCCATATGGATGGGGAGATTGCCATTCTAAAAGGGGCCGACCTCGTCATAATAGAAATACCCCTGCACAGAGTAAATGTGAACAACTTTGTATTGATTTGCAGAGACATTTCCCTCTAAAGAGAGAAATGGACCCGAACCATGCCGATACATTCGAAACCCCAAACTCTGAGGTTCAGAGGTTCACGTTTTTCTTTTAAGTACCACCACCCCACATGTATCAGGTCTGTTGCAAAATCAAAACTGCCTTTATACAATAAAGTGCTGCAACATAATTTGGAATGGATAGACTACGTCTAAAACCAATGCATTAAAAAATAATGAATGTATTCTCCACAGAGCCAAGTTTTTAAAATGTTCCATCGATCCTCATTATGTAGGCTGCTTTTTCTGGAACATTTTAATCTCTTTAGCATTTTAGGGTTTAACTATAACAGGGAAACAGGCCAGGCATTGTTATGTCAGACATACACTGGGGCAAACTCAAAGCTGATAAAGCACTGTTTAAAAAGGTAGACTTATAGAATTTGACTACGCGCTATAGACCTTAAAACAAACAGAGAGCAGCAGCCATAACAAACTGTTCATTCAAAGAAAAAAAAAGGGGGGGGGGGAAAGCTTCAGTCTAGATATCTGTGACAGCGCCGTAACAGTATGTTACTGTATTTTCGATATGTTTCCAAATAAAACATGACAATCTCATTGGCTTTTTTCTGGTTGAGAGATTCAAGTCTTCAAGGTTGAGCAAATTAATTTAAGAGTCACTGTATGTGTATAGCTCTAGCTTTTCTCTGCCCCATTTACTATATTGAATGAGCCATCAGTGTGGGTTTGGCAGCTGACATAAGGTGCTGTCTGTGTGTGTGTGTGTTTGTTGTGAGAGCCCAGGAAGAAAGCACAACACAATTCACTGCAGTATTGTACCTAGCACAGTGATGGGATTGGTAACTCCTTTCAGAGATACTAAAGTTTCTTACATGCATCTGAAATCCACAAGCTTGTGCTAATTTGTCATATCACTCAGTGTAGTAAGATTACCTCGCCTTGCTCGCTGATGTGAATTAATGCCACTGTACCTTCATATTCCTTGCTGAGCACTGACAAATGAATCATAATCCCAAATAAAATCCGGGAAGGTGGAGACAAGAATTAATTCATGCTAAAAATGTGTCCGTGAACTAGTGGAAGATTAATCCCAAATAACTTCTAATTTTGCTGAGTAATTCCATTCAGTACGTTCCCCAATAATTCAGTTTTCCTTACAAAAACTTTATTCTTAAGATACTTTGAAAACTTCACCTGTC
Organism: Haplochromis burtoni; assembly: GCF_018398535.1. NCBI lineage: Eukaryota > Metazoa > Chordata > Actinopteri > Cichliformes > Cichlidae > Haplochromis > Haplochromis burtoni. The sequence goes on from NW_024582378.1 coordinate 1,063,965, forward strand.
ACTCACAATGAGCTAACAAGAATAGAATAGAAAGGTTGCCATTAAATGCTGTGCGTTGATGCTGTATCCACTGTAGAGGCCCTCACCCATCCACAGTGCAGGGAAGCTGATGTGAACCCTGATCTAGATGAGATGTTTTTGTCTTAATTTTATCCAAGTTGGTGCTCTGTGCATAACACCTAATTTTGTCTCTCATTCAAGTGCAGCCAGAAGCAGAGAGCTAATTGTAGGTTGGTGTAATCTAAATGAAAGACATGATTATGCTTGTCGTTTTGATAACAATACTGCATTTCTTAAATTTTTAGTTTTAAATCATTTGCAGTCATTTCACTGTCTATTTAGAAAGAAGGTTAATTATAAGCCCAAATACTGTTCCAATGATGAATGCTGATCGGGGCTTTTCAGATTTAAAAAGACTCTCGCTGCCCCGAGGTCGCAGATTAACAATGCTTCTAATTAATGGTCAGTTTTAAGCACTTGAAAAGAAGGTAGCTGGACTTCTTTTTGGTTCGTGAAGACATTTCGACTGTCATCCAAAGAGGCTTCTTCAGATCTAAAAGGACTGATGCCCAGGTGTTTAACCCCTACTGGGGTTTGTACTGTTGAAAGCGGTTGTGAGGATAATTGAGAATGTTGAGAACTGGCCCATCTGAGAAATTCAATCCCCTCTCTCACATTGACCTGTGTAACTTCAGTAGATGGTGAGGTGGGGAAATTTATGCATTCCAATTGAATTTGGAAAATGGAATTTCCAAATTCCAAGTTCACTTTTCAACTGGACGCCCCACCAACCCTGACACCACGTTCCAAGATGGTGGCAGTGCACATAAACAGAAGTAACTGTAAAACTTCTAATCTGTACTGCCGCTGTTGTGAACTTGTGACTGGCTTAATAAACCGTAACGACTAATGACTGCACTTGTCAAGCAGGACAAAGCAGGAAGTCCTGCTTAGCACATTTTACTACTGGACCACGCTTAACCCGGGAGTCACATCAGTACCAGCTCCAATGTCCGACTCCTTACTCGTGACTCTCAGCACCACCTTCAAGGAGAAATGCTTCTGACTCTCCACTGGTTATTTTAGAACTGAAGAAGCCTTTTGAAGGACAGGTGGAACATTATTATGGCCCAAAAACAAGTCCAGTTGCCTTCTTTTCAAGCACTCGAGGCTACCATGGCCTGTATGGCTGAGTACCAACACAGACATAGTTAAAAAATCTAATTAACTATGCTGACCATTTATATAAACGAAGAGGAAATCAGAAAACAGACGATACTGAGCGCAGTTACACAGACAATGTTAAATGCTAAATGATTCACTTAGACAATTAATACTAATCTTAGTCAACTAGTCAAGGTCAAAATATTGTTGAAATATCTGGCATTTTGTCCTGGTATCACTGGTCTCTAGTGTTAGCAGTGCTACCAACTCGCTGCCATGCTTTTAGACACTTTCCAGCTGGTTTATTACATCCTGTCACTACATACTAAAAGAGGTGGCCTTAAGAATGTCCTTGTATTTAAAGCTGTTTCACTGATGAAGAAAAGTGCCAATAAAAAGCAGGGAGGAAGCCTGCTGAAGGGATATCCCACCAAAATGGCTTTAAGATGGGCCCTGAAACAGAAACTGGCTGCTGTGGATAAAATATTTGAAGAATTGAGAATAATTGACAATAGTCGCTACACACAGCCCCATTTGTGTGCATTTTGACCTGGGGGGGAAATCACACATATCTGACAACATGATTAGCAAAACTGGATAATGGCCACACTACACTGACTAAATATTCCACCTCTTTGATCCTTGGGAAAACCTAACACGCTCTGTTTTCCAATTAGACATCAACTCAAAAGCCGTCTCTATTCTGCTTTGCTTTTTCCCCCTGTTTATTTACTATCTACAATTAAATTTGCCTCCAGGGCAATCAATACGGCCTGTACCTCATACTGGAATTATAAAAGCTTTTCACAACATAAACTTGTCTCTGGATTGGCTTTCTCACCTCTGTATCCCTAATCCTCACTCTTGAGACTCCCATCCTCCCCAACCCATCCTGCCCGTCTACTTTGTGCGCCGGTGTTGCAGGGAATGCCCATGATATCACTCAAGGATCCATACAGTGCATGGGGAATGATCATTTTGCCTTTAAGGCTGTAGATCACACACAAAGCTCCAGCACAGGTTAGCCAGGGAGGAATTGTATAATCCAACGGGCCTTAGTGTTTGAACACAGAGTCAAGAGAGACTGAATGGGGCTGCTTTCTTTGTCCTTGTTGTCATTAGTTCAAGGGCTTGAAATTACCTCCTCCTCCTTTAACTCTATCGGCTTTAACAGTAAAAAGAAACGCTTATTTGAAAGTGTAAGGAGCCGCGTCTGCTTCAGTATCCGTCTGACAGCCTCTGTTGGTGATTTCAGCTGGTATTTGACGTGTGTGTTCAATTAAGCACATTCACGCGGCGCTCGGTACTGAACACACATTTCTAGTTATGGACAGGGTACCCGATGATGAGAGATCACAAAGGTTCTGGTCAAATTAGTCACCTGCTTCAATTTTTGCCACCAGAATGAATCGGCACAAGCAACTGAGTCAAATAAGGTTGCCTCACAAATCTCATACAGACTCACAAATGCTGTATGAGGTTAAGCTTTCTCATGATTTTGTATTCTTTCTCCTCATTTTCATTCATTTCAACATCATTATTTTCTGAGTTCTTAGTTTTGACCTACAGTGGCTAATTGTCTGGTTCTTAGTCTTATTATGGTTGTGAGACTTTCTAATCTGGCTGGGAAAAAACAAATACTTTTTTTTTATTCAGCAGACATTTCAATCAGGGGTTAATACAAAACAAACTGGGTCTGCAAATACAATTTAGAGCAGGACGTAGAGCTCAGCAGCTGTTTTTTTTTTTCCTCTAAACAAAAATGAGTTGTTAGATATTCCAAATACTGTCCCTGTTACAGCTGTGACAGCGCTGTTGTCCATAAAAACCAGGGTGGTTTAAACAGTTGTTTGAGGTTTGGGTGGATTTTTTCATTGAGTAATGACTCCCTCAGAGAGAAATACGATGGTAGTTATAAATAACAAAGGCAAAAAAAAAGTGAAATAGTGACACTCGTTTATTATGACAAGGAGGAGAAAAGAAAAAGTAACAAACACACAAATGATCATGTACTGCTCCACTTGCTGCAAAAACAGGACATTTTAGGAGGAATTAAAGTGTTTAACATTTGCTAACAGTCAAGCATGCCTCCATTTATCCAGTTCCCCCTGAAATTTGGATAGCACAATGTCTCAGTGACCTCTGAAAAGAAAGCACTGTAAATAAATTCTGAGTAACTTAAATCCTAAACTGAATCAAAATTTCTGACTCATTCAGCAGCCAAACATAACTCTGGCATTCTCTCTGCAGCCATTGCCAACAGTGTTGCTAAAATTCCCGCGTGGTGTACTTGCACGCTGCTGTTCGTTCATCCCAGATCATCTTGTTGGGGTTAAAGTGTGGAGACCATGCTGTTTTTGCAGCATTTGAAGCCTAGTGCCTCTAATGTTTGGGGCCGTTACCTTTCTGTCTAGCCAATTCATATTGGCAATAAACTTTACTTAAAAAGAAAATATAGATATACTGTCAATAATACACACGATGATGGTGTCACTGCTCATTTTGTATACTCTTATGCAGTATAGATGCGGTTGCAGAAGCATGTGCATTTTTTTTCAGATGCCACTGTTGTGTTGTTCATTATCGCAGTATTGATTTATTTTAAACTGTTTGCTTTACCTTATGTTTTTATTGTTGCAAGAAATCTGTACGTTAACTCGTGTTTTAGCCTCATAAAAAGGCATAAAAAGCTAGAAAATTTGCATTCATTTTTATTTTCAGCTTACCTTCAGACTTTTTAAGGTCTGAAGGTAAGTTATTTGACTGGATTGAAAAAAGAAAAATGAAAAACTTTAACTCGCAGCCCCATCAGTCATCGGTGGAATTTTATGTTTTGAAGTAAAGTGTCTGAAGGTTGGTGTTTTTGTGACCATTCCCACGCAACGCAACTTCAAAAGAAGAGAACGGACAACAATGACAAGAGAACAACAACGCGATGCCTCTAATCTGAATATTTTATATTAGTCTAAAATCATCATCTACACCTAGTCAAGCTGATTGACAACGTTCTGAGATCTTTATTTTCCTACAAGAAATGTTTGCATTGAAAATGGAGATTTTGCCAACACAACAAACTGTAACATCTTTGTGTTGCCTGCCAGATGGGTCATCCAGATGATCCGCTTGGAGTGCAACATACATTGTTGTACATCAGCATCAGAAGCTGTAATTTCCTGTGCAAATTAAGAATCCCAACTAGAAAACTAGAAGGGAAAATGTGTCTGAGGCTCTCTCCTCTCAGTGATGCAGATGCCATCTTTCTTTCTTCCTTCCCTCCTTTCCTCCTACCTTATGTCCTTCGGGTATTTGAGCAGGCATGATCATGGGGTATGATGTGTATGCGCTGTAATATCCTAATCTAGGTTTCTTTTCCTTTTTGGCACTGCTTCTAGATCATTATTTTCCTGTGTTTATTTTGGACACTCACTGCTTCACACTCAGATACCAATAACAATATTTAAATGTGAACAGTTCATGTTCATTCTTCTGATATGTTGCAGCCGTTTTCATCCGTGAACTCTGAAATATATCTCATCCTTCCATTTCATATATTGCACAAAGTCTTTTCTTGCATGTAGCACAAAGCAGGAAATGTTTTGCATTAGATGCATGTGCACGACTGAAAACACTCTGTGGTTTTAGTGAGTGAGCTGCTTGGATATACCATGCACTGGCCAAGACATGTGATCTTCCCCTTCCTGACATATGAACCGGAATATTACTCTGACATCTCACAGACCTTTTATTAGGCAGCCAGAAGCCTAAAGACCGACTAATATCCTGTCTGTGTTGGAAATTTGCATTCTCACTAGGACTCTGTTGCACCAGAAAAGGAAAAGGTAGCTGTATTTTAATTGACTGGCTTTATACTTCCAGACAGCTTTTCCAGGCCACACTGGGCGTGGAGACAGCATTAATACACCCGAGTGCAGTGATAAGGCATTACGACTGGACCCACAGACGCTACCAGCTGCAGCTGTGTTGGCGATGAAGAAAGATTGCTGATGCTCTTAAACCTTGAAGAATGAAAGTGAAGATAACTTGATATCCGACCTCCCTAGGCTGATGTGTAATGATCCTGCATGACTGACACTAAAAAAAAAGGATTTTCTATGAACTGATAGTCTGACTCTCAATATAGTGGCTTTAATCAGGCCCACTGCGAGTAATATTGCCTATCTTCTTTTCAGACTCAGCTTAGATCTCATATCACCTCACCTTTGGGGGAAAAATAAATTAAAATGTTGGCAATGACTTTTTTTTTTCCCTCTGCTGTTGTGTACCGATGGCAGATATCAGAGGCTGCTTTGCTTTTAGCTGGGATGACAAGCACACTCATTCAATGTCAAAGCCTCCAGGGCTGTATTAATCAATGGACATTATCCCAAAATCACATTAATGGTTCTTACTTACAGCTAGCCAGTAGAGTAATCATTCAATATAGCTGCTTGTCACCAAGGCTGTCACTGGAGGACTTATACTCAGCTGTACTAGTGAAGACAAGAGGGTGACAAACCCAGACATTCCCACCCATTGAACTAAATCCAAATAGGAACCTTTTAAAGCATTCAAATTACAAAATATTATTAATTCTATTTGGTAGACGGGTGTCCCATAGGGAATAGGTTATTATTATTATTTATTTCCCACTGTGAAAAATTGCAGGCTACTACTCGGCCACATGGAATTCCTGCTCTTGGCCCTGACACAGATGTCTGCTCTCTTTCATGTGCAAATACAAGCAGACATTCGTCAGTGCCAACTAGTCAGAGCTCAGAATTACACAAGTTAAGATGAGATGATGAGATTTTAAAAAATACTGAATTTCAAGATGTCCACTGAATCTGAAGGCTGCAGACTTTCTTTTCTCTAATTCGAATAATTTAGGAAAACGGATTTCGGCTAAATTTTTGCTTTTGGCTTTGTGTAATGCAACATGTGCATACAGCTACACGGTGAAGCAGCTTAGGGCCTGCTGTAAGGGAAGACTGTAGTATGTAAATACTTGAGTGTGCATCAAGTAAAATTTATTTTCTTCTGAAGTATTAAAATCTGTTTTTACAACTCAAAAATTCAATTCAGAACAATGTATTTATATAGCACCAAATCACAGCAACAGTCCTCTCGAGGCGTTTTATATTGTAAGGAGACCGTAACATACATGTAGATCTCGGAAATAGGAAATAGGTGCAGCAGGCTGTTTAAACTTTAGCAAAAATTCTTGGAAATACAGAATATAAGGCACAAACAGAGTTTATAGAGTTCTTTTTTTTTTCTTCTTTTTTTTGCCTGTCCCGTTTGGCTCTTTTGCCATCAGAATTGTTGTCTAAAGGCAAAGAAAGATGCCCAACGGATTTACTTTACCAAATTGACCATCCCAGCCTTGCCGTAATGGTCCATTTGATTCACCTTTTATTGTTTATTTTATTTTCACTTACTGAATACGGGACAGACTTGACTGGGGGAAAGAAGGGGAGAAAGAAAGAGGGAAAGAGAAACAGCTGAGAAGAGGGACGGGGGAGAAGGGCAAAAAACAAAAACCAACAGAACAGGCAGAGGAAAAAAAATGCATATATCAATCACCTGGATCACCTGCTGAGAAAGAAAAAAGAAAACAAGCAGAAGAGAACAAGAGTAATAGAATAAACAACATCACAATGATATATGGGAATATGACAGTAAATACTAAATATTAAACATTATTGTGCAGCACATAAGATCAGCACACAAGAGACCAAGGAAGACCAACAGAGGGGCAGCCGCGCCACTGTCCCAGAAAGAGCTGAGGAGAGTCCCAGATGAGGGCTCACTCAGCAGCCGCGGAGCAGAAGCCAGGGGGAGTTGCAGTGACGCGCCCGTGAGCTCCACCGGCAGCCAGCCGCGCCTGAGTGACCGAGCCCCAGGCCGAGAGGCCGGGGGCACCCCACCTCCGAAGTGGCCCGAGCGAGCCCCAGGCTCCAGGCCCCGATAAGCGGCCGCCAAGGAGTGAGCCGGTGTGTACCTGGACGACCATCCCCGGACACAAAGAACCACCAACGCACCGATGTCTGAGGGAGTCCGCCACTGGCAGGGGAAGTGGTGGTAGGGGGAGATAGGCCTCCAAACCTTGGAGGGCCTGAGATGTCCCCAGAGAGGTGGCGTCTGATACCCAACCTGACATATAGAGTTTATAGAGTTCTAATGAGCTTGAAATTCAATATTTGGTCTGAACTCTTTTAGGCTAGCGTTCTTGTAATTTCCTTTAGGTAGTTTTCAGAAATAGTTCTCCGGGTTTCTTGAAGGACAATCAAAGCTGCTTCTTTGGATGTTGGCTGGCAATCGGTCTGTTCTTTGACGAGAGGCTCTGGGGAGGCCAGTCCATTGTTTTGCTTTTTTTAATATCCAGGTATGCTTTTACTGCATTGGCAGTGTTTTTAAGATCATTGTAGTGCTGAAAAATATAGCTGTTGCCAATCAGATGGTATGGCACGGTGGATCAAAATCTCACAGTACTTTTCTGTGTTCATAATTCAATCAGTTTTGACACGATCATTAACAGCACTGGTTGAAACGCAGAATAAAACAGTAGCTCCCCTGTTTTTGTTTTATTTTAAATACAGTCAGCCGTAGACACTCACTCTTCTGTGCTGACCTCCTCCATTCATTTTAACGACAAATCGAAAACCTGCTGTCACCGTTGTTCTTCTGTAATTTGACGTACCATAGCCTTTTCTCCCTGTTGCCCATCGTAACACGTTGATTATAATTCTGCATCAGATCTACATCGTAACTTATGCCATAACCGGAACCCCATTTTAGCTCTGCGCTGCAACCTTCTACGTAACCTGACACGCAGCTTCTGAGAAACGTAAACTACACATTTGATCGACACATACACGATGACTTGAATCGAGTGGAAAGTTGGGGTTAGTGATAAAAGGACTTTCCGTTACTGCGTAAGTTAGCTTTAAGCTTTAAGAATGCCTTTTGACGTCCACCCTTTAGTTGAGAAGATTCCTGATAACAGAAGTTGGACCTACTGAAGGGTCAGATAGATGCTTCTCTCAGATTCTGTGTCAGGTCTTTGCTGGATTTCCCCCCGTGTTTTTGAGGACATGACTATTAGATTTTGTTCCTGTGGCTGCATCTTGTACTTTTGTTCTCTTGTCCAGTTTCCTCTTGTTGGTGGTCGTATTGCATAACATGGTGATTTTCCAAAGCGTCAACTAACAGTTACAACCTTGTTGATACAAAAATGCTTATCTCTGACATTTATTGTAGAGTTAACTACAACAAAAAAGGCACAAAAAACTGTCTGAAAATGAATGAAAAGGCAGAAAATGTCCAAAGAAAACCTTTGAAAAACCTTCAAAATGTCTGAAAAACGATTGCTGTGTCCGACTGCTTGGAAGCAGAAATGTGGAGTTCAAGCTCAAGACTTTTTGCACAGTGTGTATATGCAAGCATGAACAGATACATGCATTATCTATTAGATATTTGACTATTAGATATTTGTTTACAGTGCATCAAAAATATAGAGAAATATAAATAAAAACTGAGTAATTCTACATAAACAACTGTGATCTGATATTTTATGCTTCATTCGAAAAGGGCAGATAGTTTAGCACAACTAGATGGGATTAGAGAAGACAAAATAGGAAATGCAGTTGAAAAATCCATAATTTTGTTTTCTGTTAAGCTTAAGTATGTTAATGTTAATACTCACCTTTTCAGCCTTTCTTCTTTTTTCTGTCTTGTTTTTTCTGGCACATTTATGACATTTTTACCGAATTATGTAGAAATTGAAATGCATCAAATTGACAACACATGAAAAGAGATTTTACTGGTTTTAATTAACCACTATAGCTGCAGGCTTCTCTTTTGAGTGTCGTTATGAAAGCACTGCTCGGAGGACTGAAAATAAACATGGATGTTGCATAAATGTGAGCACTGGCAATTAAGGATATACCAATTATCCAACTGTCTGTGTGCTAATGAAAGTAAAAAACAACAACATTTGTATGATTGAATATGACCAGGTTTCAATTTTATAGAAAAAAAAATCTATTTTTTGTCGCTCTATTAGCTCTATATGAAAATGTCTGGCCTCATTGTGAGAAACACCTAGCCTTCCCAAGAGATAAAAACATTTCTATCCTGCACCACTGAAACACTCAAACCAATTAGAGCTGGATGACTCATATGCAGTGAGCTGCTGGGTACATGAAATGTGACATAACTTCATCCACAGCAACCCCAATCTGATTGTCTTGGTACAAATGAGATAAACAGCATGTTATGCAGTTTGTCATTCAGTCACAATATTCTAGACTACTGGAAATATCCCATATCCCATAAGTAGAAATACCAGACTGCAGCAAAGAAAGTCATTACATTACATGCATGTAGAACATCTTTTATGCATGCAAAGCGTGCGCATACTTCAAAAGCTTCGCAACGCTTAATTGTCATGCAGTTATTTATCTTGTGCTGCAATTTTAAATGGAGAAACTGGAAAACACAGAATGAGTAGCATGTTTTCTAATCCATTACATTATTGTGTGGCATGCAAATGTAGCATGTCTGGCTAAGACACACACACACACACACACACACACACACACACACACACACAC